>NC_133619.1:563189839-563539678 GCF_048593235.1 Sminthopsis crassicaudata
AGTGTTTACCATATACCAGGAGTCAAGAGAGGAGACATCCAGGCAGCTCAGTGATAGAGCGCTGGTCTTGGAGAGGAGGCATCCAGGCGGCTGAGTGATAGAGCTCTGGGCCTGGAGAGGAGGGATCCAGGTGGCTCAGTGATAGAGCTCTGGGGGCCTAGCAGGAAGACCTGACTTCATATTTGGCTTCTGACACTCACTAGCTGGGCAAATCCCTTAATCTTGATCTGTCTTAATCCACAGAAGAAGGAAATGACAATCCCTTCCAGTATGTTTTCCAAAAAAACCTCATGGAAATTATGTCTAAGGGGTCATGAAGAGGAGTCAGCAGAATTTGGTTTGAATCCTCTCCTTAACCCTGTGACACTGGGAAAGCTATTTAACCACTTAGCCTATAGTGAAAACTATTAAAATGAGCTGTGTAACTTTAACCTCTTTGAGCCTTAACTTCCTTATCTATAAAAGGAAATAATATGTCACTTAATTTTGGAGGTTTTTTTGAGGGAAGAATTTAGTAACCCTTAAATGGAAATATGAGATCCTGGGATGGAAAAGGGGAGAGCACAAAATTAGAGCTAACAGGGACCTCATAGATCATTAAAATTTTACAGATGAGGAAACTGAGGCCCAAGGAGGTTAAATGTTTTGAACAAACCTTGAACAGGTTATATGAGCTCTTCAGGATTCAAGATAGAACTTTAACCCTAGAATCCCTGACTTTAGGTCTAATGCTTCATTAGATTCCAGGTTTAAAGTTTGTTATTTTTCCCCCTATACTGTGCTATCTCACAAAAACATTATTAAACAATACAACAACAAAAAGAAAGTAATTTCCTATTGCCCCTCCTTCTTCCAAGACATTGTAAGGAACAGCCTTCTGTCTCCCAATCATCCTCTCTGTAATCAAAGACTGAGCCATATTGAGCGGGTGCTGAAGACAGAATGCTTTTCTGCATTTTAATTGGGTGGTGTTTCACCCTGGAGATATCAAAGATCGAGGATTTCTCATTAGAGAAAAAGAACAGCTAAATATTGCAGCAGCGTCCTCACTTGTTGGGTGACACTGAGTCACTGAAGATTACAGCTGCACATTGGTTCCTGGGGTGAGTGTGAGTCACTGAGAAGGCTTTCATGTATGACTGGTTTCCGGTGATAGGATTGAAGCTGCTCCACAGGACAGATGCTCACTGGCTTGGGAGAGAGGCAGAACTGATCACAAGATCACAAGGGGACTGCAGAGGAAAGGTGGTACTGAAATACTCCAAACTATAATTATTATTGCTATTATAATTAAGAGTGAATTTTAATTACCTTTTTACCATGCTAAGCATTCTGGAAAGAGGCAAGTGGAGCTTTTTAAATAAATACTCTCTTTAAATATTCTAAATAGATGATTTTAATACAGTATTTTTGAATCTTTCTCCTTAACTTGAAGTTACAGTGCTAGCAGAAAAATTAAAAAAAAAAAAAGTAGTGATTGGGAATTCCAATCCACAAAAGCTGAATCACAGATTTTTTATCTGTAGCCTAAGACATATGTCTTATCTAAGAATGCTGAAATGAAAGTTACTAAACACAGACATCAGAGAGTGAGTACTGTCTTTACAAATAGTACTTCATTTTACAACAAAGATAAATGTCTGGGCTGTTGTAGGATCTTCTCCAATGTTTCCTACTTCTCATTCATTCTATATACAGCTTCTAGATTAATTTTCCACTTGCTTATTAATGATCACATTATTCCTTCAGTCAAAAATCTTTCAGATTCTCTATTGTTTTTTGGACAAAGTACAAATTCCTTAGCCTGTAATTTAAGGACCTCCATAATCCAGTGTTACTACACTCATGGACTTTTATCTTATACATGACACATGCCTTCTAATCTTCAATGTTCCCCACTCTTGTTTTGTCCTTTCCCACCTTTGACTCTTTCTTCAGTGTCATACCTTAACATACTCAACAGTATGCTTTCTATTCCAATAATTGCCTCCTAAAGTTCTTTCCATCTTTCAAAGTTAAGCTCAGAGATTTTACCTCTATAACAAGCATATTGATTTCTGCTGAGTGATCTCTATACTTTGATGCAAAGATTAAAAAAAATGGCACTGTCTCTATAGTCAATAGGTTTACATTCTAATGGGAAGGGGAAGATAGGCTATGATCACAAATAACTATGTTGTAAGATAGAATGCGATAAGGGTAAAGATGAAATTCAAAGCTCTCTTAGAAAATTTGAGAAATAAAAGATGAATAGAGTGGGAGGTGTCAGATAAAGTTTCAAAGAAGAGCTGACAACCAAATTGGATCTGTTAGAAAGAAAAGAAAAAAAAATAGGAATATAAATAAATTCAGAAGTGGCCTAGGACATCCTTTAACCCAATGCTTTAATTTTATAGATAAGGAAAGAGTAGCCCCAAAAGTCTGTGATTTGTTCATAGTTACAAAAACAGAAATAATTCCAGATCTTCTGACTCAAGATGTGTCTGGAGAGACTTTGAGAATACTGTCCCTAGAAAGAGTGCATTTCAGGCATGGAAGATGTTCTAAATGAAGCCATGGAAGTGGTAAGAGTTAAAGATCCACATTGGATGTGAATTGGCTAGAGGGTGTGAAGGGATGTAGAATGAAATTAAACTGGAGGAGAAGACTACAATTAGATTGTAGAGAGAACTGGATGCCAAGATAAGGAGTTTGTACTCCATTCTCTAGCCAATGGAGAGCCACTGAAGATTTTTGAGTGTGTATTCCATAATCAACATTGAGTACCAGGAAGAATTTTTGCATCTAAGTAGACCACTGTAGGGAAATTTGGAAATGGAGAGGCTATGGAGGAAAGGTAACATTAGGTGCTTGTTTATATGCTATTCACTACTAAATAGACAATGGGATGATATGGAAGTTAATGCTTATGAAATCACTGTTAAATTAAAGGTTTAGTAAAGTGAAGGTAAAATGTCTTTGAAGTTATAAATAGATGAAAAATATGACACAATTACCTAAACAATTTTTTCACACATAGCTTTCCAGAACTAGCAAATTTAGTTGTACTAAGTTTAGAAGAAAGAAAAGACTTTTGTTATAGAATGTCTATTTGTATTTGGCAAGAGCTGGAATAGAAAGTGTCTTGTGGGGAGCAATACATGTTCATCTCCTGCTCTCCAAGAATAGTCACTAACTTAGTTTCAGTCTTTAGTGAGTATTTTTTTAATACTACAGGGAGATGAAAATAATTCTGACTAAATGCAATAGATTTGGTGACTGCCATCTTACTGGTGTGAGCAAATGTTCTGCTGAAGCAAATTACAATCCCCTATGATTTCTCATTGAGTATGACTGCTGTTCATAAAAAATACCCAAATGAATCTGTGATATCCTCCAATGATTATTCTTTTCCATGACCAAGAGTGCAACTCAACCATACACAATTATTCTGGGAGACCCTTGGTGGTGTCCTTCCATTAGTTTATAACAATAGGACCATCCAAGTAGCTTGGGGCCTTGTTCACTATTCGTTTTTTTGTTTGTTTGTTTGTTTGTTTTTAACTAGGATATTTTTTCATGCTTCATTTCATAGAATTTAGCTTTCTAGTAGCTATTTATTAAGTGTGATGAATGGAATTTTTTTAACATAATTGCTTTATGAGTTATGTTGGGAGAGAAAAATCAGAGCAAACAGAAAAAACCATGGGAGAGATAAAAAAACAGAAAAAAAGTGAACATAGCATGTGTTGATGATTTATATTCAGTCTCCTTAGTTCTTTTTCTGGATGCAGATGGCATTTTCTGTCCAAAATTTATTGAGATTTCTTTGAATCACTGAACCACTGAGAAGAACCAACCAGTTCATAGTTGATCATTTCACATTCTTGCTGTTATTGTGTAAAATATATTGCTGTTTTCACTTCTTTTGCTCAACATCAGTTCATATAAATCTTTCCAGACCTTTCTAAAATCAGCTTGTTCATCATTTTTTGGAACAATAATATTCCATTACCTTCACATACCACAACTTGTTCAGCCATTCCCCAACTGATGAGCATTTACTCATTTTCCAATTCTTTGCTACCATAAAAAAGAGCTTCTATAAACATTTTTGCACATGTGGGTCTTTTTTCCTCCTTTATGATTTTCTTGAGATACAGACACAGCAAATGCACTGCTGTATCATTATTTTTTCTTGACATCATAAAATGCCAAAGGGGCATGCCATCCAATGGGTAACCCTCACTCTCACTGTGATTTTTCTAATCACACATTTCTTTGCATCCACCTTTTATACTGCTTTTCCTTTGTGAGTCTTTGAATTATGTTTCTGTCTGCTAATACCCACCATGTATTTCACCATTTCTCTTTGAGTAACTGCTCAGGTACTTTAATTCTTAGAAGATGTCATAGTTCCATAATCCATATCCATTATACAATTGTTGTCCATATTTTCTAAAACATTATGGATAGAGGATCGAGTCTTTTTCTTATGTTTTAAAATTTCAAAAAATTCTGTCCTTTTCTTTCTCAGTTTCAATATATGATTCCATCATCTCCCTTTCTATTTACTAATGAAAACTTTCATTCCACTTCTCATGTGCAAATGATCAGTGATACTAAGCCTTTCTCTATTGTCCTTTATCTGAATTTTCATTTTAGGCTCCAGAAGGTTTAGCATTCTGTGATTTGCAATCATATAACATTACTGAGAAAGTAGAGGTGTTAAAGAGATGAGATTTTATAGCAGTGACAGCTTGGGATCATTGAAAGCACTGCACATTTTCCCAAATTTGAAACAGTTTGCTTTCCTCCTCCTATTCAATTCTGGGCCCAAATCATTGTCTGCAGGGCCTTTTTAAATATTGATGGACTATTTGGCAGGCTATTACTTTGTGTCATAATTTGACGAAAGAGCCATAACTTTAGATCTAGAAAGTAGCTTAGAAGCCATATAATATAAAGCACTCATTTTATAGATAAAGAAGTTGAGGGACAGAGATACTAAGTTGTGAATGGTCCAAATATACACCAGGTATCATACATGAGATTTGAACCCAGATGTTTCTGATTAAGCCACATTGCCTCTAAAATATACCATCTGAACAGTTTGCAGATTTTTAATATGATTCCCCTTGGCAATAATTCAGTCTGACTCTAATTTTGTCATCATTGGCCTGCCATTGAATATAGGTCTAATCACAATATTCTAACAGTTATTTCTGTTTCATAGTCCACAAGTGCCCTTCTATGTACTTAAACTCCTGCCAATGAATGGTTCTGGAATTTAAGAGTAAATATGTGTGGGTGAAATGATTCACTCACCTAGAGGGGATTGTAGTAACATTACTTGAAAGTCTGATGTAGTCCTCCTCAATGACAGGATAGGATAGGATTCATTACAATGCAATGCAATTCATGTCAATACCATATAACTTAGTATAAATGATAATAATAAAGTACCTATCATGTGTCAGGCTCTCGGAAATACAAAGACAAAATGAGGCAGTTCTTACTTTCGGGGAACTTACATTCTGATAGAATTGTCACTTCTACTCCATCATCCTCTCAGCTTCAAGATATGATCAATATTGAAAGCATAGTGGGTACCTGCATCATATAAATCTGAGACCAGAAGATGAGATTTATAGTGTAAAAAAGTCAGTTAGGTTTGTGAAATCATTCCAAGCTTTTCCTGTTTGGAAGACTAAGAAATTTGCTGCTACATGTGCTGCAGCTGGTTCAAAGCAGGTATTCCCTATGGGTTTAGGGCCCTATATATATCTTGAATTTCAGTAAACCTTCCTATTCTTTCTATTCTATATGAAAGAAAGTAAATTCAGTAGCTTATCAAATAGATTAATTTCAATAAAGTAAAGTTATTTAGGCAACGAGGTGGTGCAGTGGGCATTACTGGGCTAAGAATCAAGGAGACTCATCTACATGAATTTCAGATACAGCATTGGACATTTACCAGCTCTGTGACCTTTGGCTGATTGATTAACCCCATTTGGTTCAGTTCTTCATCTTTAAAATGATCTGGGGTCTTAAATGAACTTTGTAGAGGGTAGGGACTCTGAAAAGCTGTACTTAAATTTAAGAGAGCAGGGTATTTAAAGTTAAGTACCTACTCAATGTGAGATAATGGTTCTCTAAGCACATACTTAACATAATTAACGATATAATCAATCTAGTTGGCATATACTTAGGGTAATATGGTGATGTAATGTTCTACAGTTGCACATGCTCAGTATGATATAGTAACATAATCATACTGGAGTATTTTAGGGAGTCTCAGAGACAGAAGGCTCTCTCTCAGCCCCAGCTCTCAGAGAAGACTTCAGGCTCCAAACTCTACCTTTTCAGAATTCCTGCCCTCTACAGAACATAACTGAAATGACTCAAGAATGACAAAAGTTGTTTATCAAATATGCCTTCTCTGCTGTTCACAAGCTCTTCATACCCTTATAAATACGTGTTCTTCAGATTGAGAACTTTGTCTCCTTTGTGCTTTAATCTTTTATGAAAAGACTAGGCCAATGATCCTAATATTAACATTTCTAGGAATAATGGTTCCATAACTTCTCCAGCTTGATTGTTTTTAAACTTTTTCATATCTAAAGAAAAGGAGTTTATCCATTTAATCAGTTTCTTTTGCTTAATGAAACTTTCCCCCCTCCCCCCTCTTGTCTTCTTTAGCAATGAAAAATTAATTAAGATAATCCTAAATGTATTCTCAATATATTAAATTCTCTCCCTCCTTCCTTTCCATAGTTTTTCTCTCCTTTTTTTCTTTCTCCTTTCCTTCCCTCCCTCCCTTTCTCCTCTCCCTCCCTCCCTCCCTCCCTCCCTTCCTTCCTTCCTTCCTTCCTTCCTTCCTTCCTTCCTTCCTTCCTTCCTTCCTTCCTTCCTCTCTCCCTTCCTTCCTTCCTTCCTTCCTTCCTTCCTTCCTTCCTTCCTTCCTTCCTTCCTTCCTTCCTCTCTCCCTTCCTTCCTTCCTTCCTTCCTTCCTTCCTTCCTTCCTTCCTTCCTTCCTTCCTTCCTTCCTTCCTTCCTTCCTTCCTTCCTTCCTTCCTTCCTTCCTTCCTTCCTTCCTTCCTTCCTTCTTCTGTCTTTTCTTTCTTTTTTTCTTATTTATCAAGCACCCAGTTAAGGGCTAGCACCATGCCTGATTCTGTGAGAAATGAAAAAGAATTAGTTTTTTAAATGTCTTCTGGAAGTTTATAAGGAGACAATAGATGAAAAGTTAAACAATATTGTTGAATCCAATGAATATTGTCTGGAATCCCTTTTCTGAGAAATTTTCATATTTGAATCATGTATCCGGTTATTTTCTCTAACTTTTCCTCTGGAAAGGTACCACCTATAAAGAAAACAGAGGACATGGTGCTTTAATCAGGAAGCTAAAAATAATAGCAAGCCATCTCTTTAAATATTTGTTCAGAGAAAAAGTTATTGAGTCATGTGTGGCTCTCCACTTCTTCCTGAATTTCCAGCTGTGTCTTCAATAGATGTGTGAAATCTCCAATGAGAAATTCCCAGAAAACTTCTGCCAACATATGGATTTTTTTGGTATGTGTGCTCATCTTCAATCCATCAGCAGAACTGCTGAAAAATAACTCAGAGGTCCTATCTTGTCATATTCAGGATGTCAGAGACCTTTATCTCCTCATGATAGGTGGTGATTTTTGGAGTTTCACTAAGAAGGAAAGCCTCCTACTATCTATCAGCAAGATAATAATGCTCAGAATAGAGAATCAATTTCAAATGATATTGAGTGCATGTTTGAATATCTCAATTTTATATTCTTGTTTCATTTCTTTGTTTTGGGGTTCTTATCTTAAGATGGGTTCAGATGATTTCTTAAGTTGTTTGAATTTTCATATGCTTTGCTATGGTTATCATAGCACATTATATCTGCTGCAGTTTTGGTAGGGGTACTTGGAAATGTTTAGTTAAAAATGTCACTATTCATTAATACCTTGTGTTTTAGAAGATTTATAGATGCCCTTAATATTTCTATCACTCCCCATGAGTGGAAGCTAGGTGATAGAGTAGATAGAGTACTGGGCTGGAAATCAGGAGTCTCAGACACTTTCTCAACTTTGATTATCTTATCTCTATAGAGCAAATAATAGTAGTATCAATTTCACAGGGTTGTTATGAGAATCAAATGAAATAACATAAATAAAACATTTTCTAATGTTAAAGCACTATATAAATGCTAAAAGGTATTGTCCATGTGTTGTTTGTTTAATCTATGCTATTGGAATGGTTTGCCATTTCCTTCTCCAACTCATGTTATAGTTGAGGAAACTGAGGCAAACAGTATTAAGTGACTTGTGCAGGGTCACATAGCTAGTAAGTGTCTGAAGCCAGAATTGATCTCATGAAGATAAGTCTTCCTGTTTCCAATCCCAGTACTGTATCCACTGTGCCACCTAGATGCCCTAAATAACTGTACCCTGTTAAATGAATTTATTTTATTTACTATATGTGTTTGCAAGATAAGCTATTGAATTTACTTTCTTTCTTATGGAATAAGATTGGGGAATAGTCAACACAGTTTATAAGTTTGTGAGACAGTATTTAAACTCAGGTCTTCTCTATTTCAGGTTAGCATTCCCTTCATTACAAACTCTAACTGCCACAGAAGCTGAGGAAAAGACAAAAGTTAGCTAAGAGCTATTTCCTGACTTTCTGGAGTTCTAAAATACTGAGGTATGGAAGCATAATGGTTCAACTGCTTCAACCACTAAAATAATTGAGATTATAGGTTGCCATTATTATAATTTACTTTAACAGAATCACAGTGGAGACTCCTAAACATCTATACCACTGACTTAAGACAATCATAATATCTTTTTTTCATCACTGACCTTCTTCAGGGGGCCAAACAGGAGATATCACAAAACTGGATCAGGGAACTGTGTATTCTATGCTTTTTTTTCTCCTGATAAGGAACCTTATCACTTTAGCAACAACATAACTACCTACCTCATGTTATTAATTTTATGCTATATAACTACCTGAAAATTGTTTATTAGGAACTCATGTGCCTCATAGATTTTTTTCTTCTTTGAGTTAATTGTCCCCCTTACTATGAACTATAATAACAATAAAATTTCCAACTGAATTGTTCATTCAACTTGGAAGTGCGGGCCAATTTTTAAAAAATTGCTATAGAGGAACAAGATAGGTACATTACTCAAAAATTATAATATCACATAATTATGTACCTGTATTTATATGTGTACACATGTATTAATGATACATATACATATATGTATATATGTATATATAATGCGTATTTATATATTGCATTGCAAGTGCATTGAAGAAATAATATTACAAATGATAGTCAATATTTGTGTTGTACTTCAAGTTTTGCAAAGCACATGATCTTATTTTAGTCTCACAACAAATCTATGACATGGATACTATAGGTAAAGTCACAATTTTAATCAATAGGAAATTGAGCTTTTGAGAGATTAACTGATTTGTCTATGATCATACAGTCAGTAATCATCAGATAGAATTTGAATTCAGGTTTCTATTTCCAAATTTCATGTGCTTTCCTAAGTTGCAAATAAAAATATTATGTGAGGCCTCAAGAAAAGAAAGATTTCCCTCAGGAATCAGAGAAAGTCTCATGGAAGAAGTAATATTTGATTAGAGCTTTGAAAGATTGCTAGGAATTCAAAAACTGCATAAGGGGAGGGGAGGCATCCATAAGCATGAGATACAGCATAAGCAAGGCATGGAGTCTAAAGATCTCTGGGAATAATAATGGAAAGATAATGGAACAATTTTTATCAAGAGCATGTGATAAGGATGGAGAGGTTGTATAGTAGCAGTTTATGGATGGCCTCGAATGCCAGTCAGAGGAGTTGGAAATTTACTTGCCAGAGAATAGAGATCTATAATGGTTTTTGAACAAAGGGATGAAATCACTAGATTTACAAATAAGAATGAATATTCTGGCAGCCTTAAGAAGGATGGATTGACAGGGGAGAGTATGGAGTAATTGTCTCCAAGAGGTAAAAAGACCTATTTGAAGACAGTTATAATCATCAAGAGATAGTATGGGTCTGGTGGTGAATGTCTAGTGATAGTAGTAATAGAAAGGAAATTATAAATGAGGGGTCTAAAAGTTAGAAGAAAGGGCAGGAGATTACTATTTGAGGGTCATCTGTATTAAGATAGTGAAGTTGATATTGTGGGAGAGAGAGAAGTTTAATAGATAGAGAAAAAGAGAGTCATGCAGAAGAAAACAAGAGAGATGGAGGGAGAGAAAGGAGAGAAATGGAGAGAGAAAGAGAAGAGAGAGAGAGACATACAGAGAGAGACACACACAGAGAAGCAGAGAAATGAGTGAGATAGAGACACACACACACACAGAGAGAGAGAGAGAGAGAGAGACAGACAGACAGACAGACAGACAGACAGACAGACAGACAAAAAGTTGTATGAGGAAAAGGAGCTGACTTCTGGAAGAATGATCTAGAAGAAGCAGGAGGAAATAGGACACAGGGTAAAATTAATCTTATTGAGGAGCAGAATTGCCCTTTCTTCTGTTACCTGAAAAAAGGAAGTAGTGATGCTGCTAAATTTTGAAGAAGGGAGATTGGGATGAGAGGGGAACTTAGTTCATATGCAGAGCTCCACTGTTCTTAGTGAACTAAGAAGCTACGTCATTTTCTAGCACAGATGAAGATAGAAGGGGATAGTGAAAAAATAGGAGAAAACAGAAGTTTTAAAAAAGGTAGTATGAAGAATAAAATAAGAGTTAACAAAAGTTGCATGAAATAGTTTTGACTCCTCTAACTGGCTCACTTCTAATCCTAGAGGCCTTTTCTGACTTCCAATTCTAATTGTTAATACTTTCTGAGATTACCACCCATTTATACTGTATATATTTTGCATATGTATTTTTGCGTGCTGTCTCTGCCATAAGAAAGTGTGTGAATTCCTTGAGGTGAAGGACTGCCTTTCCCTATGGTTTTAATCTTCAATACTTAGGAAGAGAACATACAGTTATTAAGCATCTACTATAGTCTAGGCCTTATGCTAAATACTGTACAAATATTATATAATTTGATCTTCACAAGATAGGTAGGAGCTGTTATTATCTTCATTTTACAATTAAGGAAACAGGTAGAAGCCAAGGGAATTGTTCAATTACACAGCTATTAAGTGTCTGAGGCTGTATTTGAACTCAGGAAGATGAGTCCTCCTCATTTCAGGCCTAGAATTCTAATACCTACACAATTTCACTGCCTGAGATAAGATTAATAATTGCCAAACCAAGGCAGTTAGTTTGACAAAGTAGATCAATCTCAATGGAAAAGGCAGGAGGCTGGTAAATAAGTTTCAACTGGGAATCTCTAGGTCCTAAAGCAAGGTAAGTAGCTCAACCCTTAACCACATGAATTAATTATGAAAGCCAGCAACAGAAACTACAAAAGACTGGATCTTCCAGCAAAAGGAGCAGAAAAGAATTCCAGCTCTTTATATTTCTGCCAGCACCATGAGTGTCTGAATTGTAATTTGACCTTCCCCCTGGAGAAAAAGTTAAAAATCCCTGGAGTAATTAACATCACTTAAATTTACAGTTTAGGAGGGAAAATAAAACTCTCTTTTAAAGAATGAAATAAATCAACTAATCAGTGAACCAGCATTTATAAAATTCTTACTATGTGTTGTGTCCTGGTCATTGTACTTAGTGTAAGGGGATACAAAGAAAAATAATACTTTCTCTCAAAGAATGTACTTCATTACCATTATCACCATAACTAGCATTCGTGTAGCTCTTTAGAACTTTCAAAATGCTTTCTAAAACATTATCTCAATTAAGCTTCACAACAACCCTGAAAGATGAGGGCTATTATTATGGCCATTTTACAGATGAGGAAACTGAGGTGCAGAGAAGTTAAAGGTCATACAGTAAGTGTCTGAGTCAGAATTTGAAGCTATGTTTTCCTAAATCCAGGTCCAATCTCAATATGCTATACCACTTAGCTATGCACTCTACTGTCAAAATAAAGAAGACAAGGAACAAGTAAAGGAGAACTTTATTCTATATTGGGAGATTGGAGGGTTAAAAAAATTGTGGCATGAAGGTAGAGGAAAGGGAATGAGGACACCTGCACATTGAGTCGTAATAGATTTGAAGGTTCTCCCATAGGAAAGGGAGGAATTTAAACCCTCTCAGAAAGAAATAGCTTCTTGATTCCTAAGAATGATGATTCTGACTTCTTAAGAAAAAGGTCATTAAGTCAAAAGAAATTATGGACTTTCCAAATGAGAGAAAGCCAATCGCCCACTAAAAATTGCCTTTTGGGGAGACTTAGAACCCAAGATAGAGCATAGCACATAAGTAAATACTAAGTAAATGTCTGAGACTATGTATCTGAAATGTGATGGAGATGTTATCCAAACCCGATGACCATAGAATGATCTAGTAGAGAAAGTTCCCGATTTGCAATCAAAGCATTTGGATCGGAATCCTAATTCTGAGTTAAAAGTTAAGTTCTTTAAGTTCTCTGGGTCTTCATTTTTCTATCTCTTAAGATACCTTTGAGGTTCCTACCAGTTCTAAATTTCTGATCCTACAACAGTGCCAGAAGGTATCTAGAATGTATTGTTATGGGTTCATGATATGTTTGTTGAGAAATAAATATCTTCAGGACACAGATGGTGTTTTTCTTACAATTTTGTAGTAAATTAGGGGATCCTGAAGAAAAAGACAGATTTGAGAATTGAACAACTATTAAAGAAAATAGTTTTGAGTATAAGATTTTTATTTTTGGACCATTGCTTAAAATATATCAGAATAATGGGAAAGGGATAGGTTGTACCAACTAGGGCTGGTAAAAATATATGTATGTGAAGTGTTAGAAATCAGAAGAATATATTAACTGAAAATGGAAGTGGAGAGAGAAAAGTGCTCTATATATCTGCCAAACTAAAACATAAGGTAAAGAATAGCAGTGGAAAAAATCCAGAAATTCATAGGAACCTTAGGAGAGAACCAACAGAAAATCCATGGCCTCAATTACGCATATTGCAAAAATGTGCAATTTGGATAATAAATAAAGTGAAATAGAGATCCTAATTAAGGGAGGTAAATTAGATCTCATAGGTATAACAGAAACTCAGAATGGTAGGATTCATATTTGAAATATGGTTATATGAAGATATGTCATATTCAAAAGGAATATAATAAGTAAAATTGGAGAAAGGGAAGTAGCGCATATTAAGAAGGTGTACTCATATGACATCTAGGAAGCATAGTTAAGTGGCATGGTGCAGAACATTTGGGTAATGAGAGCATAGAACTGTCAAAGATTGTAAAAATGGAAATGTGGGTGGGTGCTGTAGGAAGATATGTTATTCAATACACATAGATAGACTTGGAAATTTTTAAGCTGTTCTGAAGCAGTTTATATTTATGTGAAAAAGTCACTAAATTTTTTTTTAATTTTAATTTATCACTATTGGTCACAGCCGAATGGAGGTGACATGGAATGACAGGAAATAGAATCCCATATATAGCAAAATATAAATATAAGTATTTTTTGTAGAATTGAAAAAAAATGGAAAGAAAATGTTTGTTAAGCAACTGGAAAGCAAGAGAATAAGGTGTGGTATATAAATGTAATGAAATTCTAATGTATCATAAAAGGGACAAATAAATGTGAACAATTCAGAGAAAATGTAAAGAATCATGAACTGATAATAAGCAAAATAAGCTACTTATCTAAAGCCATAGTGGTAGAATTTGAAATAGGAACCTGATTAGTTGATTCCTAACTCAGGATAAAAGTATTTTGGATTCTATTCCAGCTCCCCTTCTTCCAATTTACTATCTGTATGCTCTTTCTGGCCATGATGGTGGTCAGGTAAATGGATATTCCTTCCACTCTAATTTTGATAGGGGGAAGATTTCTACAAAGATCTCTGGGTGCACTTGAGGGAAACCAGGCACAAACAATAGAATAAATAGAGAGAGCTGGAAAGTTTAGATTCTAATTGGAGCAGTTTGACTTACTCCAGCCATTCAGATTTAAACACTGCACTTTTTTCATAAATGCACTTTAATCAACTGGGAAAAGAAATGTTCTTGTAGGATCATCCTTATGGACTAAAGTTTTCTAAAGTTTATGCCTATCTAATTTTCTAGTATGTTTACCACTTGACATTAGGACTTCATCCTCTCTACAGAACCAAGAGCACTGTGGACCTTTAATAAATATTAAATAACATTCTTTCTCATTGCCAGAAGGAATTGCTTTGGGCAGGACTTCTACTTATGCTGTTAAAATTTATGAATTCTTGCTACATTTCTGAAATGAAGTAACATATCCTTCTATTGCACTGGGAATTTTAAGGTCTGTTTTTTTAAACTCTTTCTTATATGTCTTGAAATGAAATTTTATACAGATGGGAGATTTAGGTTTAAATGAACAATTTCACTTGTACTTTTTATTTTGCAATATTTTAAGACATCATTTTTTTTGCCACTACTCAATTACTTGTCTAACAAAGTTATTTTATTTGTTAAAAAATAGTACAAACTATGTTTGCATAACTTCTTTAGGAACTGATATAGACAAATTTGCCTTGGTTGAAATTGAGATTGCTAGCACTTATGGTTTGTTGGTACTACATATCTTTGAGTAAGGAGTATCATATTCGTGGGAATCCATGGAGAGAGGGATTGTACTGGACACCATCAACAAGAAGAAGATTTCTTAGTACTATGTTTCCATTTAATAGTTGGGCTTCAGCTAAAATAAGTCACATCATTTGGAACTATGCCCAAAGGACTATAAAACTGTGCATATCTTTTGATCTAGCAGCATCTACTGGGTCTGTATCCCAAAGAGATCACAAAAGAGAGAAAAGGACCCATATGTACAAAAATGTTTGCAGCAGCCCTTTTTTAGTGGCAAGGAACTGGAAATTGAGTGTATACTCATTAGTTGAGGAATGGCTGAATAAATTATATGGTATATGTTTAACATATGTTGGACTACTTGCCATCTAGGAGAGGATGTAGGGAAAGGGGGGGAATTGGAACACAGGGTTTTGCAAGGGCTAATGTTGAAGAATTATCCACACATATGTTCTGAAAAATGAAAAAAAATTCAATAAGAAAGAAAGAAAAAAGAAAGAAAGAAAGAAAGAAAGAAAGAAAGAAAGAAAGAAAGAAAGAAAGAAAGAAAGAAAGAAAGAAAGAAAGAAAGAAAGAAAGAAAGAAAGAAAGAAAGAAAGAAAGAAAGAAAGAAAGAAAGAAAGAAAGAAAGAAAGAAAGAAAGAAAGAAAGAAAGAAAGAAAGAAAGAAAGAAAGAAAGAAAGAAAGAAAGAAAGAAAGAAAGAAAGAAAGAAAGAAAGAAAGAAAGAAAGAAAGAAAGGAAGAAAGGAAGAAAGAAAGAAAGAAAGAAAGGAAGGAAGGAAGGAAGGAAGAAAGGAAGAAAGAAATTATGATATATGAAAATAATGCAATATCATTATTCTATAAGAAATGATAAGCAGGCTAATTTCAGAAAAGGCCTGGAAAGACTTACATGAACTGATGCTGAGTGAAGTGAGCAGAACCAGGAGATCATTGTACACAACAACAACAAGATTATGTGATGATCAAGTGCAAAAGACTTGGCTCTTTTAAACAATGAGGTGGTTCAAAACAATTTCAATACATTTGGGATGGAAAATGCCATCTGCATCCAAAGAGAACTCTGGAGACTGAATGTGGATCAAAGCATAGTATTTTCACCTTTTTGTTGTTCTTTGCTTGCTTGTGTTTTGTTTTTCTTTCTTGTGTTTTTTTTCCCTTTTGATTTGATTTTTCTTGAGAAGTGTGATAAATATGGAAATATGTTTAGAAAAATTGCATATGTTTAACCTATATCAGTTTGCTTACTGTCTTTGGGAGAGGAAAATGGAGAAAGGAAGGAGAAAAATTTGGAGCACAAGGTTTTGCAAAAATAAATGATGAAAATCATCTTTGTTTCCTAGGGTGAAGCCAAGATGGCAGATTAAAGCCACGAAGCTGCTCAAATTCTCCCAGTTGACCTCAAAAACAAAGCCTCTGAAAAGAGTCTGATGGAATGAAACCATTCTCCAGTTCAAGATAGACTGGAAAAAACTCAAGAAAGGTCAGTCTCACTGGGGTGAAAAGGGTGTTCAGATTCTGGGAAAACCAGGGAAAGCATAGCAGATCAACAACTAAGACTCTTAGTCCTGATTCAGTAAAGAAGTAGATCAGTGGGGCAGCCTCCAGTCTAGCAAATTTTGGGAAATCAGGCTCTGTCCTGAAAAAAGAAGGCAAAACTACCTCCTACAAACAAAATGGGTTCATGTCCTCAAAGCCAAGGCTCAGAATTGCACAAGAAGCTTGAGACAGCACCCCCCTTTATTGCAGGATCAGAGCTCAAGCATAAAAGTTAAAAAAAGAGGAACTTTTTGTTCATTGATATTTGAAAGGTTAAGGAAAAGTGTAAAATTACAGCAAAAGAAAAAGATAGAAGATAAGATAGTGAGTAGAGTAAGTAAAAAAACACTAGTAAGAAAAAGGGAAGGGATGATAAGGTAGTGGGTAGAATGCATATTTTTGGACAAATAAAATACTATTAAAATAGAATAACTTTTTTCCCACAAGAATGATATTTTAAGACATTGGGCATGCTTTACATCACCAAATATATCTCCGCCATTATCTGACTCATGTTTGAAATTTCACTCCCTACATCTTCATCCTTTAATTATTTAAATATTTCTAGAAAGGCTATAATTCATTGTCATCAGTCATTTGCATCTTAATATAAATCACAGTTCTGAAAATAGTTTTTGATAAGAATCATAGGTTTATGGGAGATACTAGACATAATCTAGTTTGACCCTTTTTGCAAATGAAAAATACTGAAGTCCAGGAAATAAAGTGATGGCTACTATTAAGTAAAAGATCTAAGACCTAAATGTAGGAACTCTGACTCCAAATCTAGCTCAGTTCCCAGTGTACCCCACTTCAGAGAGGAGTGATCAGGGGATGGGACAGGTGAGATTTGCCTAATGCTCAGACAAATGAACTGCACCTAAAGAAAAATTTATAAAGTCTGCTTAGGTTTATTGTGGTCCAGCAGTATTTTTCTGAAATTTTATACTTTTTTTCTTAACCTTTCAAATATCAGTGAACAAAGAGTAAAATGATTTTGGGTAATAATTAAAATAAAAGCAATCTGCTTCAACTAAATATCTCCATGCCATGCTTGACATCATCCCATGTAGCCCATTACCAACAAACTAGGACTACTTGAGGGGCAGTTAGGTGATGAATTAGATATTGCATTGTTCCTTGATCAGAAAGATATGAGTTCAAATCCAGCTTTAGACATTTACTATTAGTATGAGCCTGGACAAGTCATTTTACTTCTGTCATCTATTTTCTCATTTATAAAATGGGGTTAATAATAGCTCCAACCTCTACAGGGTTGTTGTGAGGAAAAAGAGATAATATTTGTAAGGTGCTTAGCAAACCTGACTGAATCACATAAATGCTATCTATTATTATATTGCTATTTGCTCATTTGAGTTTTCCTAAAGAAATATAAATATGTGTCTATTATTAGAAATTTCTCTACAATTTATTTTGTTTTTGTTTTTAAAATATTCTTATCTGATTAAGTGATGCAAAGGAAATTAACAAATGGATTTCATAAACGATTTAGACCAGGTTTACAACAGGAAAGGTTAACTTCTTGACTGATCATTCAGAGCAGCCAAACAAATCAATTCTTACTAGCAAATTATTTTTCTTGGGTATTAGTTAAATAAGTACAGTAAAGCCTAATTATTATGAAGTCTCTAATATTTATAGGCCAACAGGTTCACAGTATGGTGAGGACCAAACATAGATAAACATTGGGTTTGTTTTTGTTATCCTTCCAGCTTTTCCAAATACTTATCCTAAGAGACCATTCTCCCTGCCTTACAGACTCAAGAATGTTCAAATCTGGAAGAATTTTATATGTATCGACAAATTAGTGCTTTGATACTAAGGTAGTATTGGTATAGAATTGCCTTGTAGCCTCCTTAAGTCATGGTCTATTCCAGGTAGGAAGGAAGAAACCTTACTGTTATTGTTATTCATTCATTTAAGTCATGTCCAACTCTTCGTGACCATATTTGGAGTTTCCTAGGTAAAGATACTGGAGTGGTTTGCCATCTCCTTCTCCAGCTCATTTGTCAGATAAAGAAATTAAGGCAACCAGGGTTAAGTGACTTGCTAAGTTACAGAACTAGTTAAGTGTCTAAGGCTCAGGACATCAGGAAGATGAGTCTTTGTGACTCCAGGTCCTGCACCCTATCCTCTGTACCATGTAGCTGCCCCATCTGGCTTTCTTATCTCATCTTTTTGGGTCTCGAGTGTAAAATGAGGGTGTTAGATTAGGTGGTCCCTCACAATAATAAATCGCATACTAAAAGGTCATTCTTGCTCCAAAATAGAACCAAATGCTACTTTGGTCCTAGGAGATTTTGTTCAGATCTAGCTTAAAATATCACAAAATCCTCAGCTTTGCTAAGCCATAGAAATGTGGCTATAAAACACTCGTGAAGACTCACATTTAACATCTTCAGACAAAATGTGATACCTAGAAACATAAAGTTCTTAATACATTTCTACCCAGTAACCTATATTCTGAGGATAAGAACTTGAATATTTTAATATGTATAGATAAATCTTTTACTGAGGATACATAGGAGGAAATACACAAGAATAAGAAGGCTGATTGGGGTGAGTTTGCAATCTGTATCAAGGAACATAGACATGCATGAAGTATATCACAGGTTTACTGAAATATTGAAGTAATGAATAATGCAAACCAATATAATACAATAAAACAAAAAGAAAAATGATTGTTTTTTTTCTTGACTTGTGTTTTTTTTAATGTTTTTTTATTAAAGCTTTTCATTTACAACACATATGCATGGGCCATTTTTCAACATTGACCCTTGCAATACCTTCTGTTCCAAATATTTCTTTTTCCTCCCACCCCTTCCCCTAGCTGGCAGGTAGTCTAATACATGTTAAATATGTTAAAATATATATTAAGTCTAATACATGTATACATATTTATACAATTATCTTGCTGCACAAGAAAAATCAGATCAAGAAGGGGAAAAATTGAGAAAAAAAACAAGCAAAATGTAAGCAAACAACAAAAAGAGTGAGAATGCTATATTGTGATCCACACTCAGTTCTCATGGTCCTCTTTCTGGGTATAAATAGCTTTCTTCATCACTGAACAATTGGAATTGGTTTGAATCATCTCAAATGATTGGTTTTCTTTAGAAAGCCATTAATTAGAATTTACATGTGTGGCCCAGGAGCTAGCCTTGTTTGTAGAACATCAGTATTGGAAATGTCACTTTTGTTTTTCAGTAATGGGCTTCAATTGCCATCCTAGTATGTGTAGGCTGAATGATTTTATATAGATAGATGGATGGATAAATATATATATATATATACATACATACATATACACACACACACACACACACATATATATATATATATTTATATATATAAAATATATGTAGTCTAACTAGTATGGAACCTGGTTACAGTAATATAATAGTAGTAAGTAGTTGTTAGGATTACTAAGTGAGAACTGAGGTTGTCTGGACAGTGACAAGGTGAGAATTCAGGTTGACTTGATAGAGGGGGCAAGCTCATTGGCTGGGGTGGTTCTTCCCAGAAGCCTTTGCATTATGCCACGCCCATTCTCTGGGAGAATAAAAGAGAGGACTCTCAGAGAAAGAAGAAGACTCTCTGCATTACATCAGGCCTGACGGGGCTCTCTGCAGGAAGGGAAGTCACTTCTAAGGACAAGAGTTAACAGCAACTGCCTGGAGACAACGGTTCACTACAGGAAGAAGAATCTGTATGAGAGATTTGAGTAGACACAGCAGATCTCTTCCCAGAGAGCGATCCAGCAGCTTCTAGAGACGACAGCTCGTTACATATATATGCTTCTGGAGACGACAGCTCATTACAATTGGCGTCCACACGTTACATATATATATATATGTAACGAGCTGTCGTCTCTAGAAGCTGCTGGATCGCTCTCTGGGAAGAGATCTGCTGTGTCTACTCAAATCTCTCATACAGATTCTTCTTCCTGTAGTGAACCGTTGTCTCCAGGCAGTTGCTGTTAACTCTTGTCCTTAGAAGTGACTTCCCTTCCTGCAGAGAGCCCCGTCAGGCCTGATGTAATGCAGAGAGTCTTCTTCTTTCTCTGAGAGTCCTCTCTTTTATTCTCCCAGAGAATGGGCGTGGCATAATGCAAAGGCTTCTGGGAAGAACCACCCCAGCCAATGAGCTTGCCCCCTCTATCAAGTCAACCTGAGTTCTCACCTTGTAATTGTCCAGAAAACCTGAATTCTCACCTTGTCACTGTCCAGACAACCTCAGTTCTCACTTAGTAATCCTAACAAGTAGTGAGGTTTTATTGCTTTCCAAATGTGAGAGCTAATTAGGGAATTCTGTTTTTCTTCTCTTTGCTGAGAATCTCAGTTTGAGAAGTCCTGGGATCAAGTAAGTGGTATTTGATCTGCTGGATGTAGGTGAGCCTTGGGTCATTAGTACAATGAGTTTATCAGATAAATTTATTGCTAGCTCTAAAGATGGTGAGAGTTAGCTCATGCCTGAGGACAGGTGGTAGGAAATGGAAGGAAGATTGAGAGTAAAAGTCAAGAGGTAGGCAGAGCAGTAACAAATCCTTTTTTAAGTTTAGGGAGTCACTGAATTAGAACAGCAGGATATAGAGGGGTGGGGGAGGAATAAGTGGTCTTTTGTTTTTGGTTGGAAGAATGTAGAATCATTTGGATTCAGTTTAATGAGTGGACATTTGGACTCATTCACTGATTTTCCATTTAAGCACTCCAGGTATGTAAATCACCCCCTGTGGCTTGTCTGCTGCTTCTGAAATATTTTTTTTTTTAAGTGTAAATGAAAAATTGGAGAATCTAGTTTAATGGGGGATTAGTAATATGCATATTAGGTATCCATGAGAGGAAGGAGAACAGTGACTGCTCTCAATGAGAAATGGACTTTAACCCTTTGGCCACACTGAATTTTTTTTTTTTTTTGGCAAGGCAATGGGGTTAAGTGACTTGACCAGAGTCACACAGTAAGTTTCAAGTGTTTGAAGGCAGATTTGAACTCAGGTCCTCCTGATTCTAGGGCTAGTATATATCTAATACATCACCTAGCTGTCCCAATATGACAAGTGCTCTCCATCTGGAAATTGAACTCTAGCATCCTGGGTGACAGATGGGGATATTGAGGAAGGTGTGCAATGTATTTTTAATCAAAAGTTCTGTTTGAATCATAATTTCACTTTTTACTTACTAGCTCTTTGTCTTTGGACAAGTTATATAATTCTCTTAGCCTCAATATTAAATGGGAATTCCCTTAACGACCTCAAACATTTCTTCTGAAGATGACTTATAAACTTTAAAATTATTAAGTTAAATACAGAGCTATACAATTAGCTTAACAGGAAACTTACCCAATAGCATGGTTTATGGTTCAGGTAAAAATTAGAAAACATGGGTGCAAAATCGGCCTTTGATGTTTTCTCCTTGTGTGATTTTTGGCCACGGGACCTCTCTGTTACTCTGGTTCCTCTTCTGTTAAATTATGGGCTTGTACTAACTGATCTTTGAAGTCCCTACTAGCACTACATCTATGTTCTTGTGACCTTCCAGGGTCTCAATTTTGGACTTGACAAAAAATGATAGGATTGTAGTAGATGAGTACTTCCATCTTTATAAATCACTATTCTTAGAAAGGTGGAGTAGGGAAGGGAGTGGGAGTTTCTTATAGCCTCCTAGGCACCTCCCTCTTACATGCAAACTATTACTGGGATTTCCTCCCTGAGCATCTGGGCAGACCAGCTGGATCTCCAGCACTGTCCCTCTTGAATGGCACTTGGGATTTGTCCATGTCTCTGGCCTTTTTCTTCGTGTTCCTCAGCTTAATATTCTCAATGTTTTTAGAGCTAGAAGCAGCTTTAGAGATCACCTAAAATGAAGACGGAAAAAAAAACAAATGGAAGGGGCAATGATTTTGGAATTGAAGGATCAAGGTTTTAATCCTAGATTTGCCACTTTTCACCTTTGTGATCTTATGATTGAATTTGATTTATCCTAGTCTTGATTTCTCCATTTGTAAAATGAGGGTGGAGTAGGGGTGGATTAAAGGGTTTCTGACAACAAGTCATATATCAAATGCAAGAAGAGATCTGAGGCCCTCCAGTCCCCAAACCCTTTTTAAGGATGGAGAAATCAAGACTGAGACAAATAAAATGAACTGATTTTTAGGCTCAGCTTGTGACTGAGTCTTGATTGGATCAGAGGTTCCCGTTAACTCCCGCTGCTCACCTCAGCAGGGTCAACTAGTGTCTTACCTTCACCAGGTCTTCATTGTCAGGGCTCCGATTATCTGAATTGAAAAACAACCTCAAGAGGTCCCCCACAGAACACTGGATACATACAAATATGCAGCAATTAATCTTTATTCACTACTTTACTTCATTTCATAGAGTTCCCTATATCCTAAAGCTCTAATCCTAAAGCATAATGAATCTAATCTACTCTGCTACTCTACTACTCCTCCCCTTTCTGCAACCCCTTTTCTATAGTCCCCAGGTCATGTGTCAGAGAGTGTCAGAGCCAGGTGCACAATCAATCAAGAATGAGGAGGGCTTCCACCTCATTGGATGAGGCTTACTCAACGCTGTCAATGCCCTGTTTTGGAACCTGGCAGAGTAAGCCTCTGAGTGCCTAAAACTCTGCTCTTGAGATTTGCCCTTCACCCTAACAGTTTCCCACTGCATAGTGTTGTTTCTTATAAAGTAAATTATCTTCAGCCTTCAGATCAATAAAGTTTTGTCTGTGTGTGTGAGATGATATGTATGAGTGTGATTCCGTGTATGTTTTCAGGTCTAAGATGCTTAAGGGTCACTGATTTTAAACTCACTTCCTGATACCAGTGAGAGCAGAACTTAGAATTGATCTCTTAAAGAATTCTCTGAATTTTGTGTGCCCTGAGACAAACAGGGATTCAAGAGATCTTGGCTCTCATCTGGATCAATTCCTCTTTGGAAGCCAGCTTTCATACTTTATATGCTCAGGTATAACTTGTTACAGTGTGGGTCATATCAAGGGAACAATAAGATGTCAGGGAAATGACTTGTTCTGCCAAGGATAAGGAAGGTGGGTTAGATCCCACCTCCCCAAAACATAGGGAGAAATGGTCAAGTCTCTCCCCAAAGCAGAGCATAATCACTGGTTACTTCATCATGGCCTGGAACTTTTGTGTACACTCACTTTAAGCTCACCTGTCCTTAATAAAGTGAATTTCCTTCTTGGTCCTGTGCTTCTCTATTTCACTACCTTAAATGCTTTCTTTTCATTTGGACAACAGTAATGTTGTTTTGGAACTTGGTCTTTAACTTGGGATCTCTGAATCTGTGGATAGATTTCAAGGAGGATCTGAATTCGAAAAAGTGATATCTTTACTTTCATTGACCTTTTTATGCATGTAAAAACATGATACTAAGAAGGGGTTCATAGGCTTCACTAGACAGTCATAAGAGTACATGATACAAAAAAGATAAAAAAAAAATTACTCTCCTTAAATCTCTGCATACTTTTTTATGTGGTTAAGCATTGTAGGGACTCTTTGGTTGATAGCATTTTGTTGGATTATAAAAAATTCCAATGTACAATGAATAGCGTATAGGCTTTATAAATTTTTATTTTTAAGATAATAAGGGGAGTTGGTAAATTCTTTTATACAACAAGGAACAAGTATATTATCCTCCGAAAGTAAGTTTGGTTTTGTCATGAATTTGTACATCTATATACCCAAATCTCTGTTTTTAGGAAGTATGCGTTCATTTTTAGGGGAGTGTCTATTCTTCCTTATAATAGAGTACTCTGGTAGGGTTCAAAATATAGCAAAATGAAAGGACAAAAGCACATTTGCAAATCAATATTCAGACCTGTAAATACAGATGAATCTTCTTTTCATGATTTGGAAAAATAAATTGATTTTTTTGGATCTTTCTCCACTGTCTTATCTGTAAAATGAAAAGATTAAGCTAAGTGGTCTCTAAGATTTTTCCACCTCAAAATCTATGATCCTGTGATCTCTACTTTAAGAATATCTAATTTTCAGTAACTCAAACCAACAAAATAAAATCATATGGATTCTTAACTTTATAGGGGAATTCAATATAGGGTCCTTTTTTTGTTCATTTGTATGTTTTATTTAATGTTTGTAAAGCACTTTATATAACTTTTTTCATCTTTATCATTTATTTTATTAATTTTATAATTATAACATTTTTTACAACATTATCCCTTGTACTTCCTTCTGTTCTGAATTTTCCCCCACTTCCCTCCACCCCCTCCCTTAGATGGCAGGCATTCCCATACATATTAAATATGTTATAGTATATCCTGGGTACAATATATATGTGCAGAACTGATTTTTGTTGTTGTTGTTGTTGCAAAGGAAGAATTGGAATTGGAAGGTAAAAATAACCTGGGGAGAAAAACAAAAAATGCTCACAGTTTACACTCATTTCCCAGTGTTCCTTTTCTGGGTATAGATAATTCTGTCCATCATTGATCAATTGGAATTGGATTAGCTCTTCTCTTTGTTGAAGATATCCACTTCCATCAGAATACATCCTTATACAGTATCATTGTTGAAGTGTATAATGATCTCCTAGTTCTGCTCATTTCACTCAGCATCAGTTCATGTAAGTCTCTCCAAGCTTCTCTGTATTCATCCTGTTGGTCATTTCTTATAGAACAATAATGTTGCATAACATTCATATACCATAATTTACCCAACCATTCTCCAATTGATGGGCATCCGTTCATTTTCCAGTTTCTAGCCATTACAAAAAGGGCTGCCACAAACATTTTGGCACATACAGGTCCCTTTCCCGTCTTTAGTATTTCCTTGGGATATAAGCCCAGTAGTAGCACTGTTGCATTTAAAGGGTATGTACAGTTTGATAACTTTTGGGGCATAATTCCAGATTGCTCTCCAGAATGGTTGGATTCTTTCACAACTCCACCAACAATGCATTAGTGTCCCAGTTTTTCCACATCCCCTCCAACATTCATCATTATTTGTTCCTGTCATCTTAGCCAATCTGACAGGTGTGTAATGGTATCTCAGAGTTGTCTTAATTTGCAATTCTCTGATCAATAGTGATTTGGAACACTCTTTCATATGAGTGGAAATAGTTTCAATTTCATCATCTGAAAATTGTCTGTTCATATCTTTGACCATTTATCAATTGGAGAATGGCTTGATTTCTTATAAATTAGAGTCAATTCTCTATATAGGAGATGAGGCCTTTATCAGAACCTTTAACTGTAAAAATGTTTTCCCAATTTGTTACTTCCCTTCTAATATTGTTTGCATTAGTTTTATTTGTGCAAAAGCTTTTTAATTTGATGTAATCAAAATTTTCTATTTTGTGATCAATAATGGTCTCTAGTTCTTCTTTGTTCACAAGTTCCTTCCTCCTCCACAAGTCTGAGAGGTAAACTATCCTATGTTCCTCTAATTTATTTATGATCTTGTTCTTTATACCTAAATCTTGAACCCATTTTGATCTTATTTTAGTATGTGATGTTAAATGTGGGTCCAAGCCTAGTTTCTGCCATACTAATTTCCAGTTTTCCCAGCAATTTTTGTCAAATAATGAATTCTTATCCCAAAAATTGGGATCTTTGGGTTTGTCAAACACTAGATTGCTATTTTTATTCACTATCTTGCCCTGTGAACCTAACCTATTCCACTGATCAACTAGTCTATTTCTTAGCCAATACCAAATAGTTTTGGTGACTGCTGCTTTATAATATAATTCTAAGTCAGGTATAGCTAGACCACATTCATTTGATTTTTTTTTTTTTTTTTTCATTACTTCCCTTGAAATTCTCGACCTTTGTTCTTCCATCTGAATTTTGTTGTTATTTTTTCTAGGTCAAAATAGTTTCTCAGGAGCCTGATTGGTATAGCACTAAATAAAAATAGATTAGTTTAGGGAGTATTGTCATCTTAATTATATTTGCTTGGCCTATCCAAGAGCACTTAATGTCTTTAATAAATCTGACTTTATTTCTGTGGCAAGTGTTTTGTAATTTTGTTCATATAATTCCTGACTTTCCTTTGGTATATATATTCTGAAATATTTTATACTATCAACCGTTATTTTGAATGGAATTTCAATTTGTATCTCTTGCTATTGGATTGCGTTGGTAATGTATAAAAATGCTAAGGATTTATGTGGATTTATTTTGTATCCTGCAACTTTGCTAAAGTTCTGAATTCTTTCTAATAGCTTTTTAGCAGAGTCTTTGGGGTTTTTTAAGTATATCATCATGTCATCTGCAAAGAGTGATAGTTTTACTTCCTCATTACCTACTCTAATTCCTTGAATCTCTTTCCCGGCTCTCATTGCCAAAGCTAGCATTTCTAGTACAATATTCAATAGTAATGGTGATAGTAGGCAATCTTGTTTCATTCCAGATCTTACTGGAAAAGGTTCCAGTTTATTGCCATTACATATGATGTTTACTGATGGTTTTAAATATATGCTCCTTTTTATTTTACGGAATAGTCCATTTATTCCTATACTCTCAAATGTTTTTGGTAGGAATGGATGTTGCATTTTATCAAATGCTTTTTCTGCATCTATTGAGATGATCATATGGTTTTTATTAAGTTGGTTATTGATATAATTAATTATGCTAATAGTTTTCCTAATATTGAACCAGCCCTGCATTCCTGCTATAAATTCCATTTGGTCATAGTGTATTATCCTGGGGATGATTTTCTGTAGTCTTTTTGCTAATATTTTATGTAAGATTTTAGCATCAATATTCATTAGGGAGATTGGTCTATAATTTTCTTTCTCTGTTTTCAGCTTATCTGGTTTAGATATCAGTACCATGTCTGTGTCATAAAAGGAATTTTGTAGGACTCCTTCAATCCCTATTTTTTCAAATAGTTGGAGTTAGTTGTTCTTTAAATGTTTGGTAGAATTCACATGTAAATCCATCTGGTCCTGGGAATTTTTTTTTTTTTATTCATTTTTCCAAGTTATCCCCTCCCTTCCTCCACTCTATCCCCCGATGGCAGGTAATCCCATACATTTTACATGTGTTACAATATAACCTAGATACAATATATGTGTGTAAATACCATTTTCTTGTTGCACATTAATTATTAGCTTCCGAAGGTATAAGTAACCTGGGTAGATAGACAGTAGTGCTAACAATTTACATTTGCTCCTGGGGATTTTTTCTTAGGGAGTTGTTTAATAGCTTGTTCTATTTCTTTTTCTGAAATGGGACTATTTAGACTATTTACTTCTTCCTCTGTTAATCTGGGCAAGCTATATTTTTGAATGTATTCTTCCATTTCATTTAAGTTATCGAATTTATTGACATAAAGTTGAGCAAAGTAGCTCCTAACTATTGTTCTAATTTCCTCTTCATTAGTGGTGAGTTCTCCCTTTTCATTTTTAAGACTAACAATTTGCTTTTCCTCTTTCCTTTTTTTTTTTATCAGATTTATTAAGGGTTTGTCTATTTGTTGGTTTTTTCATTGAACCAACTCTTAGATTTATTAATTAATTTAATAGTTTTTTTTTTTTTTTTTTTTTTTTTTTTTTACTTTCAATTTTATTAATCTCACCTTTTATTTTTAAAATTTCAAGTTTTGTGTTTGTCTGGGGGTTTTTAATTTGTTCCTTTTCTAGCAATTTTAGTTGTAAGCCCAATTCATTGACCCTCTCTTTCTTTATTTTTATGCAAGTAGGCCTCTAGAGATATAAAACTTCCCTTCATTACTGATTTGGCTGTATCCCACAAATTTTGGTATGATGTCTCATTATTGTCATTTTCTTGGGTGAAGTTATTAATTATGTCTATGATTTACTGTTTTATCCAATCATTCTTTAGTATAAGATTATTTAGTTTCCAATTATTTTTTGGTCAATTTCCCTCTGGATTTTTATTAAATGTAATTTTAATTGCATTGTGGTCTGAAAAGGATGCATTTACTATTTCTGCCTTACTGCATTTGATTTTGAGGTTTTTATGCCCTAGTATATGATCAATTTTTGTATAGGTTCCATGAACTGCTGAGAAGAAAGTGTACTCCTTTCTGTCTCCATTTAACTTTCGCCAAAGATCTATCATATCAAACTTTTCTAGTATTCTATTTACCTCTTTGACTTTTTTCTTATTTATTCTTATTATTTCTTATTTATTTATGACTTTTTGATTTATTTTATTCTGAGAGTGCAAGGTTGAGATCTCCCACTATTATAGTTTTGCTGTCTATTTCTTTTTGCATCTCTCTTAATTTCTCTTTTAAAAATTTAGATGCTGCACCACTTGGTGTATATATGTTTAATATTGATACTGCTTCATTATCTATGCTACCCTTTAGCAGGATATAATGCCCTTCCTTGTCTCTTTTAATTAGATCAATTTTTGTTTTTGCTTGATCTGAGATGAGGATGGCTACCCCTGCTTTTTTGGCTTCACATGAAGCATAGTAGATTCTGCTCCACTCTTTTACTTTTAGTTTGAATGTATCACCATTTTTCAGGAGTGTTTCCTGTAAACAACATATAGTAGGATTCTGACTTTTAATCCAGTCTGCTAACTGCTTCCTCTTTATGAGGGAGTTTACCCCATTTCCATTTATGGTTAGAATGACTAATTCTATATTGCTTGCCATCCTGTTAACCCCTGCTTATGCTTTCCTTCCCTCTTACCCCCCCTACCCAGTATTAAACTTGTGAATACCACTTGCTTTTCACAGCACTCCCTTTTTAGTATCCCTCCCCTACCTCAAAGTTCCTCTTCCTATTTTACCCCTTTTTCTCACAATTTCTGTATTCCCTTCCCCTTAGCTTACTCCTTCCCTCTCATTTTTCAATGAAGTAGAAGAAGTTTCACCATAAATCGAATATGTCTATTGATACACACTATGTTCATCCCCTCCTTTCTTTCTCTCAGATATAATAGGTTATCTTTGCCTTTTCATGAGATGTAGTAGCATCTTTTTTATGATATAATTTCCTTTCCATCTCTAGTTTCTAGGACAAATTATACATGTGTTCTTTACATATCTTTATGGCAGAAATATAGTTCTCAAAATTTCTTTTTACCTTTTTAGAAATCTCTTGAGTTCTGTATTTGAAGATCAAACATTTTGTGTAGATTTGGTTTTTTCATCAAGAATAGATGGAATTCATTTATTTCATTAAATGTTCATCTTCTTCCATGGAAAATGATGCTCATTTTTTCTGAGTAAGTTATTCTTGGCTGCATACCAAGTTCCTTAGCCTTTCGGAATATCATATTCTAGGCCCTTCGTTCTTTTAATGTGGATGCTGCTAGATCCTGGGTGGCTTATTGTGGCCTTATTGTGGCTCCTCCATATCTAAATTGCCTTTTTCTAGCAGTTTCCAATATTTTTTCCTTTGTCTGATGGTTCTTGAACTTGATCAGTATATTTCTTGGCATTTTGATTTTTAGGATTCCTTTCAGTAGATGATTGATGAATTTTTTCAATGTTTATTTCACCCTCTGTTTCCAAAATGTCTGGGCAGTTGTCTTTCATAATTTCCTGGAAAATAGTGTCCAGGCTCTTTTTATCTTCACATTTTTCAGGGAGTCCTATTATTCTCAAATTGTCTCTCCTGGATCTGTTTTCCAGGTCTGTTGTCTTTCCAATAAGGTACTTGACATTCTTTTCAATTTTTTCGTTTTTCTGGCTTTGCTTGACTACTTCTTGGTTTCTCCTTGAGTCATTCATTTCTATTTGTTTGAGTCTAATTTTCATTTCACTCATTTTTTTTACATCTTTTTGTAATTGTCCAATTGAGTTTTTAAGTGAGTTTTTATCTTCTATGTAATTTTTTTCCATTTCATCCATTTTATTTTTTAGAGAGTTGTTTTCTTTTTCCAGCTCATTAATCCTGTTTTTCTTGGAGTTGTTTAATTTTTCTAATTCACTAATTTTATTTCTCAATGATTTGATCTCTTTATCCACTCTGGATGACTTCTCCAGACTCTCTTGCCAAGCTTCCCTTTCCTTTTCCCATTTCTCTTCTAGCTCTCTTGTGAGAGCCTTTTTGATTTCCTCTATGAGATTCTTTTGTATCGAGAAGCAGATCATATCCTCCTTAGGGGATTCCTCTAGAGACAATCTGCTTTTAGTCTCCTCAGTATTTGAAGTCTGCTCTCTCTCCATACAGAAGCTGTCAATGGTTAGAGCCCTTTTGAATTTTTTGTTCATTTTGTCAGAGCAGGAATAGAAGAAAACAAATTCATAAGAGAATCAATTGGTCCACTTTATGGGGCCTGGGGCTGGAATGTGCTGCCAGGCTACCTCTACAGACTGCTGGAGACAGCAGCGAGGCACTTACAGGACAGCAATGGCTGTGCTGCATCTGCACTCTGAGGCTATAAGAACGTGCTGAGTCACTCCGGGTGGGGGTGGGGGTGGCTGGGTCCTGAGAGAGGCTAGCTTTCCGGGGTTTTATTCTTCACCTGCAGTGTTTACACCCTCTCCACTGCTCCTGGCTTGCTGCCAAGATGGAATATCTGCACTGGGGTAAAAGTCTTTTCGCAGAAAAAGAAGAGATCACACCCCTCCCCGCTCTGATCTGAGCTATGTGAGCCTGCCTCACTCTTGCTACCTGCCCTCCCTCTGTGCCCAGTCTGTTCGACCCTCCCCTGAGCAAACACAGACCTTCTCTGGTGAATTTCAAGGATGTCTTCTGTTAGTGATTATTTATGGGCTTCTTTTCTGGTCAAGCATTAACTCCGAGGCTTGTCATGAAGTAAGTCCTGAGAGAAAACGTGGAGCTCAAGCAGCTGTCTGCCTCCACGCTGCCATCTTGGCTGGAAGTCAATATAGGGTCCTTTTAAATGATAAGGTTTAACATATTTTAAAAATATATACTTCACTTGTCAAAAAAAAAAAAAAAGAAATGCTTTCCATTCATCTTTGTAGACACACAATATATATTGTATGACTATATAGTGATGAGATGGATTTTCATCATACAAGATCCATCTTGTACTTGAAAGTCTTCTTCCCTTCTCTTTTTTTTTCCCTAGGCTTCCTTTAAATAGTCTTTTCTCCCTATGCTAGTAGGACTTTTATATTCTCACTTCCAAAGAGATGCTGAAAGTCTTCCTGGTATTAAATCTTGGCATCTGTTCAGTCCATTTAGGTTCCCCAAAACATCTCAGTTTGCAATGAAGAATTTGCAGAATCCTTCAGAGACTGTTAAATTAGCTAGGGAATATTTATGCAACTAACTCTATTCTGGGAGATCCTCTCCAGCCCCTGGATTTAAAAAAAAAAAAAACTAACTAAATCAGTTTCATTCATTGATCCTCAGTTTCCTCATCCATAAAGCAAAGGGGTTGGACTAGAAAATCTTCGAGATGGCTGAAATGTCCATGAAAATGACCTTAAGTACTACTCTATGCTTTATTCCCAAATTATTTGGATGTGCTTCCCAGACCCTTTTCCATAATTCTCAGAAAAGATTTTGCATAAAAAATGCAAGCTAATGAAAACAATGCTCTTTAACTACTGTGGACATTGAAGGTGCTCTGCTAAGAAATGAGGTTGGCTAGCTTCAAGAGAGGCTGGAAGCTGACCAACTAACTACTGGATTTTTTTCTGCAGTCTAAACTGGCTGTTAATATGAATTGATTAAAGGATGAAGCAAATCTAATAGTTTTTAGTCAAGAACAATTTCCTCAATTCAGATAGTAAAGCTGAGGTTGCTTAAAAACATTTTAGGGGCATGACCAAGCCTGTCTTCTCAGCCTTTGCTCCCTTTACCTTTTCTTCAGTGTTATTTTTAATGCATCTTTGATGTGAGAAGAAACATTTTAATTCTCCAGTTATATAGTCAAAATCCATCCCTTTTAGCCTCCTATCCTGGGATTGACACAATACAAATTCCAGGGACACTAGGTTGTACAATGCAGGCTTAAATTTCTTTGGAACCCAACTGAACTGAGCAGGCTGAACAGAGAACATAGGATTGTAGAGTATGAAAAATTTTAAAAGTAATTCTGTATAAATGTGTTATTTTAAAGGGCTAAGGAGACAATAAGAGAGTATTTAAGACTATAGACTAGAGACCATAAGAGAAGTTGTACATCTATTTAGTTCCTGAACCATTAACTAGTTGAAACCAATATGTCCTAATTTCTAGGCTAATGTTTTCTGATCACACCATTCTCCTTCTATCCAAAATTTGACTGGCCAGCAGGTAAAGAAGTCCAGTTATATTTCTTTAATTATTTTATTTCTCTGGAATTATATTAAGTGCTATCCATTTTGCTGCATTTCAGTACAAACAAAAGAAAAGCGGAGTGGATAAAAATGTAATGATTACACAATATCAGAAATAATTTTTTCTCTCAAATCCATCTATGAATTCTAAGAACCATGATGAAATCAACTCTGCCTTTTTTCTGGAAGGATTGTATGTAAATTTACTCCTATATTATCTCAGTCACCATAACTGTAACTTTTAGAACCAAAATACCCCATCCTAGCTATCACTCCTTAATGTGTGCTGTTTCTGCAACATACTTGAACTTGAATGCAACACAACTTGAATGTAACACAACTTGAATGCAAGTTCCTTTATAGCAAGAAGCATTTTTTAATTTGTATTTGTTTTTCTAGTGCTTAGGGCAGTGTTTGTCATATTAAGCAAAAAAATGGAATATTTTTTATTTATTCAAAGTAGAGTTATTGTTATTGCATATTATGATCCATGAACATTTCATCGTGTTGTAATCCTAACCCTCAGATACTAGTGGCACATCCTAAACTGTGCCCAGAACAGCTAAGTGTCATCTTTCATTTCTTGTCTTTGCACATACAGAGCATAGTGCCTTGTATGTAAGAGACATTTAATAAAAGTTAAATTGAATTGAAAGTCAAGTGCATGAAGTGATGTGTAAGAAGGAAGGGTTGGTTATTCAAACTTTGGTTGAATTGGGTGAACCTTTTGATGACAGGCTAAAAATTTTATATTATGTTTAGTTGTTTATTTGCTTGTTTTCAAAGAAATCATTGAAGACTACTCGAAAGCAGAGACAGAAATCATATCAATATAATATGAGAAATGTATTAGAAATAATAGGTTAAAGGTATGGAAATTAATGGTAACCTGAATCAAGGTAGTCAGAAGTAAAAGCTGAAATAAGGAGATAATTGCAAGAGAAATAAAAATAGACAATGGAATTTGACAACTGATTGGACTTGTGGAATAGAAGATAGAAGAAGAATCAAATCTCCCCAGTTCCATCTTTCATTTATTAGGCATGATTAAAGCAGCAACTATTTAGAAAGAATATTTAGTTAAAATAAAAAAAAAGTCATGTATTATGTCACAAACGCCAGAAAATTTTGGCTTAATTCATGTCTCAGCATTACTCATGTCTCAGCCTTTGGTAGTCTAGTTTTTCATCTAATCATTTGACAGTCATTAAGAATCTCCTAAGATCTAAATAGTTTCCGTGTCTTAATCATTATCTTTCTTGAACTTTTTGTTTCTTTTAGCCATTCATTCCTTTTTAATACTCTCTCCTTCTCCAGATTTTGTGAGAATGCTCTCTTCTGGTTGTCTAATTATTCTCTTTCAACTACCCAAGAAAACTGATGACTGATTATTACAACATGACCTTTAGCCATAATATGATACATCTCCACACTAGCAGAAACCAATCGAGCACCCTCCCACCTAACCAAAGGAGAATCCGAACTAGTATCAGGCTTCAACGTAGAATATGCAGTTGGTCCTTTCGCTATCTTCTTTTTAGCTGAATACGCAAATATCATTGCTATAAATGCTATCACAACAATTTTATTCTTAGGATCCTCCCTTACTACCAACCTCACCCACATCGACTCCATTTCTTTCATATTAAAAACACTACTTCTTACTATGGCCTTCCTATGAGTCCAAGCTTTGTATCCACGTTTTTGCTGTGATCAACTTATACACCTTCTATGAAAAAATTTTCTTCCCTTGACATTAGCACTATGTCTATGATTCATCTCCTTACCCATTACTCTATCATGTATTCCCCCACAAATGTAGAAAATAGAAATATGTCTGACAAAAGAATTATCTTGATTGGATAAAAAATAGGGGTGCAAGCCCCCTTATTTCTAGGATAATAGGACTCAAACCTATATGAAAGAGCTCAAAACCCTTTGTGCTCCCATTACACCATATGTAGCAATAATGATAATTTTCTCTTAAGGCTTAGATTATTAATATCTAGTTTGTAATATCTAAAGAGGCACAAGTTTGCCATAGATCTTTGTTATCGTTATGGAGGATATACAACACCGAGTTCTCCAAATATTGGGGAGGGGGTCCTTCAGATATTCCTGTTTACTGGCAATATATGAAGATTTCATCAAGACTAAGAAATGCAAAGTCTTTTCTGTGAGAAATATGCCTCAAAGAATTTGGCCTAACTAGAAACACAAGAAAATCCAATTAGATGAAATAGTGTTGTTGTCCAGACTGTGATATATAATTGGACAAATATCTCATTGAAATGAACCATCAGTATAATGCTGTATTTTGCAAAGAAACAGCAGGTGGAACTTTTATTTTTTTTATTTTTTCTGAGGCTGGGGTTAAGTGATTTGCCCAGGGTCACACAACTAGGAAGTGTTAAGTATCTGAGATCAGATTTGAACTTGGGTCCTCCTGAATTCAAGGCTGGTGCTCTATCCACTGCGCCACCTAGCTGCCCCCAGGTGGAACTTGCTAAGAAAAAATTCTCCAGGGCCAGATGGATTCAAAAGTGAATTCTATCAAACATTTAAAGAACAATTAATTCCAATAATATACAAACTATTTGAAAAAATAGGTAAAGAAGGAGTACTGCCAAATTCGTTCTGTGACAGAAATATGGCATAGATACTTAAACCAGGAAGGACCAAAACAGAGAGAGAAAATTACAGACCAACCTCCCTAATGAATATTGATGCAAAAATTTTAAGTAAAATATTAGCAAAGAGATTACAGTAATTTATTAGCAGTATAATAGATTATGACCATCTGCATATAGAGAAATAACCAAGGAGACTGAATGTATATCAACACTATGTTCACTTCTTTTTTTTTATTATCTCCCATAATTTTTCAGGTTTGCTTTGATTTTTTCTCCCAACATGATTCATAAAGCAATGTATATTAAAAATAAATTAATTTACTAGAAACAAAGAAGCAATAGATGCATTATTATGCAGAACCAGTTTTATATGTATATGTAGAAAAGAGGAATGAATTGCCTTTAGGGAATTAATATAGACTTTTTCATCAATCTAAGTTTTTTCCCCAAAACAATACCCATTTTTTTTAGTAATAATATTCTTCTGACATTGCTGTATGCTTGTACTTTTTAGAGCACCATAATATCCAAAGAGTTAGAGTTGAAGTTATTAAAAGAGGGGAAAAACCATTTATGCATTATATTATGGTAGGATCCATTAGAATCAAGATCTATTATGTAAACTATATAGTTGCAAGGACAGTGGTGTCCTGCATAGACTTAATAATACAATAATACAACTCTCTCCAAAAGAGAGAGAAAAAAAAGAAAAAAGACAGACAGACAGAGAGAGAGACAGAGACAGAGACATTGACAGAGAGATAGACATTGATAGAGAGATAGAGACAGAGACACAGAGACAGAGAAAGAGATAGATACAGAGACAGAGACAGAGAGGCAGGTACACACACAGAGAGAAAGACACCCAGAGAAAGACTGAGAGGGGTTAGAGAATGGGAGAAAAAAAGAACTTTTAGTAATAGACATGATCTGTTAGGTTTTATGCATTCTCAAAAATAATATAGCTTGCTATTTCCAATTTAGCATCTGCATGTAATAAGGTGCAAGTCAGGATGGAATTATTTACACCAAGGAAGTTAAGTTCAAAGACCCTATTGTAGTATAAACAAGATAGCATATAATGTACAATTTTAAGGATCCTCAAATGTTAGATTTTAATTGTTGCAAAATTTCTAAACAACTTTATAGTTTTTTGTTTGTTTTTGTATTATCAGAAAAAAGTTTTTGGTTCTTGTTTATCTTTTTTTTTTTTTTTAACCATCTTGCAAGCATGTAAGCAATGAAGCTTAATCTAATCTATTATCACAAATTCTTAGCTTTTAGTTTGATTACAATTTTGAGACATTAAATTCTAGTTTAATTAGAGATCTAAATTTTAGATTTTAGGCAGATGTCCCAAAGAGTAGTAAAGGGTGCAGGAGTGGTCTAATGAATATCATCAATAAAAAGTATTACAGGAAACCTAGAAGCAAAGGTATCTTAAGCAAGCTATGTGGTTTGCTGTTATAGAGGAGTGGAGAAAATCACAGAGAAAAATTGATAAACTATCTTTCTGGTAGCCATACAATATGAGGAAATATGGAAGAAGGCATATTGGAATTCCCCCTCTTCCCCATGGACTATTCATGGTAAGAGCCAAAAAAGAGTAGAAGACATGATGGGTTGTAACTTACATGTTAGATACTCCCTACATAGATGACATCCATGAGCCATAGAAATATTGAAGTACCAATAAATGCTGAATTATCTAACATGGATAGCTAAACAACTGTTCATATTTGTGTGCATTTTTGTTTTACCTTTGTAACAATAAGGGACAAATAATGATATAATTTTTATAGCACTTTATGGCATATAAAGTGCCTTTCTAGTATTATCTCATTTGATCCATAATACCTTTGGAAGTAGGTGTTCTTATTATGCCCATTTTATAGATGAGGGATTCAAAGTAGACAGATAAAATGACTTGCCTATTGTCACCCAGTTTGTAAGTGCTTTAAGTCAAATTTGAATTCATATCTTCTTGACTCCCAGTGCAATGCTCTCTCTAATGCACATCCCCACCAGAGGTATAGTGGTTACAGTTTGATTTAAAATCAGGAAGATTTGGATATAAAGTTACCTATGATACATAATTGCTATATGTCTGTGATTAAGTTACTTCAAGCTTAAGTGCTGTGGGCAGTTCTTTAAGACTATTAGTAAAAGAGAAAGTGCCAGCCTGCATTAGAAGAAGGAATTTCCTTACCAGAGAGTTCCTTATACTACTGACATCACAGGTCTAGTCTGTCTCCTATCCTAACTCTACCGTTTAGCACAGTAGTGTGGTAGGTGCTTAATAAATGTTTGTCTTGTGGTTACTTCCACAGCATATATGCTAGAGTTGGAATGATCCAGAGATTAGTATGGTCCCTTAGCAAGTATGATATGCAAAAATGTGAAGTGCTCCATATGATAAGAAAAAAAAAAAAAGGAAATGCTTATCTTGAATTCACTGAAAAGCTTTTGTAATATTTTTAGTTGGATACAATTTATACCACATAAAGAGAAACAGAGGTGAGAGAGAACATTGGACAACCTTGCTATCAGTGAAGAATTTTTGCTTATTACTTAGGACTTCTTTCAATATAGTGCCTAACATCTTTGGAAAACATTTATTTCCCCGTTTTATATTCCAGTTTGTCTCAATACACAAGAGATCATTAAGCAAAGTGATCATCATATTTATGTCATTCACAGAAGCTCCTATAATTTTGATGTAAACAGAGAACATATGGATTTTTTTAGGTATAAAGCCTTTAAGGCTATATTTTTATTTATCAAACAAATCAAAAAGTATCTCCAGATATTCTGGCACACACTTATAGTTGCCAGTTGTGATTTTTGTTTGTTTATTTTTTGTTGTTGTTGTTGTTGTTGTGTTGTATATTGTTTTTTTTTTTGTTGTTGTTGTTGTTGTTGGAGATACTGAGATTGATGGATTGCTTGAACAATTCTGAGTTATTCTGAGTTCTGAGTTATAATACAGCTAAAGTCATTCAAGGAACAATATTGAGTTTTACACAAGTATAGTGTAACTATAGGAGGTGAGAACCAAATTGCTTAAAGAGGGTGAATCACTCTTGGTTGGAAAAAGAGCATGTTAAAGCTATCATGCTGATCATGGTGTGGAATGAACTCATGAATGGTCTCTGTACCTCCATCTTGACTGAGATAGTGAGATCTAGTAAACATGCCCCCCCCAATCAAATAATAAATACTATGCAAAGTAGTACCCAATATTTCTATATAGGACCACAAAGTGGGTGTTCCAAAGTCTTAGAGCAGTTTTAAACTATGATAATTTTGTGGTATATTTGAAAGCACATTGTGCATAGTAGATTTATTTTCATCTTTTTTATTGTATTATGTTATGGAAATGTTATGCAAATGGAAAAATGTTCCATTTACTTTTGGAACACACTGTGTTCATATGATTTATAATTCTTTATTGGAATTTCATATGCATTATCTCATTTTTATCCTTATCTCTGTGAGGTAGATAAATTAGGTATTTCTATCCTTTCTAATATTAATTCTAGCTAATCTCTAAACTTCTAGTCAGTAGTATGACAAAAAAAGAATTAATCTATAGTACAAAGTTGTCTGCAAAATGTATAACTATTTATAGGATTAGGTCCAGAACTTGATAGGAGCTCAGAATCTATCTCTTCCAATCCCTATATTTTATAGATGAAGAAACTGAGTCCCAGGGAATTTAAGAAACTTGCCCAAGTCACATCACATATTCAAAGTTACATAGTTGTGATTTATACACCTACACACCCACACCCACACCCACACCCACCCACATACCCCCCCCCCCATATAGGTACAACTACTATGTGTCAGGCATTGCGCCAAATACTTTATAAATATCTTATTTGATATTTACAAAAATCCTATGCAATAAATGCTATTATTATTCCCATTTTATGGCTGAGGAAACTGAAATAGGGATCAATTTGCCCAGAATTATATAGCTAGTAAGTGTCTAAAGTTAGATTTGAACTTATCTTCTTGACTACATGCCTAATATTCTAAGATGCCTTTAAACCTTTAAAAATGTATTTTGCTCTGAAACAAAATGATAATAACCATCAGGTCTGTGGTTCTCTATGATTTGCAAAGCACTTTACATATGTTTTCTCCTTTTGATCCTCATGACAGCTCAGGGATTTAGATGCTATATGCTCATTTCACAGATGAAGAAACTGAACTTGAAAGAGACTAAACAATTTCCCCATCATCATATAACTAATAAATATTTGAGGCAGGATATGAACTCTGGCCCTTCTGGTCCCACACTGGGGCTCTCCATGAATGGATCAATGAAGTACAATGCTTAGCTGTCAGCATGCCTTCTTAAACCTAATAAGAGCTACTTGATAAGCCATCTGATCCAAATATGTCATTTTATAGATGAGGAAACTGAGGCATAAGGCAATTAAGTGATTTGTCCAAATTAGCAATATCCATAGGCGGGATTCCAAAATAAATCCTTTTGTTACCATTAAATGTATTTGGAATACATTTTCATTTATACCATTTTTTTTCTATAGATTTTTATGGAGATAGACAAATCAAAAGGTAAATCAGAAATTTTTGTTGTCCTCATAATTGTCTTATGTTTTTTGAGGGGAGGAGTTCTAAGGAGTGTCATTTTTATTTCACTTTTCAAAATTTTCTTCTCTTAAAAATATCCTGGAAATTAAACTCTAAGTACCATTAAAACTACATCACTTCTAGCATGGATTTTTTTCTCTCTTGCATATAGCTTTGTTTGGATCCAACTATTCTTCCTAACTTTATCTTAAGTGCCATTTTTACTTCCTCACATTGGATAGTGGCAAAGCAATGCAAGTGTGGTTCCTGTCTATGTAATCTGGATATTAAAAGTCATACCATCAACTGACATATATATATATATATATATATATACATATATATATATATGTATATATATATATATATATATATATATATATATATATATATATATATATACACATAATAAGAGAACCAGAATATTTTTTACATTTATGAGCAGAGGAGTGCTTCTCAAGAAGATGAGGGTTATGACAATATGCAGATATAGAATATTTATTACTTAAATATTTTGTACCAAATGAAGTTTATTTTATAACATTTTATTAATTGTCTTTATTTTACTTATTTACTTTGTATTGCATTTTAAACTCTAGAATGAATTTCACTTGATATTGAATAGTGATTTTCAGGAAGCTAAAGCTAAGAGTATGGAAACCAAAAAAGTTAGAAATACTTGGACTATGGTGGCAGTTTTTACTTTTTTAAAAAAGAGATAGATGTGATCAGTGTAGGAAAAATAGATTATTTCTTCTACATAAAATTGAAAAAAAATTTGCTAACCCAATCAACACAGTTAAGATAAGAAAGAAAGCTATCACTTAAGGGGAAAAATTGGCATCTCATATAAATGATAACCAAAATATTTATCAATTAACTATTATGTACCAGACATTGCACCAAATGCTAGAAATACAAGAAAAGACACTGCTCTCAGGAAACTTACAATCTAATTGGGGAGACAACATAAAACAAACATATATACAGCAAGTGATATATAGGATAAACAGGAAATAATTGAGAGGGAAGGTTGGAGAAAGCTTCTTGTAAAAGGTAGAATTTTAGTTTAGATTTAAAATAAGCTAGGAAGCTCAGGAGTAAGACTGAAGGTGGGGGATAACATTTCTTATTTCCTGATTTCTGCTCAGTTGTAAGCTACACAGTACCACATAATTACATAAGGATTTTTAGCTTACACACATTATCTCCTTTTAATCCTCACAATACTTCTTAGAGGCAGGGAGGCAAAGAATTTGACAACTGAGGACAATGAAGTGAGGAGACTGTGAATAACTTGCTACAGGTTATATATCAAATTATTAAGGGGGTTGGTATTAGATCCCATGTTTCCTGACATTCATCATCATTACACATATTTCTATAGTGTTTTATAATTTATAAATTACTTTTCTCAGCCCTGAGGTCAGCAGTACAAGAATTATTAACTAAATTTTATGAGTTAGGAAAACTCAGATGTAAAGATTTGCCTAGAGTCACAGTTATTAAGTGATGAAGCTAGAATTGAACACAAGGTTCTTGATGTTTTTGGGACACAAATCTAGTAGTGGAATTAGTAGGTGAAAAGGTATGAAAAGTTTTATAGTCCTTTGGGAATAGTTTTCAGATTGTTCTCAGGAATAATTAGATTGGTTCACACTTTACCAATGGTGGATGAGTGTAATGGTTTTTCTGTCTCTGCTATAGCAATTACCATTTTTATTTTCTGTCATATTAACCAATCTGATTGGTATGAGATATACCTCAGAGATGCTTTAATTTATTTTTCTTTAATTAATAGTGATCCAGAGCAATTTTTCACATGACTACTGATAGCTCAGATTTCTTTATCTAAAAAGTATTTATACATTTTTATTACTTATCAACTGGGGAATTAACTTTTTTTTTATATAAATTTGGCCTAGATTCCTATATATTTGAGAAATAAGGCCTTTATCAAATTAACTTATCATTTTTTATTTCTTGTTTTTCTTATAATTATTGCTGAATTAATTTTGATTGTGCAAAAGCTTATTAATTTCATGTAATCAAAATTATCCATTTTATTTTTCATGATCTTTTCTCTCTTTTGTTTGGTAAAAACTTTTTTCCTTATTCATACATCTGACAGGTACATTTTCTTCTATTATCCTTTATTTATCTATTTTGACCTTGTCTTGGTATGTGGTGTAAGATATTGGTCTTTGTCTGGTTTCTTCCAAATTGCTTTCCAATTTTTCCAACAATTTTTGTTAAATGGTGAGTTCTTATCCCCCAAACTAGAACCTTGGTTTTAGCAAACCTTAGATTACTATGGTCATTTACTACTGTACAATGTGTATTTAGTCCACTCTCTTGATCCACTACTCCATCTCTTGGCTGATAGATTGTTTTCATGATTACTATTTTGAAAAGCCATAAGTATTTTTAATTTATTCCCTTGATATTCTTGATCTTTTGTTCTTCAAGATGAATTTTCTTATTATATTTTCTAGTTCTGTAACATAATTCTTTTGGTAATTTAATTAGCATGACATCGAAAAAAGTAAATTTTTTTAGGTAGAATCATCATTTTTATTATATTAACTCAGTCTACTCATGAAAAATTTAATATTTCTACAAATGTTCAGTTCTTTGTGTGGAAAATGATGCTTAATTGTGTCCACAGAGTGGCTGGGTTTTTTTGTTTGTTTGTTTGTTTGTTTGTTTTTTTGGCAGAAGACTCCCAAGTATTTTATATTTTTGCAGCTATTTTATTTTATTTTATTTTTTGTCTTTTTCTTGGGATTAACCCTAAATGCCTGTATTACAAACATCATACACATTTGTAGGAGAGTACAGCCCAAATTAGTCATGGAAACTTTTTCTTACCTTTTTTATTATGGATTTTATTACATATCTTTGAAATAATTGCTTCCTCTACTTAACTAATAAATAAAAACATATCAGTGGGAGCTTAATATCTATGGTTTTACTAGATGCCAGAACTAAAGAGTATTTTGAACCTAGGTACAACATCTCTAGGAAATCTACACCGGACATATTATCCAAGGCTATTGCATTGTTTGGTTTTTTGTTTGTTTTGTTTTTTTTCCTGCTAGTTATACATCAAAGAATTTTTTTTCTTCCTCTGAGCCATGGGATCACTTAACTGTCACTAAAGGGTCTTCTAGTAGCTTACTCAGTACTTTTCTTCTAATTGTACCACATAATTCCATATGTACATGTATGTACATATATATATATATATATATATATATACATCTACATACACATACATACACACACATGTATATATATACATATAAAATATAAAATACATATACAAACTTGTTAAAAGTATGTCTCTATGATGCATTTAGTATTTTAACTTTGAGGCTCTAAACAAGCATGAAACAAATAAACAGAAACATTTCATATGTCTCAGTGAGTTCAGACTTGCATTTTCTTTCCCTTGATTTTGTTATGAACATCTCTCTGCATAAACCAATACCTGTCAGCAATTAACAGGTACAAATTAATAGTCCACATTCAAAGATGTCAATATGTGGTAAATGTTCATAGGGTCACTTTTGAGTGGACCAGATCTGTGATTTCATCAGTACAATAAAAATATGATGAAAGTGTAGATAAATTTTTCACAACCTTAAGGCCAGACTGCAATTCTTTGTGTGGAAAGGGGAACAAATAAGCATTTACCCAGTACCTACTATGTGCCATCCCTTATGCTAAGCATTCTACAAATATTTAATCCTCATTTGATCTTTATAACTCTGAGAAGTAGATGCTATTATTACTCATTTTGCAATTGATGAAACTGAGATGCTCTTATTACTCATTTAGCAGTTGGGGAAATGTGAATAAGATCACATACCTAGTCTGAGGAGGGATGTGAACTCATATCAAAATTAAACTGATGGATTTTTAAATAAATATATCATTTAACTAGATTAACAGAAAAAGAGATACTTAACACTCTTAGATGAGGAAATTGAGCAAGACAAATGGATTTGTAAGTGAATTCTAATAAACATTTAATTTCAATACTGCATAAATTATAATATGTACTGATAAAAGAAATATGTAGCATCATAAATGGAATGGTCCTACCAAATTCTTTGAAGAATAAAGGTACAGTATTGATATTGAAATCAGGCAGAGCCTATTGAAAAATAATAAAAAAAAAGTATAGAACCATATCTCTAATGAATTTTGATATAAATTTTAAAATAAAAATTAATAATGAGAATTTAGCAATTTATCACAAAAATCATAAATCATGACATTTATATAAAAATTCAGAGCTGGTTTAATATTAGAAAGTTATAAGCATAATTGACCATTTGAATTAAAAAAAACAAAAATCAAATGACTGTATTAATTCAGTTATGAAAAATTTTTGACAAGACACATTTATTCCTCTTAAAAAATGAGAAAATATAAGAATAAATAAAACTTTCCTTAGTAGAGGTACTATTCATCTAAAATCAAGAACCAGAACTATCTGTAATGGAGCAGTCTACTAAGATCAAGGATAAAACAAAGATTTCCATTTTCACATTTGTTATTCAATATTTTGCTAGATATACTGCTATAGCAATAGTAAAAAAAAATCAAGTGAGAGAATAAGCATAAATAAAGAAGAAATAAAATTATTACTTTTTTTGTAGATGATATGATAGTATATTTACAGGTCCCTAGAGTTAACTTAAAAAAAAAAGTTGAAGCAATCAAAAACTTTAGCAAAATTGAAGGATACTTTTAAAAGCCCACAGAATTCATTATCATTTCTCAACATTACCAAAAACATTTCAGCAGGAAAATATAGAAAAGGAATTTCCACTTTAAATAACTACAAATAGTAAAAAAAAAATTTTATTCTCTCTATGAAGATACATACAGGAATTATATGAAGACAATTATGGAATACTTTTTTACATAAATGAAAATAAATCTTTAAAAATAGGGAAAATTTAAGTGTTTATAATTAAACCAAGTCTATATACAAAAAATGACAATACTATCAAATTAATTTATTAAGTCACTGCCACACTAATCAAACTATCAAAGGACTACTTTATAGCTCTTTTTAAAATAACAAAATTCATCTGGAATAACACAAGATCAAAAATATCAAAGGAAGTAATGTAAAAAAAAGCTTGAATTAGCAAAACCATTTGATATTTGTAAAGAATTAGAAAGGTTGAGTAGTAGAATAGATTAGATGTATGTAAAAAACAATGAGCACAGTAATCTAGCATTTTATTAATCTGCTATTAAAGTAAAAATACACTATTGAAAAAAATTATTGGAAAAAAATTGGAATTGTCTAGCAGAAACTAAGTAGAGCTCAATATATTAAACATTTTGCCAAGTCCAACTGGGTACATGATTTAGATATGTGATGTTTTAAATAAATTAGAGGAGCATAGAAGCAATTGCCACATCTATGGATAGTGAAAGTGTCTGTAATGAAACAAATTGAAGCATGTTTACCTTGTTTTTGTCCCCTAGACATCATGAATAAATCAAACAAACAAAAAAGGATGAAAAGATGGAAGAAAATTTAAAATACATTAATACATCATTGGAAAAATAGCAGACCTGGAAAATAGATCCAGAAAGGCAATTTAAAAATTATTGGTCTACCTGAAGTTCATGATAAACAAAACAAAACAAAAAAAGACTGGATTACATTCTATAAGCGATCATGGATAATTGCCCATATATATATATATATATATATATATATATATATATATATATATATATATATATATATATATATATATATTAGAACAAGAGGGCTAAATATTCATTGAAAAACTCTATCTATCCCTCCAGAAATCGATCCCACAAGGAAAACCTCAAGAAACATTGTTGCAAACTCTAGAACTATAATCTCAAGGAAAAAAATACTGCAAGGTGCCAGAAAAAAATAATTTAAAAAAACTATTCAATTATCAAGGAGCCATAGGCAAGATTACCCATGATTTGGCAACTTCTTCAATGAAGTACTGGAAAGCCTAAAATACCATACTCTGTAAGGCAAAGGACCAGGGATTACAACCAAGAATTAACTACCATCATCTTTCAGGGGAGGAGACAGATTTTAATGAAGTAGGAGACTTTTAATTATTCTATTGAAAATCACGGAACTAAACAGAAAATTTGATCTATAAACAAAGGACTCAAGAGAAGCATAGAAAGATAAATAGGAAAGAAAAAATCCACAATATTATTTAAAGGGTAAGATGTTTACAACCCTAAATAAGATACTACTTGCAATCCTTGAGAATTTTATCTTTTACTATAGCATTTAAAAGGAACATATATAGACATAGGGTATAGATATAAACTGACTCTGATGTGATTGATATTAAAGAAAAAGATATTAAGAGGTGGAAAAAAGGATTGTATTATGAGAAGAAGAAACGGGACGTAATATAGGATAAATTAGATCACAGTAAGAGACATAAAATACCTGTTACAGTAGAAAAAAAGAAAGGAGGAGATAAGCAATGTCTGAAGCTTAATCTCATCAGTTTTGCCTCAAATAGGGAATGATATAAACTATAAACTGGGTATAGGAATTTATCTTAAACTATAAGAAAGTAGGAGGAGAAAAGGGAAAAAAGGGGAGGGGCTAGATTAAAAAGGAGGGGAGGAATACTAGGAGAAAGATCAGAGAAAAGAGGAGGGGTAGTAATAGGAAGGGCAGGTTTACAGTGAGGTTGATCAGAAAGAAAACATTACTAAGGAGGAACAGAGTAGAGAGAAAGAATAAGAGTTTATCTGGGGAGAAAACAGGATGGAGGGAAATACACAGATGGTAATCATAACTACAAATATTAATGGGATGAACTCTCCCATAAAATAGTGCATTTAAAAAAAGAATCATACAATATGTTGTTAATCAGAAACACACTTGAAAGAGAGTGATATATACAGAGTAAGAATAAAAAGACTGGAACAGAATTTATTATGCTTCAGCCAAAGCAAAAGAAGAAAAAAAAAAAAAGCCAGGAGCACAAGTCTGAACTCAAATAAAGCAAAGGAACTATGAAGAAAATTGAAGGGGAATGAAAGGAATATAACTTTTTCTTAGTAGTATAGAAAAGTGACCATATATTATGTCATAAAATCCTCACAATCAAATGCAAAAAAAGAAGAAATAGTAAATGAATCCTCTTCAGATCGTGATGTAATAAATATTACATTCAATAAAGGGCCAGAGAAAGATAGACTAAAAACTATTTAGAAATTAAATAATTTAATTTTAAAGAATGAGTGGGTCAAACAACAAATTAAAGAAACATAACAACAATGCGACAACATACCAAAACTTATAGGATGTCACCAAACAGTCCTTAGGGAAATTTTATATCTCTAAATGCTTACATGAATAAAATAGAGAAAGAGATTAATGAATTGGAATGCAACTAAAAAACACTAGAAAAAGAACAATTTAAAACCCTAGTTAAGGGGCAGCTAGATTGCTCAGTGGATAGAGCACAAGCCTTGAATTCAGGAGGAACCAAGTTCAAATCTGGTCTCAGACACTTAAAACTTCCTAGCTGTGTGACCCTGGGCAAGTCACTTAACCCCAGCCTCAGGGGAAAAAACAACAACAGCAACAAAAAAAACAAACCCAAATTAAATACCAAATTAGAAATTCTGAAAATCAAAGGAGAGATTAAAAAATTGAAAGTAATTAAACTACTGAGCTAATAATAAAACTAAGAATTAATTTTGTAAAAATATCAATAAAACAGATAACCTTGTGCTTAATTTGATTTAAAAAAAGAGAGGAAAAAAAAACAAACAAGTTACCAGCAGCAAAAATGAAAAGGGTGAATTTACCATCAATGAAGAAGAAATTAAAACAGTAATTATTTTGCCCAACTATATGCCAACAAATCTGATAATCTAATTAAAATAGATGAATATTTACAAAAATGCAAAATACCTAGATTAGCAGGAGAGAATAAATTACTTAAATAACCGCATTTTACAAAAAGATATTGAACAATGCATAAAAGAATTCCCTAAAAATATCTCCAGGGCCAGATTGACTTACAAGTGAATTACACTAAACATTTAAAGAGCAATTAATTCTAATCCTATGTAAACTATTTGAAAACATTGGCAAAGAAGGAGTCCTGCCAAGTTCCCTATCTCAGTATCTCAGTAGATGTAGAAAAAGCTTGAGACAAAATATAGCACCCATTCCAATTAAAAACACTCTCTAAAAACACTAGAGAGCATAGGAATAAATAGAATTTTCCTTAACATGCATCTATTTAAAACCATCAGCAAGCATTATTTGTAATGGGGAGAACACAGACACATTCTCAATAAACTGAGGGGTGAAACAAGGCTGCCCATCATCACCATTATTATTCAATATTGTACTAGAAATAATGGCTTTAGCAATAAACAAGAAAAGCAACTTAAAAAATTAGAACAGGCAATGAGTGTAATGCCAGAGAAATTGAGGCAAGTTAGAGATTAGAGAGTTTTTAATATTTTATTTGAAAGGGAGAGACTTACTGGGACCACATGGATCCATAGTTTGGTCCCAGATTGAATGAGACTATTTTCTCCAAGAATCCAGCAAACAATACAGTGGATAGCTAAATGACTCCATAAAACCCACATGTCCAGCAGAACTGGATTTCAAGCATAATTGACAATGTTAACAAATTACCCAATGTATTTCAGAAGGTAACATACTTTACCTAATTAAAGGCACGTGACCCCTTTCAGACAAGCCATTGTTCTTAAGATCTTATACTCAAAGATAACAAAATCTAGTCTACATAGGCAACAATAAAATTATTTCCCACAATTTCAGAATTATTCTAAGATTTGTAGTCATGTTTTTCCCTGCCTGAGTCTCAATCAGATAAGGGTTTGCAACAGGTAAAAAAAGTTTAAAATCACAAGCAAATTTTATATTAAGCATAGTTGCAATATTGAAATAACCAATTCTTAATCATTGTTCTTAAATTTAGTAGAGCTCTTTAACCAACAAAACAGACAAGTCACACAGAACACAGACATAGATTGTACAGTTACAACATTAAACAAAACATTTAACATATATAACCAGAGAGTGCCCAAAAAAACGGTCAGAATCATATGAAACCAGATATGTCTTTTTTTTTTTTCAGGATATCAAATTATTATTATTATTTTTTAAATTTTTTTTATTATATATATATATATATATATATATATATATATTTTATAATATTATCCCTTGTATTCATTTTTCCAAATTACCCCCCCTCCCTCTATTCCCTCCCCCCGATGACAGGCAATCCCATACATTTTACATGTGTTACAATATAGTCTAGGTACAATACATGTGTGTGAATATCATTTTCTTGTTACACAATAAACATTAGAATCCGAAGGTACATGCAACCTGGGCAGACAGATATTAGTGCTAACAATTTACATTCACTTCCCAGTGTTTCTTCTCTGGGTGTAGCTACCTCTGTCCATCATTGATCAACTGGAAGTGAGTTGGATCTTCTTTATGTTGAAGATTTCCACTTCCATCAGAATACATCCTCATACAGTATTGTTGTTGAAGTGTACAGTGATCTTCTGGTTCTGCTCATTTCACTCAGCATCAGTTGATTTAAGTCTCTCCAGGCCTCTCTGTATTCCTCCTGCTGGTCATTTCTTACAGAGCAATAATATTCCATAACCTTCATATACCACAATTTACCCAACCATTCTCCAACTGATGGACATCCATTCATCTTCCAGTTTCTAGCTACAACAAAAAGAGCTGCCACAAACATTTTGGCACATATATGACTCTTTCCGCTTTTTAGTATTTCTTTGGGATATAATCCCAGTAGTAGCGCTGCTGGGTCAAAGGGTATGCACAGTTTGATAACTTTTTGGGCATAATTCCAGATTGCTCTCCAGAATGGCTGGATTCTTTCGCAACTCCACCAGCAATGTATTAGTGTCCCAATTTCCCCACATCCCCTCCAACATTTATCATTATTTGTTCCTGTCATCTTAGCCAATCTGACAGGTGTGTAGTGGTATCTCAGAGTGGTCTTAATTTGCATTTCTCTGATCAGTAGTGATTTGGAACACTCTTTCATGTGAGTGGATATAGTTTCAATTTCTTCCTCTGAGAATTGTCTGTTCATATCCTTTGACCATTTATCAATTGGAGAATGGTTCGGTTTCTTATAAATTAGGGTCAATTCTCTATATATTTTGGAAATGAGACCTTTGTCAGAACCTTTGTTTTTAAAAATATTTTCCCAATTTGTTACTTCCCTTCTAATCTTGTTTGCATTAGTATTATTTGTACAGAAACTTTTTAGTTTGATGTAATCAAAATCTTCTATTTTGTGATCAATAATGATCTCTAGTTCTCCTCTGGTCCTAAATTCCTTCCTCCTCCACAAGTCTGAGAGGTAGATTATCCTCTGTTCCTCTAATCTATTTATTATCTCCCTCTTTATGCCTAAATCATGGATCCATTTTGATCTTATCTTGGTATATGGTGTTAAGTGTGGATCCATATCTAATTTCTGCCATACTAATTTCCAGTTTTCCCAACAGTTTTTTCCGAATAATGAATTTTTATCCCTAATGTTGGAATCTTTGGGTTTGTCAAAGATTAGATTGCTATAGATGTACCCTTTTTTGTCCTTTGTATCTAATCTGTTCCACTGATCTACCGGTCTATTTCTTAGCCAATACCAAATGGTTTTGGTGACTGCTGCTATATAATATAGCTTTAGATCAGGTACACTTAGACCACCTTCCTCTGAGTTTTTTTTCATTAGTTCCCTTGCAATTCTCGACCTTTTATTCTTCCATATGAATTTTGTTGTTATTTTTTCTAGGTCATTGAAATAGTTTCTTGGGAGTCTGATTGGTATAGCACTAAATAAATAGATTAGTTTGGAGAGTATTGTCATCTTTATTATATTCGCTCGGCCTATCCAAGAGCACTGAATGTCTTTCCAATTATTTAAATCTGATTTTATTTTTGTGGCAAGTGTTTTGTAATTTTTCTCATATAATTCCTGACTTTTCTTTGGTAGATGGATTCCCAAATATTTTATACTCTCAACATTTGTTTGGAATGGAATTTCTCTTTGTATCTCTTGCTGTTGCATTTTGTTAGTGATATATAAAAATGCCAAGGATTTATGTGGATTTATTTTGTATCCTGCCACTTTGCTGAAATTTTGAATTATTTCTAGTAGCTTTTTAGCAGAGTCTTTGGGGTTCTCTAAGTATACCATCATGTCATCTGCAAAAAGTGATAGTTTAATTTCCTCATTTCCTACTCTAATTCCTTGAATCTCTTTCTCGGCTCTTATTGCCGAGGCTAGCGTTTCTAGTACTATATTGAATAGTAATGGTGTTAGTGGGCAACCTTGTTTCACTCCTGATCTTACTGGGAAAGGTTGCAGTTTATTTCTATTGCATATTATGCTTACTGAAGGTCTTAAATATATGCTCCTGATTATTCTAAGGAATAGTCCATTTATTCCTATACTCTCAAGAGTTTTTAGTAGGAATGGATGTTGGATTTTGTCAAATGCTTTTTCTGCATCTATTGAGATGATCATATGGTTCTTATTAATTTGATTATTAATATGGTCAATTATATTAATAGTTTTCCTAATATTAAACCAGCCCTGCATTCCTGGAATAAATCCTACTTGATCATAGTGTATTATTTTGGAGATGATTTTCTGAAGTCTTTTTGCTAATATCTTATTTAAGATTTTAGCATCAATATTCATTAAGGAGATTGGTCTATAATTTTCTTTCTCAGTTTTCGATCTACCTGGTTTAGGTATCAGTACCATGTCTGTGTCATAAAAGGAGTTTGGTAGGACTCCTTCATCCCCTATTTTTTCAAATAATTTATATAACATTGGGGCTAATTGTTCTTTAAATGTTTGGTAGAATTCACATGTGAATCCATCTGGCCCTGGGGATTTTTTCCTGGGGAGTTGATTAATAGCTTGTTCTATTTCTTTTTCTGAAATGGGACTATTTAAGCAATTTATCTCCTCCTCTGTTAATCTAGGGAGCCTATATTTTTGGAGGAAGTCATCCATTTCACTTAAGTTATCAAATTTATTGGCATAAAGTTGGGCAAAGTAACTCCTTATTATTTCTCTAATTTCCTCTTCATTGGTGGAAAGATCCCCCTTTTCATTTGTAAGACTATCAATTTGATTTTCCTCTTTCTTTTTTTTGATCAAATTTACCAAAGGTTTATCTATTTTATTGGCTTTTTCATAAAACCAACTCTTGGTTTTATTTATTAATTCAATAGTTTTTTTACTTTCAATTTTATTGATTTCTCCTTTTAATTTTTGTATTTCAAGTTTAATTTTTGGTTGGGGTTTTATAATTTGGTCTTTTTCTAGCCTTTTAAGTTGTAAGCCCAATTCGTTAATCTTCTCTTTCTCAATTTTCTTCAAATAAGCCTCTAAAGATATAAAATTTCCCCTTATTACTGCTTTAGCTGCATCCCAAAGATTTTGATATGATGTCTCATCATTGTCATTATCTTGGGTGAAATTGTTAATTGTTTCTATAATTTGCTCTTTCACCCAGTCATTCTTTAAGATGAGATTATTCAGTTTCCAATTACTTTTTGGTCTATTTACCCCTAACTTTTTACTGAATGTAGCTTTTATTGCATTGTGATCTGAGAAGAAGGCATTTATTATTTCTGCCTTCCTACATTTAATTTTGAGATCTTTATGTCCTAATATATGGTCAATTTTTGTATAGGATCCATGAACTGCTGAGAAGAAAGTATATTCCTTTCTATTGCCATTCAGTTTTCTCCAAAGGTCTATCATACCTAGTTTTTCTAATATTCTATTTACTTTTTTAATTTCTTTCTTGTTTGTTTTGTGGTTTGATTTGTCTAAATCTGAGAGTGCAAGGTTGAGATCTCCCACTATTATAGTTTTACTGTCTATTTCTTCTTGCAGTTCTCTTAACTTTTCCTTTAGAAAGTTAGATGCTATACCACTTGGTGCATATATGTTTAGTATTGATATGGCTTCATTATTTATGCTACCTTTCAGCAGGATATAGTTTCCTTCCTTATCTTTTTTAACGAGATCTACTTCTGCTTTTGCTTGATCTGAGATAAGGATAGCTACCCCTGCTTTTTTGGCTTTACCTGAAGCATAATAGGCTCTGTTCCAACCTTTTACCTTTATTCTGTATGTATCTCCCTGCTTTAAGTGTGTTTCCTGTAGGCAACATATTGTAGGGTTCTGCTTTTTGATCCAATCTGCTATCTGTCTCCGTTTGATGGGATCGTTCATCCCATTTACATTTACAGTTAAAATTACTAATTCTGTATTTCCTGCCATCGTATTATCCCCAGATTATGCTTTTTTCCCTTGACCCCCCTGATCCCCCTCCCCGATATTTAATTTACAGACCCCCCTTGTGATGCGCAACCCTCCCTCTTTTTTTTTTTTTTAGGATCCCTCCCCCCTCCCTCCAAGTCCCTTCACTTATTCTCCTTTTCCTTTTCCCTTTTCCTCTCCCCCCTTTTAATGAGGTGAGCGAAAATTCTCTGAAAAACAAATATGTTAATTATTTACTCTTTGAGCCTCTCCTGATGAGAGTAAGATTCACACAATGATTCTCCCCCTCACTAAGTTCCCTCAGATATGGTGTATTTTCTATGCCTCTTCCTGGGATGTAGTTTCCCTCTTTTTATCACTCCTTCCCCTTTTTCTGAACCGACCTCCTTCCCTTTACTACACCCCCCTTTTTTTCTTTTATATCAGTAAAATCAAATTATCCTTGAGTATTTTTTATATACCCAAAACAGAGTTACAGTTCTCAAGGGTTCTGTATACCTTTTTCTGTTTCTCTTCAGTCTTGTGGATGTAGATCAAATTTTTTGTTTAAGTCTGGTTTTTTTCTTAGAAACATATAGAATTCCTCTGTTTCATTGAATGACCATCTTCTTCCATGGAAAAAGATGCTAAACTTAGCTGGGTAGTTCATTCTTGGTTGCAGTCCTTGATCTTTTGCCTTACGGAATATCAGGTTCCAGGCCCTTCTATCTTTTAATGTGGAGGCAGCCAGATCTTGGGTGACCCTTATTGTGGCACCTTGGTATTTAAATTGTTTTTTTCTAGCTGCTTGCAGGATTTTCTCCTTTGTGTGGTAATTCTGCAGCTTAGCCACAATATTCCGTGGTGTTCTTTTTTTAGGGTCTATTTCAGAAGGAGTTCGATGAATTCTTTCCACATCTACTTTCCCTTCTGTTTCTATGATCTCTGGACAGTTCTCCTTGATAATTTCCTGTAAAATAGAATCTAGGCTCTTTTTTTGGTCATAGTTTTCTGGAAGTCCAATAATCCGCAGATTATCTCTCCTAGATCTATTTTCCAGGTCTATAGATTTTCCCAGTAAGTATTTGATGTTGTTCTCCAGCTTCTCATTTTTTTTGTTTTGTTTGACTGATTCTTGGGTTCTCTGTGAATCATTCATTTCTATTTGTTCCATCCTGACTTTTAAGGAGTTATTTTCTTCTTTCACAGTTTTTAGTTCTTTTTGTAAATGCCCAATTTCGTTTTTAAATGAATTATTTTGCTCTATTGAATTTTTTTCCATTTCCCTAATTTTTTTTTTTTTGAGAATTATTTTCTTTTTCCAATTCAGAAATTCTATTTTCTTGAGACTTTTTTATCTTTTCCAATTCAGAAATCCTACTTTCCTGTGTTTTTTTTAACCTTTTCTAATTCATAAATTTTGTTTCCCTGCATCTCCTGTGAATTCTTTATTTTTTCCAACTCCAATTTCAGGACGTTGTTATTCTCTATCATAGCTTCCCTTTCCTTTCCCCATTTTTCTTCAAGCTCTCTTAACTTTTTAATAGTCTCTTCTAGGAGAGAGTTATGTGATGGGGGGCAGGAATCGTTCCCCTTTAGGTTGTTATCTGCTGTCTCTCTGCTGTTAACTTCCTCGGGGTTGGATACCCGCTCTTTCTCTGTATAGAAGGAATCTATGTTTTTTCTAGCTTTTTTGCTCATACTTAAAAAATCTTTTGGGGTCTGTCCCTGGGGTAGGAAATTATTTATTTACTTCTTTACCAGCTTCCTCCCAGACCGGATGGATGCAGCGGCTCCTGGGCCTGAGCTAAGATAGAGCTCTGGGAGAGAGTTCCCCACCCCCTCCCTGGAAGTGCCTCAGAGGTGATTAGCACTACTGTGCTTCGAGGGCGTAGAATAGTAAAGACAGCACAAAGCCCAGCCTATGTGTCCCGGTGGGGCGTGGATGTCTGCAGCAGGTGACGTGAAAAGCCCCTGTGCTCAAACTGGAAGTGTCTGCCAGAAACCATGGTCCCTAGTTCAAAGGTTCCGCTTCTCTGGGACTTCCTGGAGCTGAGTTCCACTCCCTCCAGCTAAACTAGGCAGTGTGTGTTGCCTTGGGCCGTATCCACTCACTTGTCAATCTCTTAACTATTCTCAGGTGGTAGCTGAGGCCACACCCCCTGGTGCCGAGATCTGCTGAGTCACCCCCAGGATCGGGGAAAATCTAATCTGAGTTTTAAAATATTTTGGCTTTCTCTTCTGAACTGCTAAATAATTAACAGAGAAGAGCTAACAGCCTGTGCCAGATTCCTTTACCTCAGTGGCTTCTCTGATCCCAGAGCCCCTCCCAGCGCAATGGGCGCAGTGTGCCACTACCCCACTGTCTGTGCTGGTCTCTCTTATTCCTCCCCTGAGAACTGACCTTTCCTGTTGAAACTCCAGATTCTCTTCAACTGGTAAGTCGTGCTTCCAGTCCTTATGGTATCTATCAGTCCTGAGCTAATTCTGAGACTTAATTTATCTAATTGGTTGTGAGGGAGTGAGGACGTTCACTGAGTCGTGTGTTTCTTCTCTGCCATCAACCAGATATGTCTTAGAAGACACTCAAACCAGAGGGGATCATCCAGTGTCTTGGAATGATACCCTTCTCAGAATTTAATGCCCATTGATATTTTATTATTCTGAAAATCCAGATGCTAGCACGGACAGACAGAATAGGTAAACAGATCAGATTTTGTCCTAAGAAATCCAAACTTACTCTCCAGTGGCCAAGATGGAGTGGCTGAAAACTGCTCTCTTTCTTGGAGACTATGGAGAAATCCAGAGGGCGGGCCTCTCCATACCAAGATTCCATATCTCCAGCCACCCCAAGGCCCAAAATGTGATGCTGGAGAAACTGAAGCAAGATAGAGATTAGAGAGTTTTTAATATTTTATTTGAAAGGGAGAGATTTACTGGGATCAAATGGATCCATGGTTTGGTCCCAGGGCTGAATGAGACTATCGTACCCAAGAATCCAGCAAACAATGTGAGTTCTCAATGACATATATATGCAGGTGGCTCAGCTACAGGGGTAGACAGAGGCAGGGGTGAAGTGAGAGCACTGAGAGTGGGAATGGGACTCTGACAGGGTGGGAGGCAGGGACATTCTGGGATGGAGAGAGGCATTCTGATAAGTAGGGCAGGGCTAGGGTTATGATGTCTAAAATAGAAGGTCTTTCTCCTTATCTGGATCATCATAATTAGAAGGGAGAGGTGGTGGTGCAGTATTGAGCAGAACAATTAGGAGCTGAGACAGAACAATTCAGGGAAACTGAAACAGGACAATTTAGGGAAACCGAGTCAGGACAATAAAAGAACTGTGGCACAACATGAGGAGATAAAACTATCACTGTTTGCAGATGATATTTATGGCATACTTAGAGAATCATCCAAAAACCCACTTGAAACAATTAACAATTGTTTCTCAAAGTTGCATGATATAAAATAAACCCAGACAAATCAGCATTTCTACATGTTACTAATAAAGCCCAGCAACAAGACATAGAAAGAGAAATTCCGTTTAAATAACTAGATTGAATAAAATATTTGGATGTCTAGTTGCTAAGACAAACTTGGGGATTTTATAGACATAATTACAAAACAATTTCCACACACAAAATAGATTAAACAATTGGAAAAAATATCAATTGCTCATGTGTAGTGTAGCGAGCTGTCGTCTCTAGAAGCTGCCGGATCGCTCTCTGGGAAGAGATCTGCTGTGTCTACTCAAATCTTTACGACAGAGTCTTCTTCCTGTAGTGAACCGTTGTCTCCAGGCAGTTGCTGTTAACTCTTGTCCTTAGAAGTGACTTCCCTTCCTGCAGAGAGCCCCGTCAGGCCTGATGTAATGCAGAGAGTCTTCTTCTTTCTCTGAGAGTCCTCTCTTTTATTCTCCCAGAGAATGGGCATGGGATAATGCAAGGGCTTCTGGGAAGAACCACCCCAGCCAATGAGCTTGCCCCCTCTATCAAGTCAACCTGAGTTCTCACCTTGTAATTGTCCAGAAAACCTGAATTCTCACCTTGTCACTGTCCAGACAACCTCAGTTCTCACTTAGTAATCCTAACATGCTAGAAGTATATAACATAATCAAATAATCATAAATTGAAAATTTATAAATGTCCATAAGTCCATTGTCCATTAGTCTCATCTTGTGTGAGGAAGTCCAATGATTCCTGCTGGTTTTTAAAGTTCTTTAACAGTCTTCTTATTATCCATGCTCTTTCAGTGTCAGATGTTTCTTAGATCTTCTCCTTTATTTTGAGGTCTTTCTCTTTTTCTGTCTCTCTCTGATGGACAAGGCGAATATGACTCGTTGGCACCCATCTGATTCCTTCTCATGCTGAAGAAATACAAGCAAACCCTCTCTCCCAGGCAGTTAACCGCTTTCTAAATCTCTTCTCATCATCTGACAATTACATTGGAGTTGTTTGCACTGGGCACAGCCCTGTTGGTTTAAAAGGCCTGTATTCTCCCCAAGTGTAATCCATTTTTGCAATCTGATTGCCTTTTGGCTCACTGATTGGGTAATCCCTTTCTGCCATGTGATTGCTTCTCTGCTGATTGATTAAATCAGAGTCCTGGCCTTCTAAAGGTTCTTTGGATGTAACATCAGCTGCCATCATGCCCCAAGTCTTTTTTGCCTGGGGCCCTGGACCTGGGCCCCTCATCCCATTTCTCTGAATTATTCTACACTCTGATGCCCAATGGAGTCCTCTGTTGCATTTTGGACATGGGGTTTTAGGTCTTCTCTCACCCTGTCTTCTCACTGTATCTCCATACCTACACTGAGCTCTTAGATGTCCTATTTTTCCACATTTAAAACATCGCTGAGTTTCTCTAGAAGGCCCTTGCCAGGAGGGACCCTGTCTTTCCACATTCATCATTGTCCGGGTGTAAAAAGCATTTGTTCCCACTGTAGCACAGCGTCTTATGATCTCCTCTAAAGGAGCATCTTTGTCTAATCCCCATATAATTCTTTTGCAAATCTCGTTGGCATTTTCCTTAGCCAGATGTCTGGTCATTATTTCTGTAGCTGCATTTTCTCCAATAGTTCTTTTGATAGCAGTTTGCAAACGTCCCACAAAATCTGCAAAAGGTTCATTGGGACCTTGCTGTATTTTAGTGAAAGCCTCTCCCCGATCTTTCTGTCCAGGGAGGACACCCCAAGCTTTTATTGCAGCCTTAGCAATTTGCTCATATATTGTCATGGTATAATTAATCTGTTCCGAATTCTCTCCATACCGACCTTCACCAGCCAAGTGCTCAAAAGTGAATTGTGTGTTAACTCCTATTTCCAAATTGCATCTGACTTGAATTTTACATAATTCATGAAATTCCGAAAGCCATAATAAATTTTCTCCAGGTTCCAGGCATATCCTTGCTATGGATTTCCAATCATTCGGGGTTAGGACTTCATAAGACAAACCATCTAGTAACATTTTAACATAAGCTGATGTAGCCCCATAAAGGGTACAACCTTTTTTCAAATCCTTAATTTTATTCAAATCTAAAGGTGCATATCTTCTCCTTTTTTTACCTACAGAGTCAGTATTTTCAATCACAGGATATGCATGTATAAAATCACTTATATCCTGTCCTTCTCTCTTAGCTTTAACCAATGCTTTTTCTAATCTTGTCATAGGCTTAGGCTGCTTCACAGGCAATTCTGTTTGTGTTTCTGCCTCTTCCTCTCCTCCTTCTTGCTCCACCCATGAAGGGTTAATTGAGGGAGAAGATGGGAGGTGCTCCTGTTGCTCAGAATTGTACTTAACTTCATTGTTATCTGATTCATCCTTTTCACCTAGTTTAGTTGACACCTCCCCATTTTGCTCCTTCATCTCTTCCTTTAGAATAACATTTTTTAAAGCCATTTGGATTAAATTGTAGGTATGAATTGTATCTTTGGAAACTGAGTTTGGTCTGGAACCAAAGGGCAAAATGTCACAAAGGCAATTGTAGTGTTCACCTAATTGCTCTCCTACTAATTTCCACTCATCTGGATCCAATTCTTTTTCCAGAGAAAAAGAAGGACATATAACCTTCACAGTTCTTAAAAGTTCAGTAATCTCCTCTAAAATTATAATCAATCCTTGGCTTTTCATAACCTTGATGATGCTCTCCAAACATTTTCCTTGAACAGAAGGTGTTTGCCCCATTTCACTATAAGAGATTCCTGGTTTAGCCCTTAATAAGTTAAGTTCCTTATTTATCTATTAGTATGCTCACTTAATCTTTAACAAAGTTTCCTTGTTACTCACGGTTCTGGGTCAGAGAGACTGAGATCTAGATCGGAAGCTTTTCCACTGGAATCAGGACTGTGTCTGTCCCTGTTCGGGCGCCAAACTGCGAAGGTCTGGTCTAGCTCCTTTTGTCAGGATAAGCAAAAGTCCTTGCCCCACGTTGGGCGCCAATTGTAGCGAGCTGTCGTCTCTAGAAGCTGCCGGATCGCTCTCTGGGAAGAGATCTGCTGTGTCTACTCAAATCTTTACGACAGAGTCTTCTTCCTGTAGTGAACCGTTGTCTCCAGGCAGTTGCTGTTAACTCTTGTCCTTAGAAGTGACTTCCCTTCCTGCAGAGAGCCCCGTCAGGCCTGATGTAATGCAGAGAGTCTTCTTCTTTCTCTGAGAGTCCTCTCTTTTATTCTCCCAGAGAATGGGCATGGGATAATGCAAGGGCTTCTGGGAAGAACCACCCCAGCCAATGAGCTTGCCCCCTCTATCAAGTCAACCTGAGTTCTCACCTTGTAATTGTCCAGAAAACCTGAATTCTCACCTTGTCATTGTCCAGACAACCTCAGTTCTCACTTAGTAATCCCAACAGTGTAGGCCAAAACAATTCTATCTAAATTGGTCTACTTGTTCAGTGCCATGCCAATTAAACTTCCAAAATATTATTTTTTATAGAGCTAAAAAATGCTAACAAAATTTATCTGGAAAGAACAAAAGAATATCAAGGAAAAATACAAAGGATAGTAGTCTACTAGTACCAGACTTAAAACTTTATTATAAAGCAGCAATCAACCAAAACATATAGGAACAGCTAAGAAATAGAATGGTGGATCAGGGGAATACATGTGTCACAATAATCAACAGCTATAGTAATCTAGCACTGGATAAACTACAAAGCTCCACCTTTTGGGATAAGAATTCATTATTTCACAAAAAATTTCTGGGAATTACAGAGACCCATATCTCATACCCCATACCAAAATAAAGTCAAAATAGGTACATGACTTGATATTTTACCTATTATATCTTTGTAGAAGGGAGGAATTTATGGTCAAAGAAGAATTAGAGAACTTTATAACATGCAAAATAGATAATGTTGATTATATTAAATTAAGAAGGTTTTGCATAAACAAAATTAGAAAGCTTTCCCACAAAACTAAATGAATTTTTACAGACACTGTTTCAGATAAAGACGTCATTTCTAAAGTATATAAAGAACAGTGTCAAATTTATAAAAATACAAGTTATTCTTCAACTGATAAATGGTCAAAGGATTTCAATAGAATTTTCAGATGAAGAAATCAAAGTCAGCTACAGCCATATATTCAGATTTTGGTTTGTTTCTATATTCAGGTTTGGTTTGTTGTCAGAACAAAGCTCTTATAAAAGCTTGAGTTAATATGACCACAAATTATATAACATCTTAATCAAAGTAGACCACTATAGCCATGTTCATTTCCTGATATTAGTAAGGAATGAGTACTATTTTGATGTGTGATCATTGGACTGATGAGACCATCAGTCACTGATTCTTTATTTCTGACTTCCAGGGGAGAGTTTATGAGAAAAGCAATTGTTCTATGTGATAATAGCAAGAAAGAAGTCCATTGTCTTCCAGGGACATGTATCTAGGATGTAGCAGAGAATCTTCTGAGGCTTATCAAAACAAGAAAAAAAAAGCTATCTACTTTTAGTGATTCATGTTAGCACAGATGACACTGTCAGAATGACTCTGAAGAATATTGCCATCACTAATGAAATCTTGGGCAAAAAACTGAAGACAACTGTATTGCCCACTTTTACTCATTGAAAGCAAGGGATGAAGAAGAGAAAAATAAATTTGAGAAATGAACAGTTAGGAAAGATGGTAATATCTGAAAATAGAATTTGGATTTCTGCAACACACTTTAAAATATAGGGGTACCAGTTTCCTGGATAGAGAAGGAGCATGGTCAGAAATAAGGTAAGAATATATTTATGTGTTTTACAATGTAATCAAGAAGACTTAAAAAAATATGGGGAAGAAAGAAAAGTATATCTGTATATCTTCCATGCTAGAATAAATAGAATATAGTTATAATGAAGGAAACTATCAAATGAGATACCTGGGTCACAAAATCCCAAGAGAAACAATTCCAGGAAGGAGACAGAATTAAATCTCTCAGTCTCACATCTATATACATGTTTAATATCAAGCTACAGAAAGCAGAGGAGCTAACCAGGGGAACAAATCTGACCTCATGGATATCACAAAGATTTACTGGGTAAAACTCATAATTCTGTGTACAGGTATTTTATTCTTAAAAAAAAAACAGAATAAAATAAAAATAAAAAGAAGGCAGAGTAGCATTTTTATAGTCAAAAGGTATGCTCCTGGGAGAAAATCCAGAAACATGATAAAGAATATTCTATGATGCTAAATAATGAGAAAAACAGAAATTATTTTTAGTCATTGAAGCTTACTATAGATAGGCCCCAGAAAAAATGAAGAATGGAATCAGGAAAACATGGGAAATTTATCATAGGCTTGGATTATGTGTTTTATTTGCCAAGATATCTATCTATTGGAACTCCCTCTGTCACTTTCTCTCTCTTCATCACTGTCTGACTGTCATTCTCTCCCAAACAGAGAAGCTATTATTTTCTTGATTTGCATAAGAAATAATTTCATTCTTCCGAAGGTGAAGAAACCAAGAAGGGGAAATTGTATTTTGATTTCAATTCTCTGCAATAAGAAGAAATGGATTGCTAGGTGGGGTGGAAATGTTGGGAACCTTGAACAAAATATATGAATATACTCTCTCCTAGAGTATGTGATAAAGGAAAAATCTAGGCATAGTCTATGTCTACTGAAAAGGACTAATGTGAGAAAAGATTTCAGAGGGTTCAGAAGAAAGATAGGAATAATATAGTGAAGATCATTCCAGATGAGTTAGGAGATGGCTCAGGAATGAAATTACATGAAAAAGTTTCTTAAATGGGCATTTAAAAAAATAAAACAATGTGGGGGCAACTAATCAATTTAGTTTGAGAGAAAAGTACAGAAGTTGGAAACTAGGTCAGGTAATAGAGAGTGAATATAAGAATATGGCATGGCGATGGTGGTCAATAATCTTTCTGGCACAATGGACAGAGTACTAGATCTGGAGACAAGAAGAATTTAATTCAAATCCAACATCAGCCACTTATTAGCTGTGTCACCTTGTAAAATAAGGATCATAATAATATCTGCTTCCTAGGATTGTTGTGTGAATCAAATGAGACAATATTTGTAAAATCCTTAACAAAGTGCTTAGTAAATCCTTCCTTCCTTCCTTCCTTCCTTCCTTCCTTCCTTCCTTCCTTCCTTCCTTCCTTCCTTCCTTCCTTCCTTCCTTCCTTCCTTTCTTCCCTTTCCTTTCCGTCCTTCCTTCCTTCCCTTTCCTTTCCTTCCTTCCTTCCTTCCTTCCCTTTCCTTTCCTTCCTTCCTTCCTTCCTTCCTTCCTTCCTTCCTTCCTTTCCTTTCCTTCCTTCCTTCCTTTCCTTTCCTTTCCTTTCCTTTCCTTCCTTCCCTTCCTTCCTTCCTTTCCTTTCCTTTCCTTCCTTCCCTTTCCTTTCCTTTCCTTTCCTTTCCTTTCCTTTCCTTTCCTTTCCTTTCCTTTCCTTTCCTTTCCTTTCCTTTCCTTTCCTTTCCTTTCCTTTCCTTTCCTTTCCTTTCCTTTCCTTTCCTTTCCTTTCCTTTCCTTTCCTTTCCTTTCCTTCCTTCCTTCCTCCCTCCCTCCCTCCCTCCCTCCCTCCCTTCCTTCCTTCCTTCCTTCCTTCCTTCCTTCCTTCCTTCCTTCCTTCCTTCCTTCCTTCCTTCCTTCCTTCCTTCCTTCCTTCTTCCTTCCTTCCTTCCTTCCTTCCTTCCTTCCTTCCTTCTTCCTTCCTTCCTTCTTCCTTCCTTCCTTCCTTCCTTCCTTCCTTCCTTCCTTCCTTCCTTCCTTCCTTCCTTCCTTCCTTCCTTCCTTCCTTCCTTCCTTCCTTCCTTCCTTTCTGCCTTCCTTCCTTCCTTCCTTCCTTTCTGCCTTCCTTCTTTTATTCCTTCCTTCCTCCAGAGAAAAAAAATAGTGTCAAGACTTTTCACTTGGTGGGGGAATCCAAGGACCACACAAAAAAGGTATTCTGTCCTGCTTTACTCTATTAGGAGACAAAAAGATTCCAGAAAGGATATTTCTTTGCTTGGGGTGAATGGGATGATGATAAGTGTCAACAGAGAGAAATCTGAGCTGCTCAATTCTTATTTGCTTCTGTTCTCCAGGGAAAGACATTGCATTGGAAATGATTAATGAAAATGACTAATGGGAAATTGATTGTAAGATAAGTAAGGGATAAGAAGATAGTAAGAAGGCACCTATTCTTTGATGAATTCAAGGATCCTGTCCCAGCTGAACTATATGCTCAATCCTGAATGAAGGACTTGGAAGATGTGATTTCTGATTAATTACCAGTAATATTTAAAAGGAGAGAGTTGGAGAGAGAGAGGGGGGGAGAGAGAGAGAGAGAGAGAGAGAGAGAGAGAGAGAGAGAGAGAGAGAGAGAGAGAGAGAGAGAGAGAGAGAGAGAGAGAGATGGAGAGGGAGGGAGAAAACCTTTTTCAAAAAAAAAGGAGAAGAGAATTTTGAAACTGTAGGCCAAGGAGCTAGCACAACTTTGTTAAGATTGTGCCATATCTCACTTTATTGTATTTTTGACAAGATTATTAAACTGGCAAATACAAGAAATTGCATGTACAATTTGCTTAGATTTTAGCAAACCTAATAAAGTATGTCATACTATTCTTATGGAAAAGAGATGAATTAGATGACAATAAAATTAGCTGGTTTCAGACCTAATGAATTGAATTGAAATTCATTCAATGAATGGTGGCTGAATTGAAAAATGTAGCTATTAATTGTTCAAAGTCAATATGGCATTGAAGTAACCCAGAGATTTGTCTCATCTGATGCTATTTAACATTTTTATTAATAAATTATTCATAAATAAAATTGATGATATAAAAAACAGAAAATGACTGTTCCAGATGTGAGAATTATTTTCAGACCAGTTGTCTAAAAATTCAAACAATTGACTTTTTGTGACAGAGATCAATATCAACACCAAGTTAGAAAATAGAATTAAAATGGGATGACATAATATGCAAATAAAGCAACTCCAATCTGAACTATTTAAAGAAGATAGCTCACATGAAAAACAAAAAATAAAATGGCCAAACAAATGTCAGGTGGCATATTTCTATTTCCAGAGGAATGTAATGGTTGTTAATCAGACACCACAAGAAATAGACTAATATGCCTTAGAAATCGTCACAGTCAGCAAACATCAGTCTCTTTACCAAAAGGGAAACATGATAGTCAAATACATAATAGTTCAGAATATAAACCACTTTACAGAATCTTATGTAGAAAGATGTTAGAAGATTAAAATCAAAATTGTTTCATAAAATAAGATGAAACAATGCTAGAAGGGAAAAACATGTTGAGAAAAAGCTTGACAAAAAAACTGGAAGGATAGCAAAATCCCTAACAATGGAAAAGATTTGGTAAAAGTTCTTTTTACTAAACTCTTTTCTCCAGTAATAATAGTGGAGCCACCAAATTTGGATTCTAACATCATTGTTCTAGATAGACATGCTGAATGAAGAAGTAAAAATGTGTCAAGGAAAACAAAAATGGTAAGAGCACTTAGAGTAGAACAAGTATACAAAGACCTAACAATTGCTGCATGTGATATAGTTTTGAAGCTGTTGAAGAATTTATTCTTGAGAGCCAAGGGGGTGGAGAGGAGACATTTTTCTGTGACTTCCTCTGACCTTCTCTCAAACCAACAGCAGATTAAGCTTCTAAACTGGTTTTAAAGTTACAGAATCCACAAATATTTGGAGTATAACACATTTCTAGAAGACATCTTGCAAGAAGTTAAGAACTGGTCTATTCCAATTAGGGAGGGGAACAGTCTGCTGAGCCCAGACCATAGCAAGGATTGTCCTGAGTAAGCAGCTGGGATGGGGAGCCAGAGCTTTGCTGCATCCATGGACTAGGGAACTTTCTATAATTCTGTTAGTACACTCTGCCCTGCAGGTGGGTGGCTTATGAGATTTGCTGCAAGGCCCCCAAAATCCAATACATCCAATACAAAAGGCAAATTGTAAGCCATTGAGTCCTGGAAGAACTCTGCACCTGGCCATGCTTACCCAGCACTGGAAGTCAATCAGAAACACTGGTCCCAGGGCAAACTAAAGCAGCTGTCACTTCTTTGCCTTAAAGCAGATCTCAATTATGTAAAAAGAACTCTGACCATAGATAAATTTTATATAGAGAGAGAATAGACCTCAAATCCTGAGGCTCGCAAAGGCAGATCAACTCCAGATGAAATTCCAAAGAGAGATATGAGAATTAGAAGAAAAATGAGGAAAGGAAATAAAATTTGCAAGAGGAAAAGGAAAAACAGAAATTATCTGAAGAAAACTCCTCAAAAATAGATTTGCTGGAATGGGAAAAGCATATAACTCCTTACAAAGTAGATATAAAAAAGATACCAATTTGTTGAAAAACAGAATTTATGAAATGGAAAAAATGCAATGAACAAAACAATTCAATTGACCAAATTCAAAAGAAGCTAAAAGGTCACTGAAGAAATATAAAGAAAATAATGCATTAAAATTAGAATTGAACAAATGGAAGTGAAAGACTCAATAAGACTTCAAGAATCAGTCAGACAGAACCAAAAACAAGGAAAAAATAGAAGGTAATATGAAATACATCCTAGGAAAAAATAAATGACCTGGAAAATAGATCTAAGAGAAACAATATAAGGATTATTTGACTTCCTAAAAGCCATGATAAAACAAAGAGCCCATACATTATTCTTCAAGAAATCATAAAAGAAAACTGCCCTGATGTCCTAGAATCAAAAGGCAAAATAGTCATTGAAAAAATTCACCAATCACCTCCTGAAAGAGACCCCAAATAAAAACCCCAAGGAATACTATGGATAAATTTCAGAACTATTGGACCAAGGAAAAATATTGCAAGGATTCAAAAAGAAACAATTCAAATACTGAGGGCAACAATCTGGATTACTCAGGACCTTGCAGCTCCCACCTTAAAAAATCAAAGGGCTTGGAATCAGATATTCTGAAAGGCAAAGGAACTTGGATTACATCCAAGAATAAGCTATCCAGCTAAAGTGGACATTCTCTTTCAGGGAAGAAGATGGATATACAATGAAACAGGTGAATTTCATCTATTTCTGATGAAAATACCTGAGCTGAACAAAAAATTTGACCTACAAACACAGAACACAAGAGAATCATAAAAAGGTAAAAAGGAAAGAACTTTTGAGAACTACATTTCTATTATGGGTATACTTACAGAATGTGGGTATAATTTGATTTTATGGTGATAATATGAAAAAGAAACTAGAGGTAGAAAAGGGAATATACTACAAAAGAGAAAAAAAGTTAAAAAAAATCAAATCTCATGAAGAGGTAAAGAAGAATGATTATAATTCAGAGAAAGAATTGAGGGGGATGAACATTATGTGAATCTTACTCTCATCAGATTTGGCTCAAAGGGAGAATATCAGGAATATTTGGTTTACAGAGAAAATTGTCTTACCTTATACAGAAGTGGGAGAAGAAAGAGGAAAGGAAAGGGGAAGCTAATAGAAGGGAAAACAGAAGTAATAGGGTAAAAGTACAAGAAAGGGGGAGGGGCTCTAGAAGGGGATGGCTATTTGAAGAGGTGGTGGTCAAAAGAAAAATATGGGTAGGACAAAAGGGGGAAGGGAAAGAGAAAAGCATAACGGGGTAAATGAGATGGCAGGAAATATAGAATTATCCATTTTAACTGTGAATTTGAATGAGATGAACTCTCTCATAAAACAGAAGTAGAAAGCAAACTGGATTAAAAGTCAGACTATCACAATATGTTGTTTACAAGAAACACATTTAAAGTAGAGTGATACATAAAGAGTAAAGGTAAAAGGCTGAAGCAGAATGTATTATGCTTCAGGTGAAGTATATAATAATAAAGCAAGAGTAGTGATCCTGATCTCATATCAAAAACAAAAATATATCTAATTAAAAGAGATAAGGAAGGAAACTATATCTTGCTTAAGGGTACCATAGTTAGTGAAGCAATATCAATACTAAACATACATTCACCAAGTGGTTATAGCATCAAAATTCTTAGAAGATAGATAAGTTAAAAGAGCTGCAAAAAGAAATAGACAGCAAAACTGTACTAGTGGAAAATCTCAATCTTGCTCTCTCTCAGAGCTAAACAGAATTTAAAATCTTTGGAGAAAATTGAATAGAGACAGAAAGAAGTATACTTTTTTCTTGGCAATTCTTAGAACCTATACAAAAATTGACCATGTATTAGGTGAGGTAAAAACCTCAAAATCAAATGCAGAAAGGCAGAAATAGTAAATGCATTTTTTTTCAGATCATGATGCAATAAAAATCACATGCAATAAGAGGCCTGGGGAAAATAAATGAAAAGTTAATTGGAAACTAAATAATCTAATCCTAAAAAATAAAAAAAAATCCTGATTTAATACACTATGACCAAGTAAGTTTATACCAGGAATGCAGGACTGGGTCAATATAGGAAAACTATTATTAGCATAATAAACTATAGTAGTATCCAAACAAACAAAAATCATATGATAATCTCAATAAATGCAGGAAAAGGATTTCATAAAAGCCAACACCCATTCCTATTTTAAAAAAAACACTTGTGAGTATAAGAATAAATGGGCTTTTTTAGGGAAAAAATGATGAGTATTATGTATTTAAAACCACCAGCAAGCATCACATATAATGGGGACAAAGATCAGGGTCTAACAATTACTGTCACCATTACTTTTCAATATTGTATTAGAAATGCTAGCTTTGACAATAAGAGAAAACAAAGAGATTAAAGGAATTAGAGTAGGTAATGAGGAAATCAGATTATCACTCTTTGCAGATGATATGATGAGAACCCTAGAGATTCAATTAAAACACTACTAGAAACAATCCACAACTTTAGTAAAGTTGCAGGATACAAAATAAATACATAGAAATCATCACCATTTTTATATATTACCAACAAAGTCTAGCACCAAGATATACAAAGAGAAAAATCTATTGAAAATAACTGTTGATAATATAAAATATTTGGGAATCTATCTTCCAAGGGAAAGTCAGGAACTATATGAATACAACTACAACACACTTTCTACACAAAGTTAGATCTAAACAATTGGAAAAATATCAAGTGCTCATTGGTAACCTGAGCAAATATAATAAAAATGACAAAACTACTTAAATTAACCTACTTATTTAGTGCCATTATGTCCCAAGACATTATTTTACAGATCTAGAAAAATAATAACAAAGTTCATCTGGAAGACAAAAGGTTAAGAATTTCAAGGGAATTAATGAAAAACATTGTTAGTGAAGCTGCTCCAGCTGTGCCAGACCTAAAACTTTATTATAAAACAACAGTCATCAAAACCATTTGGTACTGACTAAGAAAGAGACTAGTCAATCAGTGGAATAGGTTGGGTTCACAGGGCAAAATAGTCAACAATATAGCAATCTAATATTTGACAAACCCAAAGATCCAGCTTTTTAGATAAGGACTCACTATTTGACAAAAACTGCTAGGAAAATTGGAAACTAGTATGGCAGGACATTGACTCACACCTAATACCATATACCAAGATAAGGTAGAAATGGGCCAATGGTTTAGAGCAATATTATAATCAAATTAGAAGAACACAGGATAGTTTACTTCTAGAACTGTGGAAAAGGAAGGAATGTGTGACTAAAGAACTGGAACTCATTATTGAACATCAAATAGATAATTTTGATTATATTAAATTGAAAAGTTTTTGTACAAACAAAACTAATGCAGACAAGATTAGAAGGGAAGCAATAAATTGGGAAAATATTTTTACATTTAAGCCTCATTTCTAAAATATATAAAAATTGACTCAAATTTATAAGAATTCAAGTCATCCTCCAATTGATAAATAGTCAAAATATACGAATAGACAATTTTCAGATGAAGGAATTAAACCATTTCTAGTCATATGAAAAGGTGCTCTAAATCACTATTGATCAGAGAAATGCAAATTAAGATAACTCTGAGACACCACCACATATGTCTCAGATTGGCTAAGATGACAGGGAAAGATAATGATGAATGTTGGAGGGGATGTCAGAAAACTGCAACACTAATACATTATTGGTGGAAATGTGAACAGATTCAGCTATTCTGGAGAAAAATTTGGAACTATACTCAAAAAAGTTATTAAACTATGAATATCTTTTGATCTAGTAGTGTTTCTACTGAGCTAAGAGATTTTAAAGGAAGGAAAGGGACCCACATGTGCAAAAATGTTTGTGGCAGTCCTATTTGTAGTGGCAAGAAACTGGAAACTGAGTAGATTCTCATCAGTAGGAGAATGATTGAATAAATTATGGTATATGAATGCTATGGAATATTATTGTTCTATAAGAAACGATCACCAGGTTGATTCTAGAGAAGTCTGAACTAATGTTAAGTGAAATGAGCAGAACTAGAAGCTCATTGTACATGGCAACAAGTTTATATAACAATAAGTTCTGATGGATGTACCTCTTTCCATGAATGAGATGATTCAGATCAGTTCCAATAATCTTTTGATGAAGAGAGCCATCTACACCCAGAGAGAGGATTGTAGGAACTGAGTATAGACCACAAGATAGCATTCTCACTCTTTCTCTTGATGTTTACTTGTATTTGGTTTTCCTTCTGTTTTTGTTTTTGTTTTTGTTTTGTTTTTTTTCCTTCTAGATCTGAGGTTTTGTGTGTGTGTGTGTGTGTGTGTGCAGCAAGATAACTGTACAAATATGTATACATATATTGGATTTAACATATATTTTAATATATTTAACATGTATTGAGTTACCTGATATCTAGAGAAAAGGGAGTGGGAAGGAAGAGAAATTTTGAAACACAAGCTTTTGAAAAGGACAATGTTGAAAAATTACCCATGTATATATTTTGTAAATAAAAAGCTTTAACAAAAATAAAAAAAAATCTAAATTATATGCAAAGTATACAACATGAAAAAATAATTTATTCTCAAGAATTTATTCTTAAGTTGTGAGGAGAATAACTACTGAATAGGAAAAATAAAAAACAAAATGGACTCATTACTGAGGAAAAAGGCAATTGAGAAAATATTCATATCTCATAACAAATATGACTCCATCTCCACCCTATAAACATTTCTGAGTATAATTTGCATATGTAGTTCAGTCATTATTAATGAAGTTGTGAAAAAGGAACAGGGAGGCTTTTTCAAATTACAGTCTACAACAGAAAACGTTTTTAGAATTATAAAATTAACTGAAAATTACAGGGAATTGAAAATCTCATTGTATATATTATTTGTTGACTTTTCTGTCCTTCTCACTCTGGAACATTCATTTATCCCTCTACCTGACTTCTCTCATTGGTGAGTTCTTTTTTGAGGTCTCCCTTTGGAGAAGGAATTGAGGTTGGCCACTGTTCATTTTTCTCCTAGGGAAATGCTGGGAGAAGCATGCTCAATGAAGAAACCTCCTTAACCCCTTTCCAGCTCTTTTTTAATGTATAGTCATCCTTCCCTAGAAATATAAGTTTCTTGAGGACCAGGACTGTCATTTTTTTTTTTTTTGTATTCACATCCACAGCCTTTAGCACAAGACCCGGCACATAATGGGCCTGTTGCCTATTGTCTATTAATACACACTTTTGGTGGGGAAAAACCTTTGTTAAATGTCTTTTCCAATAAGGTGTCTCTCCATTATAAGTTAAAATCATTCAAAATTCTTTGAAAGGTGTTACAATGGAGCCACTTATTTCATCTCCCTTTCCTAAGTTGTTGCCCTAATCAATTCCTTATGCACAAAGCTGCCAAAATTATTTTCCTAAAATACATGTCTATGTCTCCACTATCTCTTATACCTTGCAACAAAAATCCAGTGTCTATTACTTCTAGAGTCAAATATAAAATACCGTGTTCGGTTTTTAAATCTCTTTACAAGCTGGCTTCTTCCTATGGTTCCAATATTCTTATATTTCCCTCCCTTTTTCTCCTCTGGTACCCATCCGTAATGGCTTCCTTCCGCATATATACAGAGCTACATTTCCTGCCTACTTTTGTGCTGATTGTCCTACACATTAAGGTTGTTGTCCTTCCTTATGTGTGTTTTATATCACATTTATGTATTCATGATGCTTATATAATACATGTAGCACAATAACTACCACTTAGCTATGACTATAGGGGTTAGTGACCCCTGTTCATCCTTGTCCCTAATCTGCCGTCCTGGCTTCCTCAAATTCAGCTCAGGAAGCTTGACCTCTCTTTAGGAAAATTAGGCTCTCCATTCTCAAAGTGATTGGCTCCCTGCCTCTGCCCAGGAACAAATTCAATGACTACAGTCTAAGAGTTCTTTCCAGCAAGGAGGGAAAGTGAAAATGGTACATAGGATAGAAACTTGAATCATGTATGTAGCAGTTTTTTCCTCAAATAAAAAAGATTCAGTCCAAAATCATAGAATGATTAGAATGAATATAATTTTTTTTACTATTAATATAATTCTGGAGGTTAACACTCAATCTTTGTTAGGGCATTTCCAATTTCTTTTTGAAGGTTGTTAATTACCCATTTCATATTTTCATCTTCACTGTGCAAAGTCTAATCAAAACAAAATAGGTTATCTAACTCTTCCTCTCTCCCTCCCTTCCTCCTTTCTCCCTCTCTGTTTCTCTCTCTCTGCCATTCTGTCTGTCTGTCTCTGTCTCTCCATCCTTTCTCAGTGTCCTTCTGTCTCTATATTTTTTTGTCTCCCCCTCCTTCCTCCCCTCTGATTTTTTTGTTTTTTTATCTATTCTTTTTCTCCTGTCTCTAACTCTGTTTTTGTTATTCTATCTCAATCTCTTTCTCTCTCTCTCTGTTGCTCTGTCTCTGTCTATCCCTGTGTCTTTCTATCTTCCTTCTCCCCCACCATTTCTACAGAAGCAACTCTTCTCCTTTAGCTGCAACTAATCTAGTCACAGCTGCCCTGCTGCTCAAGTGTTCAGGAATAGAAAGATGCTAGCTCCCTTTACATCTTAAAAGGTCCTTATCTTCCAAAAGGGGAGAAAAAATCCACAATTAGGAGGCAGCCCCTCCATAGACTTGCCAAAGAGACCAAGAGCTGTGGTTTGCATCTAAATGACACAAAACATATCTCCCACTTAACTCTCTAGATTACTCAGTGCATTATTTTTCCACTTTAGCAAGAAGATAGGGACTAAAGGAATAAAAATCACCATTTGAGGTATCCATATATTTCGAGTTTAGCAGATAATTTAAAGACTTAATTTCCATATAATATAAATCCCTTGAGTAATCCTGGACAACAAGAGTTATACCACTGTTCAATAACAAGGATTAGTTTCCCCTAAAAGGTGATAAATTTATCCCCTGGACCTGACTAGCCTGTCTTCCTTGTCTCTGGTCACCCTCCTGGTCATCTGAGGGTATAAAAATTTCACCACACGATGTTGGAGACTCTTTGGCTTGGTGGATATCTGAAGACCATAGGTGTTGCAATATCCTGCCCTGAAAACAAATGTATTTTCATATGGAGATGGGGCAGGAGAACACCAAAAGAAGGTGTTACTGTTTCCTTATTATGTAATCTTGCCATTTTAGGTCAAAGTAAATTTCCTTTTGTTAACTGTTCAATGACTTTTAAAATATCTCCCCAAATTAAACCTAAATTAACAAGTTGCTGGCATCAGGCCTTTCCGTAACACTGTATTTGCTTGTGGGTGTGGGTGTGCGTGCATGCGTGTGTGTGTGTGTGTGTGTGTGTGTGTGTGTGTGCATGTCTGTATGCTGAACAACCCCAGATTTCCATGCACTTACATGGAATGCCAGTCCAGGGAGACAAGCCATAAGGTCCAGCTTTTTAAACTCTAGTTCATGGCCCCAGATGGAGTCTTGTAACTGAATGTGGGGATCAAGAAATTATGATTTATTATTAGTATATATTTGATTTGTGCATCTTTTTTATATACCTATATACCAAGTGTCACATAAAAATTTCTCTGGTGAAAAGGGGTCAAAAGGGGTCATTAGTGTGTGGGGATAGGGAATCCAAATTAAAATCAGAGACTCTCTGAGTAAGAAAAAGCCAAAAGGGGTTTATTACCATCTCCAGAGAAAGGGCAACTCCTAATAGGCAAGGTGTCAGTAGAGGAGTCCAAAGCACAAACTGCAAGCACAAGATTATATTGACCAAAAGGGTCTCCTGTCTTTGACCTTTTCTCCCATTGTGTGTGGGGAGTCCAGATTTACATTCTAAACCTGAAAATCTATCCCCAAAACAAAAGACTAGATTGCCATTAAAAGAAATAGTTAATGTTTGCACTATTGTCTTTCTACCCAGGTTACTTATACCTTCGGAATCCAATTCTTATCATGCAACAAGAAATTTGGTTTTACACACATATATTGTATGTAGGATATACTGTAACACATTTAACATGTATGGGATTGCCTGTCATCTAGGGGAGGGAGTAGAAGGAAGTAGGGGAAAATTTAGAAAAGTGAATACAAGGGATAATGTTGTAAAAAAATTATACATGCATATGTATTGTCAAAAAATTATAATCATAAAATTAATTTTAAAAAATGTTATAATTATAAAATTAATAAAAAAAGAAATAGTTAAATGCTAATTAAGAGGTGATGGGAATCAGGAGGGGAATGTTCATCCAAGACAAACACCTGCAGCTTTTTAGCTATAATTCAATTTGTTATTGCAAAGTCTCAAGTTACAATTAGGGCATAGGTTGAATCCATATTCTTATGAGAGGGTCTTTACTCAGTTTATCCCATACAATCTTTCCACTTTATTTATTAACTTTTGAAGATCTCTCATACCATTCTTGAATCATTTCCTCAATCATCTTGTTTTCAATCTCCAGTCCTTCTGGGTCTGGTTTATCTTTTTTATATTGGAGCACTGCTTCTCTAGTCTGAGTGGCTTGTCTGCTAACAAATCCAGTGCCTTTATGGTCTGGTTAATAATTATTTCTACCATAGTCTGGAGTCTAATGAGTCTATTTAGCATACAAATTGGGGTTCTCTCCCCCCAACACCCATCTAGGGGACATCTATCATCCCATCTATTAGTGTCCCTAGTAATTAGAGTAGGTAACTTTTCACAAACAAAAATGCTTATCATGAAGTCAGTAACAACAAAAATGCTAAAAGAAACAGATATCAAATATGTGCATTTATCAATAGATAGATGACTAGGGCAAATACTTGCTTATTCAGAAATATAATAACCACATATTTTCAGATAGGAAACTGCAAGATCTTACATACTTGAATTGTGCTCATAGTTTATACTGAATACTTACCCTGATTATAAAAATGTGCTATAAGAGGAAAAAGCTGGGACAGGCTGAGAGCACATACATGAAAGGATAAAGCATCCTTCATCTGTTCTTGGCCCTATCTGGGAGTGAAAGTGAGGAGGGGAGTTCTGGAATCCAACCATTAGGAGCCAGCTAGCCAGTTATTGAAGGCTCCTTTAAATTTATACCCAGCCCTCAGGGAATGGACAGTACCTCTTTGAGAGCAGGGAACCAGCTCAAAGAAAATAACAATATTTAATTTGTAGATATTTTGGTATTTCATACCAAGTCTTTCTAAAGAGATATCTTCCCAGTATAATAGATGAAAGCCATCTAGATTGTTCCTTTTCAAAGGTTCACAGTTCCTTGTCCTGTCTTTTTTTAATTGTATTTTTAATACACATTGCTTTCTGAATCATGTTGGGAGAGAAAAATCAGAGCAAAAGGAAAAAAAAAATATGGGACAGAGGAAAAAAAACAGAAAAAAGAATTTAACTTAGCATGTGTTGATTTACATTCATTCTCCTTAGTTCTTTTTCTAATTGCAGATGGCATGTTGTGTCTAAAGTCTATTGAGATTGCTTTAGATCACTGAACCACTGAGAAGAACCAAGCCTTTCATAATTGATCATCATACCTTCTTGATATTATTGTGTATTCCAGGATTTTCTTGTTTTGCTGAGCATCAATTTGTGTAAATCTTTCCGGGACTTTCTAAAATCAGCTTCTTCATCATTTTTATAGAATAATAGTATTCCATTATTTTCACATACCACAACTTGTTCAGCCATTCTGCAATTGATTGTTGGATTGTTTCACAACTCCACCAACAATGCATTAGTGTCCCAATTTTCCCACATCCTCTCCAACATTTATTGTTATCTTTTCTTGTCATTTTAGTTAATCTGAGAGGTGTGAGTTGGTATCTCAGAATTGTTTTAATTTGTCTTTCTCTAAACCATGGTGATTTAGAGTATTTTTTCATATACACATAGATGACTTTAATTTCATCATCTGAAAATTGTCTGTTAATATTCCCTGACAATTTATCAATTGAGGAATGATTTGTATTCTTACAAATTTGACACTGTTATTTATATATTTTAGAAATGAGATCTTTATCAGAAATACTGGCTGTAAAGATTATTCCCAGTTTTGTACTTTCTTTTTAATCTTATTTCTTTTGATTTTTGTTCATGCAAAAACTTTTTAAATTTAACGTAATCAAAGTTGTCCATTATTTTCATAATGTTTTCTAGATCTTCTTTGGTCATAAATTCCTCCCTTCTCCAGAGATGTCACCTTGTTTTCCCAATTTGCTTATGGTATCATGCTTCATGCCCAAATTATGTATCCATTTTGACTTTATTTAGGTATGGGTTGTAAGATGTAGGTCCATGCCAAGTCTCTAACATATTATTTTCCAGTTTTCCTAATACTTCTTGTCAAACAGTGAGTTCTTATTCCAGCAGCTGGAGTTGGAGGGTTTATCAAATATTAGTTTGAGATAGCCTTGTTTATTGTCATGTGGATCTAATCTATTTCACTGATCTACCACTCTATATCTTAGCCAGTACCAAATGGTTTTGATGACTGCTACTTTATAATATAGTTTTGGGTTTGGCACTGCTAAGCTGCCATCCTTTGCATCTTTTTTTTTTTCTTTTTCATTAATTGACATTCTTGACCATTTATTCTTCCAAATGAATTTTGTTGTTATTTTTTCTAGTTCTATAAAATTATATTTTGGTAATTTGATTGGTATGGCATTCTACAAGTAGACCAAATTAGATTGTACTATCATTTTTATTATATTAGCTCAGCCCATGAGCAATTGATATTTTCCCAAATGTTTATATCTGACTTTATTTGTGTGAGTAGTATTTTGTAATTATGTTCTTATAGTTCTTGGGTTTGTTTTGCTAGTAGACCCCCAAGTATTTTGTTTTGTGCACAGTGATTTTAAATGGAATTTCTCTTTCTATCTCTTGTTGATGAGCTTTGTGAATAATATATAAAAATACTGATGATTCTGTGGATTCATTTTATATGCTGCAACTTTGCTAAAGATGTAAATTGTTTCCTGTAGTTTATTGAATGATTTTCTAAGATTCTTTAAGTAGATTATCATCTTCAAAATGATAGTTTTATTTCCTCTCAGAGAAGACTTTCAGAGTAAGAAAAAGCAAAAAGAAGTTTATTACAATCTCCCAAGAAATGGCAACTCCCAATAGACAAGGTGTCAGTAGAGAAATCTGAAGTACAAACTGCAAAATAAGATTATATTGACCAGGAACACCCCACCACCACCACCATCACCTATTCTCCTAATGTCTGGGGGAGTCCAGGCTTACATTCTAAATCTGAAAATTCCAGAAATAAAAAAAATGCCTTTAAAAGAAGTACTTAAATGCTAATTAAGATGTGGTGGAAAATAGGAGGAAAATGTTCTTCCAAGAAAATCAAACACCTGCAGCTTTTTAGCTATAACTCAACTTGTTATTGAAAAATCTCAAGTCACAGACAGGGTATAATTTGAAGCCATATCTTTATGAGAGGTCTTCACTAATTTTAACCCATACAAGTGAAAAAAAATTGAGAGTTCCTCCCTCAAGGAAAGATTGCAAGGACCATTCTCTACTTCTCTATACATATTAAATTCTCTTCCAGAACAGGAATTCATTGAGGACAGATTCCATTTTACTTTTATCTTTGTATCCTCAGAATTTGTGACAATTATGAAGCAAAGATTAGAGATAAAAAAGTTTGCTGATTTTATTGTTCAAATGAGCCTCTAGTTATCATTATAACATTTGTAATAAACAGGAATACATGGACACACCACACTATTTGCTCCACTGACATGGAGGGTATCCAGCACTGGATAGATGTTGAGGTATTCCAGATGCTCTTATTTGCTTGATACATTTCATTTGTTTCATCAAACCTTGATTCAATGTGGAGTAAGCTAAATGAGATTTATAATCATTCAAGAATTAGATCTATCCATCCAGGAAAAAATTAATAAAATTCCTATCATCCAAACTATGATATTAAATTGGATGGACATCCATAGAGCTGGTCCATTTGTACATAAAATCATTGTTCCTCCTGTGTCTCACATGTGTCATATTCTCAAATATATTAGTTGTAACATTCCTAAATCACAACTTCCAAATTGATATTCTTAATTTGAAGTTCAAGCCACATCACTTAACTCTTAAAGAAGCTTTAGTATTTAAAGCCCTTCCTAGTTTGATTCCCATTTATCTTTACAGTTTGATTCCACATTACTCTCCTTCTCATACTCAACACTCCAGTTAAACTGGCTTGCTTTCTCACATACAGAATTCCACTTCCCAACTTCTTGTCTTGGCAAACATCATCCTTCATACCTACAATGGTCATTCTCCTTATCTCTACCTCTTGGAAAACTGGACTTCCTTCAAGATTCAGCTCAAGCTCAGCTACAACGGACCTTTGCTGATTTATCTAGTTCCTTCTCCATCAACCCAACCAAATTACTGTGAATTTATTTTGCTTATATTCTGAATTTAATAAGTAACATTGCTTAATGAATAGTTATCTGGCTCAAAGTGAGGAAGACCTGAGTTCAATTTCTCCTGTGACACTTTGTATCTTATGGTAAGGTATTTCGCCTCTTAATATCCCTCCCTGGAAAATTTCTAGGATTTTGACATACAGAAAAAGTATCAACTTGTATTGCAAGAGAAAGTTTCTCCTCCCCAGATTTCTCTTTGCCAAAGAAAGCATAGTTCCATTTCCCATCTCTTTTCCATATAATTTATTTATCTGTGGATATATTATATCTCCCTTTGCAGCAAAAATTGCAGCTCACTCTTAATGGATGGAATATAAAGTATGAAATTAGGAAGGTCTGACTCAAATCTTGCTTTACATACTGTATGACTGTGCAAGTCACCTAATCTCTCTGTGTCTCAGTCTCCCCAGCTGTAAAATGTTTTTTGACAGCCAAGAGCTTAAAGCTTTTTTTTTTTTTAAGTTTCTATATAAATTATTATATCAGTGCTAATACACAATAATTGTCATTATTAGCTCCTTTAGGGATACATCACTTCTAAGCTGCTCAACTTAAAGCTCATTTCTTGAGTTGTTTCTTTACCTTCTGATCTGAGGAGTTGCAAATGTCTTCTTTTCATTCAAGTTATCACCTTTTTCTCTGCTTTCTTGTTACATCCTTAAGTAGGATATAAATTCTGGGGGGGACAAGCTCTTTTTTATATTGTCTTTATACTCTTGCCCTCTAATACAGAGCCTGGAACAAAGTAAAAACAATAATATATTCTGGTTTGATTGAAAAGAATTGGAAGTTGTCAGATGATATGCAAATGTGAGCTGCATTCCCTATATCCTCTGCCCTTTGCTGGAGGCCACTGACTATTCCCCTGAACTAAGGATATCTTACCTGTGTTTTTCCCACATAGAAAAACTACTCATGACTTTGCCTAAGAAAAATGAAGGTTATTTATTAATTTCCTACATTTGTAGATGTGCACAGAATACCCTACCTAGAGTCAGAAAGAACTGAGTTCAAATCCAGCTTCAGACATTTGCTGTGTGACCCTGACAAATTACTTATTTTTTTTTCCATTTCCTTATCTATACAATGACCTAGAGAAGGAAATGACAAAACAATCCAGGGCCAAGAAAACCCTAAAAGGGTCATATGAAGATAGACATAGCTGAAACAACTGAACAACAACATTAGCTAGGCATATATTTTTTACCTGTTTCTTAAAGTACCTGTGTCTTTTTTCTATCTCTAAACCATTTAAAACACATTTAAATGGTAATTATTGTTTTTCCTTCCATGGAGAAACTCTGCCAGGCAGTAATTTACTTATTATATATACTTTTATTGTATTATTCCCAGGACACATAAATTTATTATAATTGATCACCTATGTCTATTTCAAATAGAATATATTATTCTTTGACTGGTTTTAAAAAGTCTTGCTAGTAAGAATAAATAAATATATGTTTTTTTTTTTTTTTACCTGGTCATCTGTGTAAAAGTGGCATATTTTGGAGCCTCTCATCTGGATAAAAAATCATTATATTTTTATATGTAAATGTATAATATGTGTATGTATAATACATGTAATTACACATGCATGTTTGTTGTCCACATATGTGTCTATTGAAAGATATAAATAATGCATATCTATATATACTATATGTAAATGGAATGCATATCTAGGTATGATACATGTAACTACATATGCAAAAGTACAAGTATGATTTATACAATGTATGCAAAATATGTATGTGATAAATGTACATGCGTGTCTGCATAACGTATGTACATATGCATGTGTTTATACATAAGTGTATTCTGTGTAAAATATGTGAATACATATGCATGCCTACATAATATATATAAATTTACATGTATCCTACATAATATGTATAAATTTACATGTATGTCTGTGTTTTATATAATTATATGTGCATATCTAAACATGATGTGTGTATGTCTATTTATAATATATGTAAATACACATACATGTCTATGTGTAATTCTACATTGTTTCATAAACATGTTTTGCCATAAAACCAAGCTGTTAAAGTCTATCAACTATAAATTATAGAGAAGTACAGAAAATGAAGAACTAACTGAGGAAATAGCACAGAATTTAGAGCCAAAAAATTTGAGCCAAATTCCAGTTTTTCTGTTTATAACCAGTATTTCTTTGAACAAGTCATAACCATTCTGGGACTATTTCCACTTTGTGAAAACAAAAGCCTTGTAGTAGATGACCTGTGAGTTCCTTTCCAATTTTAATATCCCATCAATTGACTTAATGTGTAGGTCCTGGGCTTAGATGCTGATATCAGGTTGGTTAACAGTAATATAGGTTGCATTACTGTTGATCAAATCTGCCATGTTATAGGAAAAAGCCTTTGATGGAAGTAAAGGCCTGTGACATCACTGATCAGAATCATGGATGCAGATTTTGCTTGTAAATATTTTGTAAAATCTAATCTTCACCTCAGAGCTTCCTGAGTTGTTTTTATCTCTGAGTCTACTTGGCTTCCAGGGTTTGAGATCTCTTATACATGATCCCTAATTAGCTTGCCACTCTAAGTAGATGCTTGAATCTGGCAAACAAAAAAAAAAAAAGTTAAACTCCTGATATCACACCATCCAGATCATGAATGTATGTCTGGGATCTATTCACACAGAGTATAAGCAAATCCAAATTCAGAAAAAATATTCCATTTCTAGGTAATTAGGAGTGGCAAGACCCAAACTTTCTAAGCTAATAGCTAATTTTTTCCTGGTCTAGTTTGCCTCAGGAGTCTCTCTGGGCTTACAGCATCTGTTAATGTACTCCCAAAGGAACTAAGTCTTCTGTAGAGGACAACCAAGTTGATTTGAGATTTTCTTGCCTGGGTGTTCTATGTTGAATTCATTAGTTAATTCTACAATATTATACTCATTTTTGGCCAAGTAGGAAGTCTCTTGGCTATATGATAGAATAGGATAGGACTAATCATTGTCTAAAAGAAATATGCGATCATTTTTAGCTGTATCTGATTTTTCATGAGTCCATTTTGTTTTTGTTTTTTTTTTTTTTCCACAAAGATACTGAACTGGCTCGCCATTTCCTTCTCCAGTTCATATTGCAGATAATCAAATTGGAACATAACTAACTTGTCCAAGATTACATAATTAGTAAATATCTGAGGCAATATTTGAATTCAGGTCTTAGTCCAGATCTGGTACTCCATCCACTGTGTCACCTAACTATAATTCCATGGAAAGAATCAGAAGTGTATTTTCTGAAAGTGATATACTAAGCCTGTGTTTAGGGATCATGGTTAATAAATATAATTCAATTAAAAAAATTTAGGAAACTCATCTAAGTCAAGCCAAATCAACAAATATTTATGAACTACCTACAATATGCCAGATACTGTCCTAATATATGAAGAGAGTGAGATTCTTGAGGACTTTTTGCCTCTTTATGTATTCACAGAACTTAGCACAATACTTGGGATTTATTGTTTAGTCTTTTCAGTCATATCCCTATGACTATGATCTCTCCTGGGGTTTTCTTGGCTGAGTTACTGGATTGATTAGTCCTTTCCTTCTCCAGCTCATTTTCCAGATGAGCAATGGAGGCAAATGGGGTTAAGTGACTTGCCTAGGGTCACACAGATAATAAGTGTCTGAAGCCAGATTTCAATTTGAAAAGCTGAGTTTTCTTGACTTCAGGTGAGTGTTCTATCTACCTGCCATCTACTGCTCCACTTGGTGTGGGAACTTATTAATAAGTGTTTATTGACTTACTGACTGGAAAACAAAACAAAACAAAGCAAAACAAAGACCAGTCTTTTGCCCTCAAGGAACTAATAAGATAATTGAACTATATTACTCATATTGTCAATGTGTGAATTTGGGAGAGTTGATCAGACCATTTTTCCTTTGGTTTTACTATATGCAAAAATAATTGGAAAAAGTAGTCTTTTATGTGCCTGTTTACATTCAGAATCACCACTAAAAGCTAAATTTTCCATCTGCTGGACAGTTCTGGGCTCTTTCTACTATTTTGCCTTTAGACATTTTCTTTCTCTTAGGTGATTTTAAAGTAGATATAATACCAACTGGGGCGATCCTAACATCTGCCTTGTGAAAAATATAGAAAATTACTCCAGCTTCCCTCATACTCATTTAGCCTAGTATTTCCTCATGATAACCATTCTATTCTGTTTTTTTAAGTTAATAAAATAAAAATAAATAAAAATAAAACAATTAACCTGAATTGGTTTCCAATATCTATTTACTGATAATTACAGATGACATGAAGAGTTATCTCTAAATTCTCTTCAGGGAATTAAGAATATGTAATTTACAGAGTAGTGACTGATCTTTATTCCTCATTGAAAGTTTTCATACTGATGAAAGCACATATCTAAAACTTTGTTCTTTCCATCTTCATCCTATCCACTCCCAAGATATATGTACGTATTATATTGCTTTAGAACATAGTCTTCTAGACTCTATAGGACAGGTACCATGTAATATGTGTGCATGTGTTCTATTTAACATAAACATAACTACACTAAAACAATGGTGCAGATTGCTTAGACTAGGTTACTATGCCTATGTCAGTAGAGACAGTATCATTGATGAATATTCATGAGTTTAGCTCTTGACTCCCAATAAATCCTTCCAACCTCTATGCTTAATCTGTTTACCCTAAAATTGGTATGATTCATAGCTTCCAACTTCTTTTGTTTACCCCATTATAAAATATTATATTATAAAGTAATATATGCAGCCATCTAGAAAGTCAAGGCGTTGATCAAGTTGAATTTCTGAAATTTAATGGTTTATACATGCTGCTTCACTATCCTTGACCAGGACCAAAAAGGTCCCAGGGGAAGCAACGAATTCAATTCTAACACATCTTTTGTGTATATAGTCTCATTTCCCTAGAGGCTTTCAGATTATCATTTTTTTTTTTGATTAACCTTGTAGATTGTTTAAGGGATGTGAATGTGGCTGATTCTGAGTGTGTCTCAGTCTTTGTCCCTTGAGTTCCCTGAACCTCATTGATAAGAGTGGACCAGAATATTCAGACCTTAACCACTTCACTTTCAGCAATTGAATGCATTTGGCTTACAATCAAATTTCTGTTTTTCCCTTTGTCCTGAAAATTGCTGAAATGAGCTCCTATTCTTTTCTTTCTCTTTTTCATATAGAGGTTATACTGTTCTAGGCCAGAGTCCTTGAATTTACCACTGCAGAGACATGGCAGTGATTATTTCTTGTTTTAATTTCCTTTTTGATTGTAACGGTGAGAAAATTACCCAAACAACCTCCCTCTATTCCTATCTCTCTCTTCTCATTAAACTAATGAGGAGTTAGAATTGTGACTCATCCTCTCTTGCTTCTGATAACCTGGCAACAAATAGGTTTTAGTTTTTAGTTTTCAGGCTTATTTTTTTTTTAGTGGGAACAAGTTGAAGGTATTTATAATGTGGATACATAGGCTCATATCTGTCCATGAATTTATAAATACTATCAGAAGAAACTAGTTTTTGTGTGATTCCCCAGATTATACCAGGCATGTCTGCTCTTTCTATTCATCAAAACATCTTGTTTAGTGAATTTACCAATATAATATTTGCTGAGGAATTGAGGTAAGTTCATATTCTGCTTATATAGATAATTTTAAAAATTAAATATTATTTTTAATTAACAAGGATTTATTTCCTCTTCCTCCCCACTTTTCCCCTGGATCCTGGAGAAGGAAAAAACAAAACAAAAACAGATATTTGTAACAAATTGGACTAATCAAACAAATCTGATTCTATATTCAAAATGTATGTATCATTCTGGACCTTGAAGATATAATATCTCTATCAGGAGACAGGTAGTAACCTGCTTCATCACTGGTCCTGTGGAATCATAGTTCATCAGTGAATGGAACAGAGTTCTTACACCTTTCAATGTTTGATTTATAATGTTATTGTATAATTTTTTTCCTAATTCCCCTCATTTCACTTTATATCAATTCACACAAGTCTTCCCAATTTTCTCTGAAATTATCCTTTTCATCATTTTTTACAGTACAACAGTATTCCATAATATCCTTCAGCAAGTAGCTGAAGGCCAAGAGGGTTGCTCTGTAATGAGGGACCTGGTATTTAGTTGACATTCTATAGAAGTTATATTCTTTTCCTATCCACTATTCAGTTCTCTTCAGGTTTTTCTGATCACTTGTACTCACTGCTCTTATCTTCACAGGTCTATAGTATCATAATTTATCTTTGAAAATGAGAGTTAGTGAGACTATTTCATTTTTAATTTTTTATTATAACTTTTTATTTACAATATATATGCATAGGTCATTTATTAACGTTGACCTTTGCAAAATCTTCTGTTCCAACTTTTCCCCTCCTTCCTCCCATCCCTTCCCCTAGGTAGCAGGCAGACCAATAGATGTTAAATATATTAAAGTATATGTTAAACACAATAGATGTATAAATATCCATACAGTTATTTTGCTGCACAAGAAAAATCAGACTTAGAAATAAGGTAAAAATAACCTGAGAAGGAAATAAAAAAATGCAAGTGGACAAAAACAGAAGTAGAAATGGTATGTTGTGGTTCATACTTATTTCCCATAGTTCTTTTGCTCCATATAGTTTGTTCTCTTTATTACTGAACAAATGGAACAGATTTGGTTCATCTCATTGTTGAAAAAAGCCATGTCCATCAGAATTGATTATGATATAGTATTGTTGTTGAAATGTATAATGATCTCCTGGTTCTGCTCGTTTCACTCAGCATGAGTTCGTGTAAGTCGCTCCAGGCCTTTCTGAAATCATCCTGTTGGCCATTGCTTACAATAAAATAATATTACATAACATTCATATACCACAATTTATTCAGCCATTCTCCAATTGATGGGCATTCACCCAGTTTCCAATTTCAAGCCACTACAAAAAGGGCTGCCACAAACATTTTTGCACATACAGGTACCTTTCCTTTCTTTAAGATGTCTTTGGGATATAAACCTAGTAGAAACACTGCTGGATCAAAGGGTATGTACAGTTTGATAACTTTCTGAGCGTAGTTCCAAATTGCTCTCCAGAATGGTTGGATGTATTCACAATTCCACCAACAATGTATCAGTGTCCCAATTTTACCACATCCCCTCCAACATTCAGTGTTATCTTTTCCTGTCATCCTATCCAATCTGAGAGGTGTGTAGTGGTATCTCAGAGTTGTCTTAATTTGCATTTCTCTGATTAATAATGACATTTTTTCATATGGCTAGAAATAGTTTCCATTTCTTCATCCAAAAAATGTCTGTTCATAATCTTTGACCATTTATCAATTGGAGAATGGCTTGGTTTCTTATAAATTAGAGTCAATTCTCTATATATTTGGTAAATGAGGCCTTTATCAGAACCTTTGACTGTAAAAATGTTTTTTCCCTGTGTATTATTTCCCTTCTAATCTTGTCTGCATTAGTTTTGTTTGTATAAAAACTTTTCAATTTAATGAAATCAAGATTTTCTATTTTGTGATCAATAATGACCTAGTTCTTTGGCCACGAATTCCTTCCTCCTCCACAAGTCTGAGAGGTAAACTATCCTATGTTCTTCTAGTTTATTTATAATCACATTCTTTATGCCTAGTTCATGAACCCATTTTGACCTTATTTTGTTATACGGTGTTAAAGTGTGGGTCAATGCTTAGTTTTTATCGTACTAATTTCCAATTTTCCCAGCAGTTTTTGTCAAACAGTGAATTATTATCCCAAAAGCTGGGGTCTTTGGGTTTATCAAACACTAGATTATTAAAATTATTGACCATTTTGTCCTTTGAACCTAATCTATTCCACTAATCAGCTAGTCTATTTTTTAGCCAATAGCAAATGGTTTTGGTACCTGCTGCTTTATAATATAATTTTAGAACTGGTACAGCTAGGCCACCTTCATTTGATTTTTTTTTTTCATTAGTTCCCTTGAAATTCTTGACCTTTTGTTTTTCCATATGAACTTTGTTGTTATTTTTTCTAGGTCATAAAAATAGTTTTTTAGGAGTCTGATTGGTATAGTTCTAAATAAATAGATTAGTTTAGGTAGTATTATCATCTTTATTATATTTGCTCACCCTATCCAAGAGCATTTAATATTTTTCCAATTGTTTAGATCTGATTTAATTTGTGTAAAGTGTTTTGTAGTTTTGCTCATATAGTTCCTGATTTTCCCTTAACAGACAGATTCCCAAATATTTTATACTATCATTAGTTACTTTAAATAGAATTTCTCTTTGTAACTCTAGTTATTTCTAATAACTTTTTAGTAGAATCTCTGGGATTCTCTAAGTATACCATTATATTATCAGCAAAGAGTGATAATTTGGTGTTTCCTCATTATCTACTCTTAATTCCCTTAATCTTTTCCTCAACTCTTATTGCCAAAACTAGCATTTCTAATACAATATTGAATAGAATGGTGATAGTGGGCAATCTTGTTTCACTCTTGATGTTATTGGGAATGGTTCCAGTTTATCACCATTACATATGATGCTTACTGATGGTTTTAAATAGATGTTACTGATTACTTAAAGGAAAAGACCATTTATTCCTATACTCTCAAGTGTTTTTAATAGGAATGGATGTTGGATTTTATCAAATGCTTTTTCTGCATCTATTGAGATGATCATATGGTCAATTATAATAATTTGGTTATTAATATGTCAATTATACTAATAGTTTTCCTAATATTGAACCAGCCCTCCATTCCTGGTATAAATCTTATTTGAAGATGGTGTATTATCCTGGGTATGATTTTCTGTAGTCTTTTTGCTAATATCTTATTTAAGATGTTAGCATCAATATTCATTAAGGAGATTGGTCTATAATTTTCTTTCTCTGTTTTCCTCCTACCTGGTGTAGATATCAACACCTTGTCTGTGTCATAAAAGGAATTTGATAGGACTCCTTCATTCTCTATTTTTTTCAAATAGTTTATATAACATAGGGGCTAATTGTTATTTAAATGTTTGGTAGAATTCACATGTAAATCCATCTGGTCCTGGGGATTTTTTCTTAGGGAGTTGATTAATAGCTTGTTCTATTTCTTTTTTCTGAAATGGGACTAATTAAGCAATTTACTTCCTACTTTGTTCATCTGGGAAGCCTATATTTTTGGAGGTAGTCATCCATTTCACTTAGGTTATGAAATTTATTGGCATAAATTTGGGAAAAGTAACTCCTAATTATTGCTCTAATTTCCTCTTCATTGGTGGAAATTCTCCCTTTTCATTTTTAAGAATAAGAATTTGATTTTCCTCTTTCCTTTTTCTAAACAAATTTGCCAAAGGTTTATCTATTTTGTTGGTTTTTTAATAAAATCAACTCTTAGTTTAATTTATTAATTCAGTGGATTTTTTTTTTTTACTTTCAATTTTATTAATTTCTCCTTTTAATTTTAGAATTTCAAGCTTAGTATTTGATTGGGGGTTTTAAATTTGCTCTTTTTCTAGGTTTTTAAGTTGCAAGACCAATTCATTGATCTTCTCTTCCTCTATTTTATTCAAGTAAGCCTCTAGAGATATACAATTTCCCCTTATTACTTTTTTGGCTGTGTCCCACAAATTTTGGTATTTTGTCTCATTGTTGTCATTCTCTTGGGTGAAATTATTAATTGTGTCTATGATTTGCTGATTCACCCAATCATTATTTAGGATGAGATTATTTAGTTTCCAATTAAATTTTGGTCTATTTACCCCTAGCTTTTTGTTGAATATAATTTTTATTGCATTGTGATATGAAAAGAATGCATTTACTATTTCTGCCTTTCTGCATTTAAATTTGAGGTCTTTATGTCCTAATGCATGGTCAATTTTTGTATAGGTTCCATGAACTGCTGAGAAGAAAGTGTACTCCTTTCTGTCTCCATTTAGTTTTCTCCAAAGGTCTATTATACCTAGCTTTTCTAACATTCTATTTACCTCTTTAATTTCTTTCTTGTTTATTTTGTCATTTGATTTATCTAATTCTGAGAATGCAAGGTTGAGATCTCCCACTGTTATAGTTTTGTTTTCTATTTCTTCCTGTTATTCTCTTAACTTCTCCTTTAGGAATTTAGATGTTATACCACTTGGTGCATATATGTTTAGTAATGATATTGCTTCATTGTCTATGCTACCCTTTAGCAAGATATAGTTTCCTTTCTCATCTCTTTTAATTAGATCAACTTTTGCTTTTGCTTGATCTAAGATAAGGATGGCTACCTCTGCTTCTTTTTTTTTTTTTTTTTTTACTTCACCTGAAGCATAATAGATTCTGCTCCAGCTTTTTCCATATGTATCACCCTGTTTTAAATGTGTTTCCTGTAAACAACATATTATAGGATTCTGGCTTTTGATCCAGTCTGCTATCCCCCTCCACTTTATGGGAGAGTTCATCCCATTCACATTTATGGTTAAAACTATTAATTCCATATTTCCTGCCATTTTTATCACAGATTATACTTTCCTTTTTCTTCCTCCCTTACCTCCTCCACAGGATAAAACTTATGGGCACCACTTGCCTCATGCAGCTCTCCCTCTTTAGGATCCCTCCCACTCCCTTTGAGTCCTTCCTCCTTTCTTATACCTTTCTGTAAAGTCCTGTCGTCTCTCAATTGTAATCCTTCTCTGGAAGGAGGTTTCTTTTCTCTATGAATATTTTTCTCTGTCTTCTTCTTCTACTCCAAAAGTATGGGATTGCTGGACTTGCAAATCCATGGGACGTCTTCTCCTTGACTCAATCCAGAACTGACATTCCAGAATCTAACTTCTCCTTTTATCTTCCCAGAGAATGGGCTTGGGTGTACTCCAGGATCTTGTGGGAAATTCTTATAGCCAATGAAATTGCTTGTTTGAATTAAAGGTGTGAACTCTGAGCTAGAGAATTGTTAAGTACTGACTTAGTAAGAACCTAACATCTCCCCCTTTCTTTTGATTTAGAACATAGGGTGGTCATGACCTTGAAACATAAATCCATCAATATGGGAGAAATTGCACATAATTACATAAATTATATAAACACATAGTAACATAGTAACATAACACATGTTAGAAGTATATAACAAATAACATGATCAAATAATCATAAATTGAGCATTTATACATGTCCATAAGTCCATTGTCCATTAGTTCATGTGCCAAAAATCAAATAATTCCTGCAAGTTTTGAAGTCCTCCAATAGTCTCATCTTGTGTTAGGAAATCCAATTATTCCTGCTGGTTTTAAAATTCTTTAACAGTCTTATTTTGTGTTAGGGAATCTTTAACAGTCTCTTTATCAGCTATGCTCTTTCAGTATCAGATTTTTCTTAGATCTTCTCCTTTGTTTTGAGGTTTATCTCTTTTTCTGTCTCTCTCCAGGTGCTTGTTGCCACCTATTTGTTTCCTTCTTCAGATGTTTCCTTCTGTCTGTTAAAATACAAGCAAACTCTCTCTCCCAGGCAGTTAACCTATCTAATTTCCTTCTATTTACCACTTTCTAAATCTCTTCTCATCATCTGGCAATTACATTGGAGTTGTTTGCACTGGACACAGTCCTATTGGTTTAAAAGTCCTGTATTCTCCCCAAATATAATCCATTTTTGCAATCTGATTGCCTTTTGGCTGACTGATAAGGTAATCCCTTTCTTCCATGTGATTGCTTTTGGGCTGATAGAGCACATCACAGTCCTGACTTTCTAAAGGCTCTTTGGGTGTAACCTCAGTTGCAATCATGCCACACCTATCCTTTGATTGATATTTTGGAGCTGGGCCCCACTTCTCATTTCCCTTAGTCAATCTGCATTCTGAGGCTCAGTGAAAGCCTTTGTGACATTTTGGATATGGAGTTTTAGGTCTTCTTTCACCCTGTCTTCTCACTCTATCTCCATATCTACATTGAGCTCTTAGATATCCAATTTTTCCACATCGGAAAAATCGACGAATTTCTCTAGAAATCCCTTGCCAAGAGGGATCCAGAGTCTGGGTATAAAAAGCATTTATTCCCACTGTAGCACATCGTCTTATGATCTCCTCTAAAGGAGCATCTTTGTCTAATCCCTATATAATTCTTTTGCAAATCTCATTGGCATTTTCCTTAGCCATCTTCCTGGTTATTATTTCTGTAGCTGCATTTTCTCCAATAGTTCTTTTGACAGCAGTTTTCAAACGTCCCACAAAATCCGCAAAAAGTTCATTGGGACCTTGCTCTATTTTAGTGAAAGCTTCCCCCCAATCTTTCTGTCCAGGAGGGAACCCCAAGCTTTTATTGCAGCCTTAGCAATTTGCTCATACACTGTCATGGTATAATTAATCTGTTCTGAATTCTCTCCATACCAACCTTCACCAACTAATTGCTCAAAAGTGAATTGTGTGTTAACTCCTGTTTCCAAATTGCATCTGACTTGGTTCTTACATAATTCATGAAACTCCACAAGCCACAACAGATTTTGTCCACGTTCTAAGCATGTCCTTGCTATGGATTTCCAATCATTCAGGGTTCGGACTTCATAAGACAAACCATCTAGTAACATTTTAACATAAGCTGATGTAGCCCCATAAAGGGTACAACCTTTTTCAAAATCTTTAATTTTATTCAAATCTAAAGGTGTATATCTTCTCCTTTTTTGACCTACAGAGTGAATATCTTCAATCACAGGATATGCATGTATAAAATCACTTATATCCTGTCCTTCTCTCTTACCTTTAACCAATGCTTTTTCTAATCTTGTCATAGGCTGCTTAATAGGCGATTCTGTGTGTATTTCTGTCTTTTCCCCTTCTCCTTCTTGCTCCACCCCTGAAGGGTTAATTAAGGGAGGAGATGGGAAATGCTCCAGTTGCTCAGAATTGTACTTAACTCCATTGTTATCTGATTCATCCTTTTCACCTAGTTTATTTGGATCCTCCCCCTCTGGCTCCTTTAGTCTAACAATTTTTAAAGCCATTTGGATTAAATTGTTGGTATGAAGTGTATCTTTGGAAATTAAGTTTGGTTTGGAATTGTACCTAATTGCTCTCCTACTAATATCCACTCATCTGGATTCAATTCTTTTTCCAGAGAAAAACAAGGACATATGACCTGCACAGTTTTTAAAAGTTCAGTAATTTCCTCCAAAATTATAATCAGTCCTTGGCTTTTCATAACCTTGATAATGTTCTCTAAACATTTTCCTTGAACAGAAGGCATTTGCCCCATTTCACTGAAATTCTACTTTAGCTCTTTAACAAAGTTAAACAAAGTTTAACAAAAGTTTAACAAAGTTTCCTTTTTACTCACACTTCTGGGTCAAGAGACTTTTCCACTGAGATCTGTATCAGAGGCTTTTCCACTGGAATCAGGATCTTGTCTGTCCCTGTTCAGGCGCCAAATTGTGAAGGTCTGGGCTAGCTCCTCTGAAGGGCTAAGAATAAGTCCTTGTCAGGATAAGCAAAAGTCTTTGCCCCACATTGGGCACGAAAATGTAAAGTCCTGTCATCTCTCAATTGTAATCCTTCTCTGGGAGGAGGTTTCTTTTCTCTGTGAATATTTTTCTCTGTCCTCTTCTTCCCCTCCAAAAGTATGGGATTGCTGGACTTGAGAATCCATGGGACGTCTTCTCCTTGACCCAATCCAGAACTGACTTTCCAGACTCTAACTTCTCCTTTTATCCTCCCAGAGAATGAGCTTTGGTGTACTCCAGGAGCTTGTGGGAAATTCTTACAGCCAATGAAATTGCTTGTTTGAACTAAAGGTGTGAACTCTGAGCTAGAGAATTGTTAAGTACCGACTTAGCACTTAGTAAGAACCTAACACCTTTCCCTTATTTATTTCTGTATTTCCTTCTATTTAACCTCCTCTTTTCCTTTTCCCTCTTCCTCTCCTACTTTTTAATGAGGTGAGAAAAGTTTCTCTGTAAAACAAATATGTCTTATATTTTCTCTTTGAGCCAAATCTGATGAGAGTAAGATTTACACAATGTTGCTCCCTCTCCCTTAATTCTCTCAGATATCATAGGTTTCCTTTGCCTCATTGTGAGACGTAATTTTCCACTTTTTACCTCCACTTTTCCCTTTTTCTGATACCTCCACTCTTTCCACTTCTAATTCCCTTATACACACACTCATTATGTATGCCGATAACAGAAATACAGTTCTCAAGAGTTCTTTTTATCTTTTTATGCTCCTCTTGAGACCTATATTTGGAGGTTAAATTTTTTTGTTAGTTCTGATTTTTTTTCACTAGGTATAAATGGAATTCACCTGTTCCATTGAATGTCCATCTTCTTCCTGGAAGAAAATATTCAGCTTAGCTGGATAGTGTATTCTTGGCTGCATTCCAAGTTCTTTTGCCTTTTGGAATATCAAATTCTAGGCCCTTCCATACTTTAATGTGGAAGGTGCTAGATCCTGAGTCATCCTTATTGTGTCTCCTAGGTATTTGAATTTTTTTTCTGGCTGCTTGTAATATTTTTTCTTTAGTCTGATAGTTCTGAAATTTAGTCACAATATACCAAGGACTTTTTTTTTTTTTTTTTAGTGTCTCTTTTATAAGGTATTAAATGAATTTTTTCAATGCCTATTTTACCTTCTGATTCTATTAAATCTATTATCTTTGATGATTTCCTGAAAAATAATGTTTAGGCTCTTTTTTTAATATTAATAATTTTTATTATACATATATATATATTTTTATAATATTATCCCTTGTATTCATTTTTCCAAATTATCCCCCCCTCGCTCTATTCCCTCCCCCCAATGACAGGCAATCCCATACATTTTAGCTGTGTTACAATATAACCTAGATACAATACATGTGTGTGAATGTCATTTTCTTGTTGCACAACAAACATTAGAATCCGAAGGTACATGTAACCTGGGCAGACAGATATTAGTGTTAACAATTTACATTCACTTCCCAGTGTTTCTTCTCTGGGTGTAGCTACCTCTGTCCATCATTGATCAACTGGAAGTGAGTTGGCTTTTCTTTATATTGAAGATTTCCACTTCCATCAGAATACATCCTCATACAGTATTGTTGTTGAAGTGTACAGTGATCTTCTGGTTCTGCTCTTTCACTCAGCATCAGTTGATTTAAGTCTCTCCAGGCCTCTCTGTATTCCTCCTGCTGGTCATTTCTTACAGAGCAATAATATTCCATAACCTTCATATACCATAATTTACCCAACCATTCTCCAACTGATGGACATCCATTCATCTTCCAGTTTCTAGCTACAACAAAAAGAGCTGCCACAAACATTTTGGCACATATATGTCTCTTTCTGCTCTTTAGTATTTCTTTGGGATATAAGCCCAGTAGTAGCACTGCTGGGTCAAAGGGTATGCACAGTTTGATAGCTTTTTGGGCATAATTCCAGATTGCTCTCCAGAATGGCTGGATTCTTTCGCAACTCCACCAACAATGCATTAGTGCCCCAGTTTTCCCACAGCCCCTCCAACATTCATCATTATTTATTCCTGTCATCTTAGCCAATCTGACAGGTGTGTAGGGGTATCTCAGAGTTGTCTTAATTTGCATTTCTCTGATCAGTAGTGATTTGGAACACTCTTTCATGTGAGTGGATATAGTTTCAATTTCTTCATCTGAGAATTGTCTGTTCATATCCTTTGATCATTTATCAATTGGAGAATGGTTCGGTTTCTTATAAATTAGGGTCAATTCTCTATATATTTTGGAAATGAGACCTTTGTCAGAACCTTTGTTTTTAAAAATATTTTCCCAATTTGTTACTTCTCTTCTAATCTTGTTTGCATTAGTATTATTTGTACAGAAACATTTTGGTTTGATGTAATCAAAATCTTCTATTTTGTGATCAATAATGATCTCTAGTTTTCCTCTGGTCATAAATTCCTTCCTCCTCCACAAGTCTGAGAGGTAGACTATCCTCTGTTCCTCTAATCTATTTATTATCTCCCTCTTTATGCCTAAATCATGGGCCCATTTTGATCTTATCTTGGTATATGGTGTTAAGTGTGGATCCATATCTAATTTCTGCCATATTAATTTCCAGTTTTCCCAACAGTTTTTTCCAAATAATGAATTTTTATCCCTGATGTTGATATCTTTGGGTTTGTCAAAGATTGGATTGCTGGTTTTGGTGACTGCTGCTATATAATACAGCTTTAGTTCAGGTACACTTAGAACACCTTCCTCTGAGTTTTTTTTTCATTAGTTCCCTTGCAATTCTCGATCTTTTATTCTTCCATATGAATTTTGTTGTTATTTTTTCTAGGTCATTGAAATAGTTTCTTGGGAGTCTGATTGGTATAGCACTAAATAAATAGATTAGTTTGGGGAGTATTGTCATCTTTATTATATTCGCTCGGCCTATCCAAGAGCACTGAATGTCTTTCCAATTATTTAAATCTGACTTTATTTTTGTGGCAAGTGTTTTGTAATTTTTCTCATATAATTCCTGATTTTTCTTTGGTAGATGGATTCCCAAATACTTTATACTCTCAACATTTGTTTGGAATGGAATTTCTCTTTGTATCTCTTGCTGTTGCATTTTGTTAGTGATATATAAAAATGCCGAGGATTTATGTGGATTTATTTTGTATCCTGCCACTTTGCTGAAATTTTGAATTATTTCTAGTAGCTTTTTAGCAGAGTCTTTGGGGTTCTCTAAGTATACCATCATGTCATCTGCAAAAAGTGATAGTTTAATTTCCTCATTTCCTACTCTAATTCCTTGAATCTCTTTCTCGGCTCTTATTGCCGAGGCTAGCGTTTCTAGTACTATATTGAATAGTAATGGTGATAGTGGGAAACCTTGTTTCACTCCTGATCTTACTGGGAAAGGTTGTAGTTTATTTCTATTGCATATTATGCTTACTGATGGTCTTAAATATATGCTCCTGATTATTCTAAGGAATAGTCCATTTATTCCTATATTCTCAAGAGTTTTTAGTAGGAATGGATGTTGGATTTTGTCAAATGCTTTTTCTGCATCTATTGAGATGATCATATGGTTCTTATTAATTTGATTATTAATATGGTCAATTATATTAATAGTTTTCCTAATATTAAACCAGCCCTGCATTCCTGGAATAAATCCTACTTGATCATAGTGTATTATCCTGGAGATGATTTTCTGAAGTCTTTTTGCTAATATCTTATTTAAGATTTTAGCATCAATATTCATTAAGGAGATTGGTCTATAATTTTCTTTCTCAGTTTTCGCTCTACCTGGTTTAGGTATCAGTACCATGTCTGTGTCATAAAAGGAGTTTGGTAGGACTCCTTCATCCCCTATTTTTTCAAATAATTTATATAACATTGGGGCTAATTGTTCTTTAAATGTTTGGTAGAATTCACATGTGAATCCATCTGGCCCTGGGGATTTTTTCCTGGGGAGTTGATTAATAGCTTGTTCTATTTCTTTTTCTGAAATGGGACTATTTAAGCAATTTATCTCCTCCTCTGTTAATCTAGGGAGCGTATATTTTTGGAGGAAGTCATCCATTTCACTTACGTTATCAAATTTATTGGCATAAAGTTGGGCAAATTAACTCCTTATTATTTCTCTAATTTCCTCTTCATTGGTGGAAAGATCCCCCTTTTCATTTGTAAGACTAACAATTTGATTTTCCTCTTTCTTTTTTCTGATCAGATTTAGCAAAGGTTTATCTATTTTATTGGCTTTTTCATAAAACCAACTCTTGGTTTTATTTATTAATTCAATAGTTTTTTTACTTTCAATATTATTGATTTCTCCTTTTAATTTTTGTATTTCAAGTTTAATATTTGGTTGGGGGTTTTTAATTTGGTCTTTTTCTAGCCTTTTAAGTTGCAAGCCCAATTCGTTAATCTTCTCTTTCTCTATTTTCTTCAAATAAGCCTCTAAAGATATAAAATTTCCCCTTATTACTGCTTTAGCTGCATCCCACAGATTTTGGTATGTTGTCTCATCATTGTCATTATCTTGGGTGAAATTATTAATTGTTTCTGTAATTTGCTCTTTCACCCAGTCATTCTTTAAGATGAGATTATTCAGTTTCCAATTACTTTTTGGTCTATTTATCCCTAACTTTTTACTGAATGTAGCTTTTATTGCATTGTGGTCTGAGAAGAAGTCATTTATTATTTCTGCCTTCCTACATTTAATTTTGAGATCTTTATGTCCTAATATATGGTCAATTTTTGTATAGGATCCATGAACTGCTGAGAAGATAGTATATTCCTTTCTATTGCCATTCAGTTTTCTCCAAAGGTCTATCATACCTAGTTTTTCTAATGTTCTATTTACTTTTTTAATTTCTTTCTTGTTTGTTTTGTGGTTTGATTTGTCTAAATCTGAGAGTGCAAGGTTGAGATCTCCCACTATTATAGTTTTACTGTCTATTTCTTCTTGCAATTCTCTTAACTTTTCCTTTAGAAAGTTAGATGCTATACCGCTTGGTGCATATATGTTTAGTATTGATATGGCTTCATTATTTATGCTACCTTTCAGCAGAATATAGTTTCCTTCCTTATCTTTTTTAACTAGATCTACTTCTGCTTTTGCTTGATCTGAGATAAGGATAGATACCCCTGCTTTTTTGGCTTTACCTGAGGCATAATAGGCTCTGTTCCAACCTTTTACCTTTATTCTGTATGTATCTCCCTGCTTTAAGTGTGTTTCCTGCAGACAACATATTGTAGGGTTCTGATTTTTGATCCAATCTGCTATCTGTCTCCGTTTGATGGGATCGTTCATCCCATTCACATTTACAGTTAAAATTACTAATTCTGTATTTTCTGCCATCATATTATCCCCAGATTATGCTTTTTCCCTTGACCTCCCTGATCCCCCTCCCCGATATTTAATTTATAGACCCCCCTTGTGATGTGCAACCCTCCCCTTTTTTTTTTTAGTATCCCTCCCCCCTCCCTCCAAGTCCCTTCACTTATTCTCCTTTTCCTTTTCCCTTTTCCTCTCCCCCCTTTTAATGAGGTGAGAGAAAATTCTCTGAAAAACAAATATGTTAATTATTTACTCTTTGAGCCTCTCCTGATGAGAGTAAGATTCACACAATGATTCTCCCCCTCACTAAATTCCCTCAGATATGGTGTATTTTCTATGCCTCTTCCTGGGATGTAGTTTCCCTCTTTTTATCATTCCTTCCCCTTTTTCTGAAACGACCTCCTTCCCTTTACTACACCCTCCCATTTTTTCTTTTATATCAGTAAAATCAAATTATCCTTGAGTACTTTTTATATACCCACAACAGAGTTACAGTTCTCAAGGGTTCTGTGTACCTTTTTCTGTTTCTCTTCAGTCTTGTGGATGTAGATCAAATTTTTTGTTTAAGTCTGGTTTTTTTCTTAGAAACATATAGAATTCCTCTATTTCATTGAATGACCATCTTCTTCCATGGAAAAAGATGCTAAACTTAGCTGTGTAGTTCATTCTTGGTTGCAGTCCTTGATCTTTTGCCTTACGGAATATCAGGTTCCAGGCCCTTCTATCTTTTAATGTGGAGGCAGCCAGATCTTGGGTGACCCTTATTGTGGCACCTTGGTATTTAAATTGTTTTTTTCTAGCTGCTTGCAGGATTTTCTCCTTTGTGTGGTAATTCTGCAGCTTAGCCACAATATTCCGTGGTATTCTTTTTTTAGGGTCTATTTCAGAAGGAGTTCGGTGAATTCTTTCCACATCTACTTTCCCTTCTGTTTCTATGATCTCTGGACAGTTCTCTTTGATAATTTCCTGTAAAATAGAATCTAGGCTCTTTTTTTGGTCATAGTTTTCAGGAAGTCCAATGATCTGCAGATTATCTCTCCTACATCTATTTTCCAGGTCTATAGATTTTCCCAGTAAGTATTTGACGTTGTTCTCCAGCTTCTCATTTTTTTTGTTTTTTTTGTTTTATTTGACTGATTCTTGGGTTCTCTGTGAATCATTCATTTCTATTTGTTCCATCCTGACTTTTAAGGAGTTATTTTCTTCTTTCACAGTTTTTAGTTCTTTTTGTAAATGCCCAATTTCGTTTTTCAATGAATTATTTTGCTCTATTGATTTTTTTTTCCATTTCCCTAATTTTTTTTTAAGAATTATTTTCTTTTTCCAATTCAGAAATTCTATTTTCTTGAGATTTTTTTATCTTTTCCAATTCAGAAATCCTACTTTCCTGTGATTTTTTAAGCTTTTCTAATTCACAAATTTTGTTTCCCTGCATCTCCTGTGAATTCTTTATTTTTTCCAACTCCAATTTCAGGACGTTGTTATTCTCTATCATAGCTTCCCTTTCCTTTCCCCATTTTTCTTCAAGCTCTCTTAACTTTTTAATAGTCTCTTCTAGGAGAGAGTTATGTGATGGGGGGCAGGAATCGTTCCCCTTTAGGTTGTTATCTGCTGTCTCTCTGCTGTTAACTTCCTCAGGGTTGGATACCCGCTCTTTCTCTGTGTAGAAGGAATCTATAGTTTTTCTGGCTTTTTTGTTCATATTTAAAAAATCTTTTGGGGTCTGTCCCTGGGGTAGGAAATTATTTATTTACTTCTTTACCAGCTTCCTCCCAGACTGGATGGATGCAAGTGGCTCTTGTGCCTGAGCTAAGAGAGAGCTCTGGGAGAGAGTTCCCCACCCCCTCCCTGGAAGTGCCTCAGAGGTGACTAGCACTGCTGTGCCCCAAGGGTGCTGTGTTTTAGTGGCTTCCCTGAAGTTGAGATTGAACAGTAAATACGGCACAAAGCCTAGCCTATGAGTCCCGGTGGGGCGTGGATGTCTGCAGCAGGTGACATGAGAAGCCCCTGCGCTCAAACTGGAAGTGTCTGCCAGAAACCGTGGTCCCTAGTTCAAAGGTTCCGCTTCTCTGGGACTTCCGGATCTGAGTTCCACTCCCTCCAGCTAAGCTAGGCAATGTGTGTTGCCTTGGGCCGTATCCACCCACTTGTCAATCTCTTAACTATTCTCAGATGGTAGCTGAGGCCACACCCCCTGGTACCGAGATCTGCTGAGTCACCCCAGGGTCCTGGAAAATCTAATCTATCTGAGTTTTTAAAGTATTTTAGCTTTCTCTTCTGAACTGCTATATTATAAGCAGAGAAGAGCTAACAGCCTGTGCCAGATTCCTTTATCTCAGTGGCTTCTCTGATCCCAGAGCCCTTCCCAGCTCGATCAGTGCAGTATGCTAGCACCCAGGCGTCTGTGCTGGCCTCTCTTCTTCCTCCCCTGGGAACTGACCTTTTCTGTTGAAACTCCAGATTCTCTTCAGCTGGTAAGTCGTGCTTCCAGTCCTTGTGGTATCTATCAGTCCAGGGCTATTTCTGAGGCTGATTTATCTAATTGGTTGTGAGGGAGTGAGGATGTTCACAGAGTCGTGTGTTTCTTCTCCGCCATCTTGGCTCTGCCCCTAGGCTCTTTTTTTAATCATGGTTTTTAGGGAGCCAAATAATTCTTAAATTATCTCTCCTAAATCTATTTTCCAGGTCTGTTGTTTTTTCAAGTAGGTAACTAACATTTTTTCTATTTTTTGGTTTTGCTTGACTGATCCTTGATGTCTCAATAAATCATTCATTTCCTTTTGTTCAGTTCTAATTTTTAATGAGTTATTTTCTTCATTAACTTTTTTTTTTTTTTTTTTTTTTTTTTTTTTTACTTTTCTTTTGTTTATGTCCAATTTAGATTTTAAATGAGTTGTTTTGCTCTGTGGAATTTTTTTCTATATCACTGATTTTTTTTTTTTTTTTGTAATGAGTTATTTTCTTTTTTCCATTTCACAAATCCTACTTTTCTGGGAGTTCTTTATCTTTTCAAATTCATAAATTCTGTTTCCCTGGGAGTTCTTTATCGTTTCCAATTCACGTTTCAAGAAGTTGTTTTATTTTTTGACTTTATCAAATCTTTCTTTTAATGAATTTTATGCCTTTTCCATATTCTCTTGTAGAGATTCTCTTTCCTTTCCCCATTTTTTGTCTAGCTCTTTTTAAAGATCTTTTATAATTTCTTCTAGGAGAACCTTGTGTTATGGGGACCAGTTACATTCCCCTTTGGGGTTTTGTCTGGAGACTGTCTGCTATTAGTCTCCTCGGGGTTGAAAACCTGCTCTCTTTCTGTATAAATCTATCTATAGTTATAGATCACTTTGCTTCTTTACTCATTTTTTAGAAGCTCTTGGGATCTGCCTTCAGGGCAAGTGGGTTCATAGCTTCTTCTACAGGACAGGGACAGATGGACAGTAGCTGTCCTGCAAACAGTATGCAAAGAGTAGCAGAGCTGTGGAAGTGTGACTGACTGCTCTGGGCAGAGCCTAGGCAGCAGAAATGCCACTGCTATGGGAAGAGCCCCATTGTGTGGAAGTGTGACTGCCCTGAGCAGAGTCCTAGGCTTTGGAATGCAGCTGCACAGCTGTGCTGTGGTAGTGCTGAGTCACTCCAGGTGCTGGGTGGGTGTGACCAGGTCCTGTGAAACTCTGGCATTTTGGAGTGCACTCTACCTTTGGTGTTTATGTAACTTCTCTGCTGATCTACTGTTTTGCAACCAAAGCAGAACAGCCAACCTGTGGTAGAGTCCTCCCTGCAAATTCTCCACTTGAGACCAGCGCGCCCCCCCCCCCCCCCCCAGCGGTCCGCTCAGTAGTGTAGTCTTGTATTCTCCCTCCGTGCTTGTGCTGGCTTGCTCCCACCAATCAGGACAAACCTTTTCTGGTGCTCTTCCAAGTTATCTTTGGCTGGCAATTTATTGTACTCCCAATATTTGTGGATTCTACCAGTCAAGCATTATTTCAGAGGCTGAATTTGTGAGGGTAGAAGGGAGATCAGAATGAAGCATGTGTCCTCTCCACAATTTTGGCTTCTTATTCAGTGAGACCATTCCTAAAGCTCTTTCTGCCTCTAAAACCTATGATATATGGAATAAAATCTTGTTAGTACAGTTGACTAACCTCAGGCTTTGGTAATAAAATAAAGGTAAATCACAGCAATACTTAACAGGAGAGTTTCAATGACATGAATTATTCAGAGAAACAGTGACACATTTGTACCAAGTACAAAGTCCGTTTCATAGCTGCAACACCTAGAGATCCTGGGATAGAAGTCAAAGCTGAGAGATTCACCTTTCCAGACACATTACAGGTTTTTATTATTAATTTTTATTTTGTTTAGTTTTGGACTGGAACTGTGATGACATTAGTACAGACAAACTATGCTACATAAGAAAATGATTACACTCTTTACCAGGACATCACCTGATCTGCAATTTAGAGTCTTAGATAGTTATTTCAGGCAATAAGAGATCAAATGTTTTTAATTCCCCCAATTAATTTATGTTCCATTGCATACAATGAGTGATTTTTTCAAACCTTTGTCTCTCTCCTTAAACTTCCTATTCCATCTTTCTCTGTTCTTTCCAGGCGAAGACCTCACTGCATATCTGACATATAAGTTATTCTTGAGGAACTCTCTGCTTTTCCCTTTTCTTAATCTTATAACCTCTCAACATTATCTCCCATTCCTTCTACCTTTTACTCTAGTCTCTGATAGGAGGTGTTTCTTCTCACCAAAGATAATTCCTTTCTAAATGTAATTTGAATTCCATCCTCTTCCAGTTTTCCAACTCAATTACCCATCTTCTCATTAGTCTTTCATTTCTTCCTTTTTACTCAGTCTTTCCCTACAAACATGCTCTGGACTCCCCATCCTTAAGAAAAATAACCCTCATTAAATTCTACCATCATCTTTTATCTTTTTTATATGTCGATATATACATATATATAGACATACACTCACATATTCCACATACATACATGCCTTTCCTATCCCTGCTGGCTTTTTCATTAAATTCTGCTCCATAACTGGGCTATTACTTAAACTCTCCCTATCCAGATATTCCTCCTTTGTCTTCTTCCCCACACCCTTTGCTTCCCGACATCTACCTCTTCTTTCCCTGTATTTCTTTATAGATTTTGGAGAGTGCCCAAATATACCTCTCATGGTATTTAGTATTACATATTGATGTAATTCCTGATATGAGCTCTCTTCTCCCTCCAATGCCTCTGTATCTATTGTTCCTCTGCATCTCCTTTGTATATGATGATTACTATTTTTACCTTTATTCTGCCAATCTTTCTTTTGAGTTTACCCTATTGTTGGTGTAAGTGCTAAACATAATATATACATTTCCTATGTGAAAAATAACATAAACAATTTGTTCATATTTAAACAATTTGTCCATGTTGAGTTCTTTAAAATTGCTCTTTGATATATTGCTCTTGTATATTAAATTTTCTGCTGAATTAAGATTTGGTTGATAGAAAATCTTAAAAATCTGTAAATTCATTAAATGTCTATTGTTCCTCATTCAAAATATAGATTTTTTTCCTGGATATGATATTTTTGACTGTAAGCCTAATTTTTTTCTTGTCTGTAGATATGATTCCAAGAGCTGTAGTCTTTTATTGTAGCTGCTGGAAGTCTTGTGCAATTTTAATTGTAGCTCTAGACTATTTGAATTGGTTTTTTTTTTTTTTTTTTTTTCTTCTTTCTTGCAAATGTTTCTCTTTGATCTGAGGGTTTCAAAATTTGGTAATAATATTCCTATTTGCAAATTTGCAAAGAATATTATAACTTCAGGATAATTTTCTAGTATTATTGTGTCATTATTGTGTCAACGTTCTTTTTTTAATCACAACTTTCTGGAAGTCCAATTATTTTCATATTTTCTCTTCTTGATCTATTTTCCAGTTCTGTTGTTTTTCTTATGAGATATTTCACATTCTGTTCTATTTTATCTTTTTAAAAAAATCACTGGTTTCCCCTTGCCTAATTCTAATTTTAAAAGAGCTATTTTCATCTTTGAGACTCTGCACGCCCTTTTTTACTTGATTTAACATTTTTTATAATTTTGCTTTCTTGGATGGTTTTAATTTTTTTTTAGTTTTTCCTCAATGTCTCATTTGATTTTTGAATTATTTTATGAGTTCTATAAATTTTCTTTGGGCAGTGAGCCATTTCACATTACTCTTCAGAGTAGAAGCTTTTTTCACTAAAGTATCCTCCTCTGCAGATGAATGCTGATCTTCTCTGTTCCCATAATATGTTTCAATGGTAAGGTTCTTTCTTTTTTTTCCTCAGGCATTGTTTTAATATTAGTGTAATATTAGTGTAAGTACCTCTAATCCTGGGGAAAATTAGGAGGGGAAGATAGTGCTTCAAATTTCCCTTTATTCTGAACAGGAACCACAAACTAAGAGCTCCACCTTCCTGCAAGTGCTCACAGCTAGTAGTACTCCTATCCCTGCTGCTTCTGCACTCACTAAGGTACCTGTTCCTTCTAGCCCAGGGCTGTGTCTCAGTAGCACAGATGGCCTGGTGTATTCAATCAGTGGAGGTTCATTCTGTCTTCCTCTATGTTAGGGGCCGGGACCTTTCACAGGAAACCTCAACAGTGACTGCCTCTTCCAGCTTCCCCGACCCGACGGGGCTTCGGACGTCTCCGGCCCTCCTCCTGGAGACGGGAGGAGGGAATCACCAGACAGAGAGCCGAGGTGGATAGAACACAGTGATGTTTATTGGAGTTACTAGTCAGCTGTGTCTCCCCCAGCCCTTCCGTGCTCGCTCTTTTATAGCCCATTTATCTTTTTTGCATATTTCCCCATTAGAGTTTGGACTCCTCCCTGATTCCTCCCAGAAGGCGGAGCCAATCCTTACTGTGCCTCCCCTGCACCCACCCAGATCCTACCCGTCAGTTGCCACGGTGACAGATCCGGGTTCGGGCGGGTCCTGACACAAAGGCGTCTCAACTATCCCCCAGGAGGTTCAGGTCCAGAGCCTCTTACACCTCTACTCAAATCCCTATTCAACAAATGGAGCTGGAGGTGAAAGTCTCTGTGGTTCCTGCTTAGGCTCTAGCCACAACTAGCTATCCCAAGGATTTCCCACTTGATGTTTCTGCAGAGCTAGCCTGAAGGTGTTTGTGTAAAGGGCTAGAACTGAGCAATGTACTTGGATAATGAAGCATGTGAGACTAATTGCCAATTGGACAGTTCCCTATTAACTTGTTTGAAGGTTGACCTTCCCCAGCTGTTCTGTGCTGTCTTGATTGGTGGGACAAAGAGGGGGAAGTGATGTGTGTGGGAGGAGTAGGAGGAGGAAGAGGAATTGAGAAGTAGATGCTGAGTCAGTCTCTCTGGGCGTTTGAGGGAGGAAGGTGTGTGTGAGGTTGCTAGGCGTAAGCCCCTGACCTTGACCATAAAAGATCAAGAATAAAGACGTTTAGTGATCCTGACTCCAGCTGATTTCTGGGAAGACAGAGTTCCAGCATTCAGAAGGCTAATCCCAGCCCTGAGTCTTTCTTCAGATTTTGTTACTTTATATCTAGGGGAACCCAGTTCTACCCCATGTCTTTTTGATTTTTCACTATTGTATGTTTACCCTGAGGCACAAATTTGTTCTATTTGTGGGGAAAATTGGAAGATCTTGGAATTTACCAATCTACTCCACCATCTTCCCAAAATCCTTCTCCATCTTTTATTTTTTGTGCCTTTCTCAGCTGAGATTCTAGAAAAAAATTACACTCCTGTATAGGAATGTAGACTTCTGTCTATAATCATTGACTTTATTTATTTATTTGGCTTCTGTCCTCATTACTCAATTCTCCCTACAGTTATCAGTGATCTCTGAATTGCCAAATCAATTGCCAGATTTTCTCAATTCTAATTCTTCTTGACTTCCATGTAGCATTTGACATTGCTGATTACTCTTGTCTTTGGATTTTTGTGATAATATTCTTTCTTGATTCTATTTCTCTCTGAACTGACTAATTCTTCCCAGTATCCTCTACTGGATCATCATCCTTATCATGCTCCTTGACAAGAGATGTACTCAAAGATTTTCCAAGACTTAATGCTAGGCACTTTTCCTTTTCTCTCTGTACTCTTTCACTTAGTGCTCTCAATAGCTTCCAAGGATTCAATTCTCTCCATATAGGTGATTACCTGTTCTCTCTGTCTCTCTTTCTCTCTCTCTCTCTCTCTCTCTCTCTCTCTCTCTCTCTCTCTCTCTCTCTCTCTCTCTCTCTGTCTCTCTCTCTGTCTCTCTCTCTCTCTCTGTCTCTCTCTCTCTCTCTCTCTCTCTCTCTCTCTCTCTCTGTCTCTCTCTGTCTCTGTCTCTGTCTCTCTCTCTCTCTCTCTCTCTCTCTCTCACACACACACACAAAAAAAAAAAAAACGGTCATTTTCTTGAACTCTAAAACCACATCAACAGCTACAACTTAAACATTTCAAATGAAATGGCTCAATGCATTCAAAAATAGAATTATTTTTTTTCATATTTTCCCCCTTCCCAATACATTGTTTCTTCAGACTTCCTTATTACTTCACAATGCTAGTGTTATCTTCTTTTCCTCACTCTCAAGCTCCCCAGACACTTAACTACCACAATTATCATTTATACTTTTTATAACATGTACTTCACTCTTCCTGTTCTACTTAAAGAACCACAGACCTAATTCAAACCATTGCCATATTTATCCTGGTCCTTCACAAAAGACTCTTATGTGGTCTCCTTGTACCTTAATCTATCCTCCACACAATGATCAAAGTCATTTTCCTAAGTTAAAAGTCCCACCATGTCCTTCTGCTACTAAATCACTTTTTTTTGGAGGCAATTGGGGTTAAGTGACTTGCCCAAAGTTATACAACTAGTAAGTTTTAAATGTCTGAGGTCAGATTTGAACTCAGATACTCCTGATTTCATGGTCAGTGCTTTATGTACTCTGCCATTTACTTGCACCCTTAAATTAACTTTGGTAGTTTCCTATTACCTCTTAGACTCAAATAAAAAGTCTTCTGCTTGGCATTTAAAGTCTATAGCTTGGACTCTAATATGTTTTCCATTTTTATTACACATTATGGCCCTTTATATAGATGAGACTCTATCCAAATTGAAGTAATTATTATCCCTCATACCTGGAACTCTATTTCTTCCCTTTCTATTTTTAATGTTGTCTTTATTTTTCTGATTATACATATACATTAATTAAAAAAACATACATTTCTTTATTTATCATGTTTGGAGAGAAAAATCAGAACAAAAGGGAAAAACTACAAGAGAAAAATAAAACAACCAAAAGGGAAAAATGGAACAAAAAGAAAAAATATGAACTGCTCTCTATATTTTTATATTAGTTCTACCCCATGTTTAGGAAACACGCCTACCTCCCCTCCATCTCAAAGAATTCCTAATTTCACTAGACCCAGTTCAAACATCATTTTCTAAAGGAAACCTTCTTTAATCTCCTCAGCTGCTAACACCTTCCCTCTATGTTACCTAGAATCTATTTTATTTCTCTCTGGCATATATTAAGTGGCATAGTGGATTCAGTGGTAGATTGCAATCTGGAAGATAATAGGTCAAATCTTGTCTCACATATTTACTAGTTGTGTGATCCCGGGAAAATCATTTAACGTCTGTCTGCCTCTTTCCTCATAAAAAATTGGTGGTAGTGCTTCACAAGATTCTTGTGAGATAATAAAAAGTGTTTTGCCAATCTTAAAGCTTCACATAAAGATTTGTTTACAATCATTATTCTATTAACTCTTGATGTTCATACTGTTTTCCATCCTAGCCTAGAAACTCCTTGAGGGGAGAGACTGTTTCACTTTTGTTTTTTTACCACAGATAAAAAGATTGGCATTATACCAGTGTCCAGAAGAGTGCCTCACACTTAGTAGGGGCTTCATTCATGCTTACTGAGTGGTAGATAGCTGTTCTCATGGAAAGTTATAACTGAGAAAAATCTAAGAGCACACTATTTGAGAGCAATAAAAGGAAATATGAACTCCCTTCTAAAATAACTTTTTGTCTTTATTTTTACCACCTTCTGGATATCCTTATGTACATAGAAATTATTTCTTCTGCTATCCTATAAGCTCCTTAAGGGCTGGAACTGTGTCATTTTTGCTTTGTATCCTTAGTAAATTGGCACAAAGTAGGTATTTCATATGCAATTATCAATTTACTGATTGATTTATTAAAAGACTTTGATAAATAAATCTATAAGATAAAGACTGTAAGAGATAAATCACTATAAACCACTACACTGTTGGTTGTCAGGAGTAAATTTTTTTTTATGTAGTCCTCTAACCTACAACTCTTGAACTGAAAAAAGAAATTGTATTTATTATATGAGTAATTTCAGGGGCCAGAAACTGTAATAAACAGATCAATGAGCAGATGCTTTTTGACAGCTTCTAAAAGCAAAGGAAATACTATGTCAACCAAACATCAATACTACAAGTCTTATAAGAAAGATTCTAAGGTGAAATGGTCATAAGTTTTCCTGAACCAATAATGCATTAAGTGAAGAATGGACAAACCTATGTAGAAAAAGAGAAGTCTCAAATCATTCTCCTTTTTTCAAAGAGAACTGAAGCTGTGAGTGTCTATCTGTCTGTTTGAGTATGTGTGGGCATATACTTAAATAAGTTTTTAAATAGTTTGAGTTATTTTTGACAAGTGTTGGCATTAAATCTTGTCTGCCCTTGCATATCAGTGACTTATGATGCCTTGAAGTGACTCTGGTAATGTCACCCTTATAATAATCATTTCATGCCTGACCATGCATGGTCTGACCAGAAACCTGACTGTGAAACATTGGCAGGGCTCATTATGAGTAATAGTCAATATTTAAATAATGCTCATATTTAAATAGCCTCTAGTGCTTTATTGTCATCAAAGAATATTATTAGTCTTTGAACCTGGATACTTACCCAGCCATGGTTAACTATCTATTATAAGGAGCTTATAAATCAACCAGGTAAGGAAAAATTTATAATGAAAGCAGGAGTATAAGAAACAAGCAGAATACAGAGGGAAAATCTTTTACACCACTGGGAGTGATTGACTGATTTATGAAATAAAAGCAAAACAAAAAATCCAGCAAAATGGAAACAGTGCACTGTAATTATAATGACTGAGTTTTGTCTGAAAGAAGAAATGTGAGAATTTCCTTTCCTTCTTTGTAAAGTGAGGGACTATGGACTTGATCGAAGTGTTGGTTAGTTTTGTTGAATTGCTTTTTTAACCTTTTTTAATTCTCTGGATGAGGAAGGAAAAATGAGAGATTGGGAAATGGAGGTGATATATAAAAACAACATTAAAAGGTGATTAAAAGAAAATTCATAAAACCTCTTAATTTATAATTTTTATAAGTTGCTATTTAAAAAGAGAAAAAGAGAAAGGAGACAGACACAGAGAAAGAAAGCGACAGAGACACAGAGATAAAGAGACACCGAGACAGACAGGCAGATAGCCAGACATAGTGAAAAACACAGAGACACACAGAGATGAAGACCAAAAAAAAAAAACAGACAAAGAGAGAAAAAAACAGAGTTAGGGACAGAAACAGAGAGAGGACAAAGAGAAGAAACATAGGTATTATCCACTTCCACACAATTCTATCTAGTGCTACATACAGAACATCAGGATCAGTTAAAAGACTAACTTTTTTTCCCATAGATATTTAGCATCATAGAAATTCTCTGGGAAGAAACTAAGTTTACCCACCCCTCTAGTTTGAATTATTATATCTACCATCAAAATTACCATGTCTATCAAAAGCTATAGTCTTCTCAATACAAATCTTTGCAGGGTACTTTATAGCAATGACACTCTATAGAATCATTCACACATATGTCTAGTCCTCAGTTACTTCTTCATTGAATTTCAGTTACTTTCTTCAGTGAAAATAATCTAGTATTGCTCTTAATGTGCCTCCCCCAAAATGGAACTCCCAAACCTCTGAAGTCAGTATCCAAAGAAGGAAAGAAAAAAACAATTAACAAATATCTACTGTGATCTGGGCAGTATACTAAGCATGGGGGATACAAATAGAAAAGGGAGATAGTCTCTACTCTCAAGAAGCTCACACTCTAATTGGAGACTGCATATAAAATAGTTTAGCTGTAGAGGAAATTGAAAAGCTTGGAATCCCTGTGGGTTCATCAGTACATCAAATGACAGTTTCTGGAGGTCTGGAGGGTATATCACATGTTACGATCCAGAAGAACTTAGAGAATGAAATGGCAAGGCAGATGGTAGGGTCTAGAGCTTTTCCATCTCACAGGAATAGTTAGGAATGATGACTCCCACTTCATACCAGCCATTTGAGCAATCAGGCATCCCAGATGGGATCTGAGCAATATCCTCAGACTTCCTTTCTCAATATATATCATTTCTCAAAAATCTAAAAGGACTACAAGAATATCACAGCACCAAATTAACATGAATCTAATTATCATCAAAAGAAAATAGCCAAGTACACACTAGTAGACTTTACTCAGATTTTCCTGACTGGTTAAAAACACAGACAAGACTAGAAACTAGATCTCATACTATATTCTCTTTGTCTTTCTGTCTCTCTTTTTGTCTCTGTCTGTATGTGTCTCTATCTCTGTGTATTTGTTTCTCCCTCTTTGTCTCTCTTTCTGTGCCTCTATCTCTTTGTTTCTCTGTTTCTCTGTCTCTGTTTCTTTACCTCTATCTCTCTGACTTTCTCTGTCTTGTCTCATTTTTTAAAACACTAGCTTAACAGTAAGTTATAATGAGCTCATTTAATTAACTTATTAATGTTATTGCTAGCTTTTATTTTTATGTCTCTTCCATTTCACAGATTTTCATCATCTGAAAAATGAGAGATGAATTAGATGAGCTCTAAGATACAAAAGCCAGAATGCTGGATAAAGAGGTTTTGGGTTCTAACCCCACCTCAATCACTTTATAACTATGTGGTCTTGACAACTCACTGAACCTCTCAAGAGCTTGTTTTTCTTCTCTATAAAATGAAGGGGTGTATTTCTGCAGTCCCTTCTAGATCTAAATTATTGATCTCATGACCATTTTTTTTGACCTAGTATGAAGTCCAATATTCAGAAAGTGGTATTTTGCTCCAAAACAGCATATATATAATTCTATGGTGTATGATTTCAATGCCTTCTGACCTATCTGTTTACCTTTCTTATTTCCCCATCCTTTCCTATTCCCTTTCTAGCCTCCACCCCCAGCTTAACTGAATCACACTGTGAGTTGATGTTACCTTTTAACAAATGAATGGCTAAAACAGGCTCCATATGTCCATTTTCATCCCCCCCCATGTTTAGAAGCACTGTCCTTCTACCTCATTCCTTTCCTCCTTATAAATAGTAGACCATACTGTTTTTATCCATTTCTTCTCCACTGGACTTTTCAAAATCAAACTAAGTTCTTTCATTCTTAGTGACATTGCAGATGTAGTACTTAAAGCTTTTGGACCACATAGACTTCTTTTAGTTCAACCCAAGGGGAATTATAAGAGCTACTGATCTATAAATTAATTCCTTTTTGATTAGGAGAATTATATTCTCAGTTCATGGAATTTAGATCGTACAGTGAATAGAATACTGGTCCTGGAATCAGGAAAACCCATTTTCACTTCTTCAAATCTGGCTTCAGAAACTCGGTAGCTATATAACTTTGTACAAGCCACTTTTCCCTTTTTACCTCAGTTTTCTCCTCTTTAAAATGAACTATAATTTGAAATGGCAAACCATTCTACTATCTTTGCTAAGAAAAACCCAAATGGAGTCACAAAGAAATTGGACATGACAAATGACATTTTTTTGACAATTTTTGACACATTGAATTCCTGTTTAGCCTAGAAATTTCTTGAACTATGAACTTGCTAATGACATGACTCATTAAATATATCTGTTTAAAGATTAAATAACCTACATATTATTGAGACTTATTCCCCCAAACTTTCTACTGGCCAAATATAAAACTCAATCAATGAACATTTATTAAGCACCTACTATATGGCAAACTCTATGTTTTAAAAAATGTCTCATTTAGGACTAAAGATTACTTCTAAATCAGAGCTAAATGGTACTTCAGAACTAAGCCAGAAAGTTTTTCCCTGATATTCTATTTTGCAGATAGAAAACAAACAAACAGATGATCAAGAGATCGGATTAGCAATGACCCACCTAGGATGTGAACTAAAGTCTTTGGATTCTATATCAGAATCCAGAATTGCCTGACTCATTCGTTTTGGTAATATCTTGTGTAAATAGGTTCTAACTTACAATCTTAGAGACTCATTCCTGAATAAATTCTACCTGCCTGTATTAGCAGCAGCTCTGTCCCTTCTCAATTGAATTTATTAAATAACCAGAGTTTTTAAATTTATGTATAAATTAAGGAGAAATAAGCTTTGATCAAGGACAAAGGGACTCTCCTAATTTGTGTGTTCAATTATTTTGATTATTCAGCTGGGGTTCTTTACCTGAGGACCATTGACTCTCAAGAAGTACAAAGATATATTTACAGGGATTCATGTACTTGGCTGTATAACAATTTCATCTTTATATATACTAACCTCTAATTGAAATTTAGCATTTCCTCAATTATAAAATTTAAATAAATTTTATGAGCTTAAGTTGGATGAGCCTCAGCAGACTTCCAAAAGGGTATATGATGAACAAAATTTTTAATAACTTAGAAACCATTTATTTCTTAATTTTCAAATGATTAAGTTCTTGATAATTAACATTACTGAATAATTACTCAGATAACTGAGATATAGTGGGAAATAGTGAGAAAGAACACTATTCTTTTTTTTTTTTTCCTTAGGATAAGGTTTTTAACTTCTATGGTTGGAAATTAATTCTTTCTTCTATAGAAACCTTTGAAAATACCATATGTAAAATTTATTTAAAAGCTTGAGCTTCTCCCAAACATTGGTCTGTCTACAGTTTGGAAACACCTCCTAATTAGTGGTGCCCATATCTAGGTTCAAGAGTGAGAATGAAAAGACCTTTATTTATATTGCCATTTTTCAAGGGAAAGGAGGGCTACATATTTTTTTTCTACAGAACCAGGTGTTCAGTGGATACTTAGTAATTGTTAAGTGACTATTAAAGTATATGTTGATTCTAGCTTTGTGACTAATATGTGACTCTACTCTCAGTCTTGGGGTCACCTCTTTCCCAGATGGAATATGAACAAAGTCATTTTAAGCTGTTTCTCAGAGATGTGTGTGCACAAGTAATTAGCTATTGAGAAGTGAAGATTTCCATTAGGCCTCCTAGGCATATCCCTTTGGAACAGAGAATGTTTTTCTTCTAGTGATGTACACTTCAGATTGCCTATTTGTACTCAAGCTATCCCATTCCCAAGTACACTGACTTGGAGGAGATCCAGGTGGCAGGCAAACTTCTGCAGCTTGTCCCAGAAAATATTGTTTGATGTGACATTTTTTAGTCCAAAACACTAAAGCACCTAAGAAATTTAAAAATAATAAATGTCAGAGTCTTTCCAGTGACTTCATGCTACTGTATTTGGTTGCAACCTGAGTCTCCCACCACTGAGCTGAGCTTCCCCTAAGAAAATACTATTGCACCGAGTCTAACGAGATAGATGGGCAGCTAGCAGGTATAGTCCATAAAGTCCCAGCTTGAAATCAAGACTCCTTTCCTTAAGTTCAAATTTGGCCTCAGATAGAGACCTGCTGTGTGCCCTAAGCAAGTGTTAATGGTTGTGTGATCTTGGGCAAGTCACTTAACTCTGTTTGCCTCATTTTCCTCATTTAGAAAATAAGTTGGAGAATAAAATGCAAATTCTTCCAGTATTTTAGCCAAGAAAATCCCAAATGGAATCACCAATAATCAGAAATGACTGAAACAACTAAACCACAAAAAAGATAGAATAGGAAAGAAGGGCGATACCTCAGTTAATGACAGGAAGTCCTCTGGTAAGAAGTGTCTGCTTAATATTGCTGAGTTTCATTCTAATTCTTATGCTGTTCCTCAGCTGCAGACAGAGATAGTCCATTGAAACCCGATTAAAAAACATATAGTCAAATAGGAAAGAGCCCTAGCAGTTACAGTTGAGAATAGGCAGTTCAGTCATGGCACTGATTAAATCTGGGTCATTATAGTACTCAAGTGGCAGTTTTCAAATTTCTTCAGCTCACAAACAAAATGCTCCCCAAATTGGAGCAACCTTACTTTTTCTTTTCTTTTTATATCAAGCTTAATGAACCACTGACACAAGTAAGACAACTTTAAACTATGTAATTCAATTAAACATTTATTAAGTGCCTACTGTATGCAAACTACCATGTTTGCTAAGAAGTGGGGAAGTTACAGAGTTTAAATTAAAGACTAGCTCCTGTTCTCATGCAGTTTACATCCTAGTTGGGGAAAGTGATGACACAAATAAAATGTATACTATCAAATATATCAATAGATCTGGCCTTTAATCAGGGAAAACCTATAATTAAATTTTCTCTCCTTTACATATTGACTGACTCTGAACATGCCCTAAATAGGCACTCAGAGTGTCTGACTATAAGATTCCAACCTACATTGATAGGAGAAGTTTCTTCACCTACGAATTCCTCACAGTTCCACTCTCTATGCAAAGTAAATAGATGAGGACAAACAAAGTGATACATAAAGTCCAAGATGGAGAGGGAGAGAGAGATGTTCCTAATGAGATAAATCAGGGAGAGTTATATGGAGAAGATAACATTTGAGCTGGAATTTCAAGAGGAATATTTGATCTTTTCAAATTCTACTTGAAATTTCAACTAATATTTACTCTTATATGAAAATTTCCTTTATTTTCTCCAGTTTGTAATATGGATCTCCTTCCCTTCTCTATTACCCATCCTTATATAGCCCTTTGATTCTATCTCTCATTTACAGGAGAATATTCCAAGCAGAAAGAACTGAATGAACACATATAAAAAGCAATAAGAATTCAGCAAATGCACAAGGGAATGGAAAGTAATCTATTTGGATAGACTAGACTACAAGGCAGAATTGGAAGGGAAGGGAAAGATTAAATTGTAAAAGTATTTAAATACCAAAAAAAGGAGTTTGTCAACTGTTATGGGCCAGAACTTGAAACAAGGTGTTAAGTCAGTGGAATTGATAGAGACAATGGTAATTTAGCATGATGCTTAACAGTTCTCTAGTTCAGTACATGTACTTAGTACTTACTATAGTTATATAAGATTCACACCTTTGATGAGAGAGTATATATAAGCTAGGAGCCTCAGCCAGGAGTCAGTCAGGGAGATTCAGAAGTCAGAGAAAGCAGGCAGGAGCTCAAGCTCTTGGAACCAAGGAGAGAGGCCTCCAGAAAAACTAGCCAAGCCCCAAGTGGAGACAAGATTTTGAAGGAGACAATAAAGGATTTGGACTTTAACCCTTGACTGCATTTGTGGTGATTACTGAACTGAAACTAAGGTTGCCTCTAGAGACCCCAAGAAAACCTCAACAGAGAACATTACATTTTAAAGAGAATATTACAGTCAGCATTGTGAAGTATAAATAAGGGTGAAGGAAATGGAAGAAAGGAGACTGTGTTTATGATGTTATCCCAATAATCCTAAGGGATCGTAATCCTAGACATCATGGTTAGAACAGAGAGAAAGGATTAGACTCTAGACATGGAATTGATAGTACAAAGCCACACCAAGTACGGGGCAGGAAGAAGGTAGACTACAGAATAACAAGTTTTCAAACAGGACAATTGTGGGACCACTGAGAAAAATAGAGAATCTATAAACAGGATTTTTTTAAGGAGAAAAGAGTACAAATTCAGCTTTGGACACTTCAAGTTTGAGGAATAGATGAAAAATGAGGTAGAGTTATTTTGTAGATAGGAGGGTCAGTAGATACTCAGCTCAAGAGAGATGTCAGGATGGAAAATGTAGAATTGGGAGCCATATTCAAGGGTACTAATTTAAGCTATGGAGAATTAACAGAATTTCAAAGGGAAAGTAGGTTAAAAAGAAGAGCCCAAGAATAGATAGAACCTTAGAGGATATACACATCAAGTGTTGTGGAGAAGGAAGAAAATCAGAGAAAGAAATAGAATTAGGAGTAATTAGAAAGGTACACAAAGAAACAGGAGAGCAAGTGTCTATAAAGCCAAGATTTGTCACAAAAGACATCAACAGTTGTTATTCAGTTATTTTCTTCATGTCCAAGTCTTTGTGATTATGTTTGGGGTTTTCTTCGCAGAGATGTTAGAGTAGGTTGCTATTTCCTTCTCCATCTCATTTTACAGATGAATAAACTGAGGCAAATTGGGTTAGATGACTGCTCTAGAATCACACAGAAAGTAAGTATTCAGTCAGTTTTGAACTCAGGTCTGCCTAACTACAGGCACATCACTCTATCCACTATGCTAGCCAGAGTGATGACTGAAAAAATGCTATTGGATCTGGTGTATAGGAAATCAATAATAACCTTAGAGAAAACAGTTTCAGTAGAAAAATAACCTATAAGAGAGCTGTATACTCCCAGAGGAGACTAACACAGCAAATGATAGTGTTTGGAATCAAATCCAGCCTAAAAGACTTACTAGCTATGTAACCCTGCATAAATCACCTTAAGCTCTGAATATTTTTCCTTTGTGACTGTAGGGAAAAAACCAAAACTGGTGATGATGCTGAGAGTTTTTAATAGTTGAAGGAGGGGTACAAAGCAATGTCTCCTTGAATAGCTACAGATATCTTTAGTGAAATAGTTGCTCAAGTCATTTGCTATAATTTTGGAGATACATTTGTTGTGAAAAAACAGGAAATGTTTTGGAATGTTCATTGTATGAATTGAAATAGAATGTACAGCAGAATGGCCAAACAACAGGAGGGCATAGCTGAGTTTATGCACCATAAATTTGTACTGAGTGAAGTCACTTCAATGTTGCAACTTTCTGGAAAATTTTACTTTCCTTGAAGCAAGAGTGGGGAAATTGAATCATGAGCATAAACCTATAAAAATAAGAATTAGCCAGTTAGGAAGAGCTTATATAGTCTAGGAAACAGAAAATTCTGATACTGTTAATAATTTACCTTAGTGGAGATCTGATAATTCCAGATCAATGAGTCAAGGTTATATATTACCAGTAAATGAAGCCAAAGTTAGATTGAGTAACTACAAGGATTAGAGGAAGGAGGCTAGAGTCAACATTTATGCTGAGGGAAAAGAAAAGTCTCATTGGAAAAGAGAAATTTAGAGAAGTAGATAGAATCATAGTTTTCTTTAGACAGTAAAATTATGAAGATGGAGAATCAGTGACTAGCCCTTTCAGTGAACTCTTAAAAAATTGTTGATTAATTGATTGATTAAAGGTGAACAGTATTTTGAAACGGGGAGATCTGAGTTCTGATAAATATGGTGTACAAATGATATGAGGTGAAGCATGAAGTCATTGAGGTTCAGAAAATTGAGGAAATGGTTGGTTAGTCAAAATGAATAATGAGACCTCCATGATGTTAGGAAAATAGGGTAGAGGTATTTAATACAATAGTAAGACAACTTGTATAATACTTTAAATTTTACAAATATTCTCCTAAAAACAACCCTATGGTAAGTAGTGCAGCTATTATCCCCATTTTATGAATAATTAAATTAGAGTTATAGGAATGAAATGACCTCAATGATTCAAGATCAGTTTTCTTGATTCCAGGATTATTACTCCTTTTACCTTACACTCAATATCTATAAAGAAGTTTTTTTTTTTTCTTCAAACTACAAGCACATTGTGGATATCACCAAGGCTTGGCATTGGACATTCTAACATTTTTCACTGTTAATATGATTTTTTTATTTATAAGAATGCAATTACTTACAAACACTGCCGCATAGAAAAGGATTCTTAATTATGTTATTGGCTGCTATTTTGGCTAGCCTTCAAGTGACAATGATTAATGTATGATATGGGGTTAAGAGCTGTCAGTAAAGAATGTGTTTCTTGCTTATTTTTTTTCTGTTTTTGATATGTGCTCATATTTTTACTTTTATAACTGAGTTCTGCTCCTGGGGTAAAGAGAGAACTGTTCCAAGCTTCCTGTGCAGCTCTGAGCATAGGGCACCCTTGTATTTGCAGGGTTTGCCATGCCTGCTCTTTTCAAGCAACAGCCTACTTTCCTAGAGTTTTCCTTCTGAGCTGGAGACTGACCCATTGATCTGCTCCTCTACTGAGCCAGGAATGAGGGTCTTAGTTGCTGTTTTTCTGTGATTAAGATCTCTCTTAGGCTTTCCCAGTCTGTCTGAGCTGGGCTGAACACACTTTTCATCCCAGTGAAACTGACCTTGAAGTGTTTTTTGGTTTTTTTTTTTTTAGTTTATCTTGAGTTGAATGGATTTCATTTTTTCAGACTCTGTTCAGAAGCTTGGTTTCATGTGGTTTTTGAGGGAGACTAGGGGAGCTCAAGCAGTTTCCTGGCTTTACTCGACCATCTTGGCTCCATCCCCAGAAGTCATCAACGGATTTGTTTCAGACCAGAGACAGTTAAATTATTTTAAGTTATAATTGATTTCAATGGTCAACACCAGGGAAAACCAGAACTATTTGGAAAGCATTACTTCAGGAATTAGAAAATTTAAACTTTTCTCTAAGTTTTCACTAAATGTCAATAGGAGATTGTGGCTTGAATTACAAAGGACAATGAAGCTATTCTCTTCAAAGAATGATTTCCAGGCAAGCAGCCTGATGCTTATTTCTATTTATTAATGATTCAGCTAACACTACCTTGCACTAAGATTTTTTCTGGGCTTATTCCAAAATACTTTTCCCCTCTGTCTTTTCTCTTACCCTCTCCTTAATTTTTTTTATTAAAGCTTTTTATTTTCAAAACATGTGATGGATAATTTTTCAACATTAACCCTTACAAAACCTTGTGTTCCAGTTTTCCCTTCCCTTCTCCCCCCTCCTCTAAATGACAAATAATCCAATATGTGTTAAACATAGTTGAAATATAGGTTAAATCCAATATACAAATACATATTTAAACAATTATCTTGCTGCACAAGAAAAATCAGATCAAATAGGAAAAAATGAAAAAGAAAATAAAATGCAAGCAAATAACAACAAAAAGAGTGTAAGTGCTATGTTGTGAATGATACTCAGTTCCTACACTCCTCTCTCTGAGTATAGATAGCTCTCTTCATCACAAGATCATTGGAACTTGTCTGAATCATTTCATTGTTGAAAAGAGCCACATCCATCAGAATTAATCATGGTATAATCTTGTTGTTGCCATGTACAATGATCTCCTGCTTCTGCTCATTTCACTTACCCTCAGTTCATGTAAGACTCTCCAGGCCTCTCTGAAATCATCCTGCTGTTCATTTTTTTTACAGAACAATAATACAATAATACAAAATACTTTTTTATGGAGTGCAAACAAATATAACATCTGCTGGATATTAAGCTAAACTAGGGTCCAAACTAGTCAGTGTGGGAAATGTAATACTCTTTTTTGTATATATAGAATAATTTTATAGTATTTTTAGAAAATTCAAGTTTATATCATGCAACATAATTACTCTAGTGAGATCTCATGCAATATGTATCAAGTCTGATATTAGTCTCATATATAGAAGACCAATAGACAAAGAACCAAATAGGAGAATTATTTGATGTGACTTCAGGGTACCAAGAAGTTCTTCATGTTCGTGAACAACATTTCTCATAACTGGTGTCTAAAGTTCCATTATTGCATTTTCATCATTTAGATTAAGAATTTGGTCTAAATTCTCAGAGGAAGAAATTGAAACTATATCCACTCACATGAAAGAGTGTTCCAAATCACTACTGATCAGAGAAATGCAAATTAAGACCACTCTGAGATACCACTACACACCTGTCAGATTGGCTAAGATGACAGGAACAAATAATGACAAATGTTGGAGGGGATGTGGGGAAATTGGGACACTAATACATTGCTGGTGGAGTTGTGAAAGAATCCAGCCATTCTGGAGAGCAATCTGGAATTATGCCCAAAAAGTTATCAAACTGTGCATACCCTTTGACCCAGCAGCGCTACTACTGGGATTATATCCCAAAGAAATACTAAAGAGCGGAAAGAGACATATATGTGCCAAAATGTTTGTGGCAGCTCTTTTTGTTGTAGCTAGAAACTGGAAGATGAATGGATGTCCATCAGTTGGAGAATGGTTGGGTAAATTGTGGTATATGAAGGTTATGGAATATTATTGCTCGGTAAGAAATGACCAGCAGGAGGAATATAGAGAGGCCTGGAGAGACTTAAATCAACTGATGCTGAGTGAAATGAGCAGAACCAGAAGATCACTGTACACTTCAACAACAATACTGTATGAGGATGTATTCTGATGGAAGTGGAAATCTTCAACATAAAGAAGATCCAACTCACTTCCAGTTGATCAATGATGGACAGAGGTAGCTACACCCAGAGAAGAAACACTGGGAGGGGAATGAAAATTGTTAGCACTAATATCTGTCTGCCCAGGTTGCATGTACCTTTGGATTCTAATGTTTATTGTGCAACAAGAAAATGATACTCGCACACATGTATTGTACCTAGACTATATTGTAACACATGTAAAATGTATGGTATTGCCTGTCGTCGGGGGAGGGAATAGAGGGAGGGGGGTAATTTGGAAAAATGATTACAAGGGATAATATTATTAAAAATATATATATATATATATATATATATATATATATATATATATATATATATATATATATATATATAATAAAAAAAAGAAAAAAAAAAGAATTTGGTCTATATTAAGTTTAAAAATTAACCCTTGGATGACATGATACTTCAAGCTATCTTGACTTAAAGCTAACTTAATTTGCTTTCTTCAGATCAGGTTTAGCAAAGGGAATGAAGAAGAGATGCAGAATTCTTAATGAAGGGAATTATATTATTCATAGGGGAAATAGGCAAATAATTAAGAAAGTCAGGTATTGTGATAAGTTAGTACACAGTCTATAGGCTGTAGTCAAACCCATTTCATAACTCTAATTGATTGATTTTTCTTATTTGACAAAGGTATAATGGAATAACATCTTATCAGTTTAATTGGAGTGAAGTAATTGACTGATGAACTCAATCAGTCTTACAATACAATCTTTACAGTTGAATCATATACTTTGAACTAGAATGGATTTTAGAGTTCAGTGAATCCAAAAACTTCATTTTATAGATGAGGAAACTAAGGCACAGATAACATCTAATAAGTATCTCAGGCAGGATTTTAATGTAGGTCATCTGATTCCAAATTCAGTGCTCTATCATCAATGCTTTTTGTCCTGAAAAGGAAGCATTAGTCATACAGTGAAACTTGGAAATAGCCCCAATTTACAGAAGGCTAAATAAAATAAAGGGATGGAATCTTTGAATGATTTATGGAAAGATAGGGATAAGAATTTCATCTTCCAAGATCTGAAGGAAGGAGAAACTCTGATTTGTTTCATTTAATAGGGCATTTCACCTATAAAGCCACACATTTCTCCAAATGACTAATTCAAATGACTAATCTTCTAGACTTGATGGAATTATAACTCTTTTAAAACAGTATTTTATTTTAATAAATACATACAAATATGTCTTTCAACATTCACCTCTGCAAAACTTTGCGTTCTAAATTTTTCTCTCTTATTCCCTTCCTCACCTCTTGCCAGAAAGCAAGCAATCTGATATAGGTTAAACATGTGTAATTCTGGAATTCTGGGGGTGGAGCCAAGATATTGGAGGGGACATATTTCTTTCTGATCTTCTCCTACAACCCTCAGACTAATGAGGAAATCCAGCCTCTGAATTAGCTCTGGACTGGCAAAATCCATAAATATCGGGAGTGCAACAAATTACCAGCAGAAGATAATTTCAAAGGTCACCAGAAAAAGTCTGTTTCAATTGAAAATGGGAGGGTGACAGCCCAGCACAAGCAGGCTGAGCACAGACACCCACACAGAAACCTGGGAGGTGCAAACTCCAGGAGGTGAAGAATCTATAGGGAGGAATCTACAACAGTATTGGTCACTCTGCCATGGTCACAAGCCAGTAGATCAGCAGAGAAATTTGAAAACATCCAATACAAACACAAAAGGTAAAGAATGAACCCCCAAAAGCCAGAATTCTACAAAACCTGGCCATACCCACCCAGCATTGAGAGTGAGTCAGCATTGACCCAGTACAGAGGGCTTATATAGGAAGCCGCTGCTTATAGAGGAAGTTTGGAAAACCTCCCCAGCCCTAAAAGCAGACCTTAATTTTAAAAAAATGAGTAAAAAAGTAAAGAGAACTCTGGCCATTGACAACTTTTATGGTGAAAGAGAACAGACTTCAAACCCTGAAGAGACTAAAGGCAGGTGATATAACTTGGTTCCCATCACACAAGGCTCTCCTAGAAGAAATTTAAAAGAATCAAAAGATAACTAGAAGAAAAATGGAGAAAAGAAATGAAAAATTTGCAAAAAGGTTTGGAAAAGGCATATAATTCATTAAAAGATAGATTTGATAAAATGGAAAAAGAAAACAATTCCCAGAAAAACAGAATTTGTGAAATGGAAAAAGAAAATAACTTCTTAAAAAACAGAATTTGTGAAATCGGAAAAATTCCATAGAACAAAACAACTCATTTAAAAATTCATTTGGACCAATATAAAGAGAAGTAAAAAAAAGTAAATGAAGATAATTCACAAAATTCAGAACTGAACAAATGGATATGAATGACTCAATGAGACAATAAGAAATAGTCTAACAAACCCAAAAAAATGAAAAAAAAGAATAGAAAAAAGTAAAATACATAATTGGGAAAACAACTGACCTGGAAATTAGTTCTAGGAGAGACAATCTAAGGATTAATGGACTCCTTGAATTCTATGATGAAAAAAAAAGAGCTTAGACATTATTTTTCAGGAAATCATAAAAGAGAACTGCCTGGGTCTCAAAGAATCAGAAGGTAAAATGACCATTAAAAGAACTTATCAAACAATTTTTGAAAGAGGCCCCAAAATTAAAATTTCAAGGAATATCATGGCTAAATTCAGAACTTTTGAACCAAAAAAAATATTACAAGCAGCCAGTAAGAAACAGTTCAAATAACAAGGAGCCACAATAATGATTACTCAAGACCTAGAAGCTTCCACTTTAAAGGACTGAAGTGTCTGGCATTTGAAGAAAGATGAAGAAATTTGAATTGTAGAAAATAATAAATTACTCTGCTGAACTGAGCATTCAGTGAAACTGGTGAGTTCCATTTATTTTTGATGCAAAGACCAGAGCTAAAAAAATGTGAACTCCAAATATAGAATTCAAGAGAAGCATAAAAAGGTAAAAAGAAAAAAAAAAAACTCTTAAGATCTATATTTTTGTTATGGGTATACATAGAGAATACATGTATAATCTGATTTTTACTTTTTTAATATATATAAAAAAGAAACTAGAGGTGGAAAGGGGATTGTAACAGTAAAAAAGGGGGAAATCTAGGTAAAATGAGGGAAATTACATCTCAGGAACAGGCAAAGAAAAACTATTATAACTGACAGAAAAAAGGGAGAGTGATGAATGTGTGAATCTTACTCTCATCAGATTTAGCTCAAAGAAAGAATATTAAATATATTTGGCTTCACTGAGAAACTTCTCTCATCTTATAAAAAAGTGGAAGGGGAATGAAGAAAAGGGAAGAGTTAGGCTAAATAGAAGGAAAAACACTAATAGTAGAGGTAAGGTATAAGAAAGGGTGAGAGTTTTTAAAGAAGGAGGACTGCTTGAGGCAAGTAGTGCTCTTAAGTAAAATACTGGGAAAGAAGGAAAGGAGAAAAGAAAAGAGAAAAGTATAATTTGGGGTTATAAGATGGCAGGAAATACAGAATTAGTAGTTTTAACTGTAAATGTGAATGGGGTGAACTCCCCCATAAAGCATAAGTGGATAACAGACTGGATCAAAAGTCATAATTCTACAAGATGTTGTTTGCAAGAAATACATTTAACGCAGTGCAATGCATAGGTAAATACAAAGGTAAAAGGCCGGAGCAGAGTCTATTGTGCTTCAGGTTAAAAAAAAAAAAGCAGGGGTAGCCATCCTGATTTCAGATCAATCAAGCAAAAGCAAAAATTGATCTAATTAAAGATGTACAGAAGAAAACTATATATTGCTAAAGGGTATCATAAATAATGAAGCAATATTAACATTAAATATATATGCACAAAATGATGTAGCATTTAAATCCTAAAGAAGTTGAGAGTTGCAAGAAGAAATAGACAGTAAAACTATAATAGTGAGAGATCTCAAACTTGCTCTCTCAGAACTAGATAAGTCAAATCACAAAATAAATAAGAAAGAAGTTAAAGAGGTAAATAGAATACTAGAAAAGGTATATATGAGATATCTTTGGAGAAAATTGAATGGAGACAGAAATGAGTATACTTTCTTCTTGGCACTTCATGGAACCTATACAAAAATTGACCATATATTAGGACATAAATATCTCAAAATCAAATTCAGAAAGGCAGAAATAGTAAATACATTTTTTCAGATCATGATGCAATAAAAATCACATTCAATAAAAAACCGGGGAAAATAGATGAAAAAGTAATTGGAAACTAAATAATCTTATCCTAAAGAATGAATGGGTTGAAACAGCAAATCATAGACACAATCAATAATTTCATGCAAGAGAATGACAATAATAAGACAATATACAAAAATTTGTGGGGTAAAGCACACGTAAATATAATAAAGGAAGATTTTATGTCTTTAGATGCTTACTTGCATAAGACAGAGAAAGAGAAGATCAATGAATTGGGATTGCAACTAAACAAGCTAGAAAAAGAACAAATTAAAAATCCCCAATCAAATATCAAACTCGAAATTCTAAAAATAAAAGTAGAGCGCAATAAAATTGAAGGTTAAAAAAAAACAAAAAACTATTGAATTAATAAATAAAACTAAGAGTTTTTTTTTTTATTAAGAGTTGGTTTTATGAAAAAACCAACAAAATAGATAAACATTTAGTTAATTTGATTAGAAAAAGGAAAGATAAAAGTCAAATTGTTAGTCTTAAAAATGAAAAGGGAGAACTTTCCACCAATGAAGAGGAAATTAGAGCAATAATTAGGAATTACTTTGCCCAATTTTATGCCAATAAATTTGATAACCTAAGTGAAATGGAGGAGTACCTACAAAAATGTAGATTGCCCAGATTAAAGAAAATGAAATAAATTACTTAAATAGTCTCAGGTTAGAAAAAGAAATAAAACAAGGTATTAATCAACTCCCTAACAAAAATGCTGGATGGCAGAGAGGACACACACATCTATCTAAGCTCCTTCTTGTTCTCAGAATACTTTATTTCATCACAAGGCCTCGGAATTAGTGCTTGAATGAAAAAACTGACAAATAATTAGCAACAGAAGATATCCTTGAAATTCACCAGAAAAGGTCTGTTTTTGCTTGTGGACAGAGATGGTTAGATCAGAAGTAGACTGCAGGCAGCTAGTGAGAGCACAGGAGGCAGGGAGAGGACAACAGGCAGCTCACACTGAGCAGTCTGGAGCAGGGTGAGGTATAATATCAGCTATTTCTGAAGGGAGAACATTACTGCAGTGTGGCTACTTTGCCCTGGCAGCAAGCCAGTAGATCAGTAGGGAAGCTATAAACACAAGGGGTAAAGACTATAACCCCCCCAAAGTAGAGTCTCTCGGGACCTGTCCATACCCACCCAGAGTAAATCAGCACACTCTCAGAGTCTCAGAGTGCAGACACAGCACAGTCATTGCTGTTCAGCTAGTGCCTCACTGCTGCCTCCTGCAGTCTGTAGAGGCAGGTTGATAATACCAGCCAGACCCCCCCCAAAAAAAAAAAAAAAAGCAGACTTCATTTTGTTGTTGTTGCTAGTTTGTTTTCTTTGATTCTTCTTTGACAAAATGATGAAAAAAAGAGAGCTCTGACAATAGAGAGATTCTATACAGATAGAGAGCAGATTTTAAACCCTGAGGAGAATAAAAATAGACTGTTTCCACATGAATCCCCAAAAGGGGGTATGATCTGGTCCTCAAAACACAAGACTCTCGTAGAAGAAATTTAAAAGGCTCTCACAAGAGAGCTAGAAGAAAAATGTGAAAAAGAAAGGGAAGCTGGGCAAGAATCTCTCCTTTAAAGATAGAGTGGATAAAGAAATCAAATCCTTGAAAAACAGAATCAGTGAATTTGAAAAGGTAAACAATTCCAAGGAAAACAGAATTAGTGAATTGGAAAACAAAAATAGCTCTTTAAAAATGAAATTGACGAAATGGACAAAATTCCATAGAACAAAACAAATCACTTAAAAACTCAATTGGATAATTAGAAAAAGATATTAAAAAGTGAGTGAAGAAAATAATTCATTAAAAATCAGGATTGAACAAATTGAAATGCAATGACTTGAGGAGACACCAAGAATCAGTCAAGCAAAACCAAAAAAATAAAACAATGGAAAAAAAAAAGTCATATACCTTCCTGGGAAAACAACAGACCGGGAAAACAGGTCTAGGAACGATAATCTGAGAATTATTGGACTCCATGAAAAATGTGAGGAAAAAAAAGAGCTTGGACACTATTTTCGAGGAAATTATCAAAGAGAACTGCCCAGATGTTATAGAAACAGAGGGTAAAATAGACATTGAAAGAATTCGTCGATCACCTACTGAAAGGGACCCTAAAATCAAAACTCCAAGAAGTATTGTGACTAACTTCCATAATTATCAGACCAAAGAAAAAATACTACAAGCTGCTAGGAAAAAAAAAGAAATCAAATATAGAGGAGCCACAATAAGGATTATTCAGGATCTAGCAGTGTCCACATTAAAGGACTGAAGGGCCTGGAATCTGATATTCCAAAAGGCTAAGGAACTTGGTATGCAGCCAAGAATAACTTACCCATCCAAAACGAGCATTTTTCCCAGGGAAGAAGATGGACATTCAATGAAAAAGGTGAATTTCATCTATTTCTGATGGAAAAACCAGAACTAAATAAAAAGTTTGATCTATAAATAGAGGAGTCAAGAGAAACCTAAAAAGGTAAAAAGAAATCTTGGGAACTATATTTCTATTATAAAGATACATACAGAACAAATGTATAATTTCTACAGGAAACTAGAGGTAGAAAGGAAATTGTACCAGAAAAAGAGTAAAGTGGGGCTACTACATCTCACAAAGAGACAAAGGAAACCTACTATATCTGAGAGAAAGAAGGGAGGAGGATGAACATAGTGTGTATCTTACTCTCATCAGAATTGGCTAAAAGAGAAAAATATTAGACATATTCAATTTATGGAGAACTTATCCCACCTCATTGAAAAGTGGGAGGGGAAAAGTGAAAAGGGAAGGTGTAAGTTAAGCAGAAGGGAATACAGAAATTGTGAGGAAAAGGGGTAAGAAAAGGGAGGAACTGTAAGGTGGGGGAAGGGATCCTAAAAATGGAGGGCTGTGAGAAGCAATTGGTGCTGACAAGTTTAATACTAGAGAGGGAGGTAAGGAGAAAGGAAAGGAGAAAACCATAAGCAGGGTTAACAAGATGGCAAGTAATGCAGAATTAGTCATTTTAACCATAAATGTGAATGGGGTAAATTCCCCCATAAAGAGGAAGCGGATAGCAGACTGGATTAAAAGCCAGAATCCTACAGTATGTTGTTTATAGGAAACACACTTGAAGCAGGGCAATACATACAGAGTAAAGGCAAAAGTTGGAGCAGAATCTACTATGTTTCAGGTGAAGTCAAAAAAAGTAGGAGTAGCCATCCTGCTCTCAGATCAGGGAAAAGCAAAAATTGATCTAATTAAAAGAGATAAGGAAGGGCACTCTATCTTGATAAAGGGTAGCATAGATGATGAAACACAAGAGGTGTAGAATCTAAATTCTTAAAAAAGAAATTAAGAAAGCTGCAAGAAGAAATAGAGAATAAAATTATAATAGTGGGAAATCTCAATGTTGTGCTCTCATAATTAGATAAATCAAACCACACAATAAATAAGAAAGAAGTCAAAGAGATAAATAGAATAGTAGAAAAGTTAGGTATGATAGGTGTTTGAAGAAAACTAAATGGAGACAGAAAGGAGTACATTTTCTTCTCAGCAGTTCATGGAACCTATACAAAAATTGACCACATATTAGGACATAAAAACCTCAAAATCAAATGCAGAAAGGCACAAATAGTAAATATATCCTTTTCAGATCATGATGCAATGAAAATTACATTCAATAAAAAAGCCAGGGGAAAATAGACCAAAAATTATTGGAAACTAAATAATCGCATACTAAAGAATGATTGGGTGAAACAGCAAATCACAGATATAAATAATAACTTCACCCAAGAAAATGATAATAATGAGACATCATAACAAAATGTATGGGATGCAGCCAAGCAGTAACAAAGGGAAATTTTATATCTCTAGAGGCCTACTTGCATAAAATAGAGAAAGAGAAAGTCAATGAATCAGGCTTGCAACTAAAAATGCTAGAAAAAGAATAAATTAAAAACCCCCAGTCAAACATTAAACTTGAAATTCTGAAAATAAAAGGAGAGATTAATAAAATTGAAAGTAAAAAAAAAATCTATTGAATTAATAAATAAAACTAAGAGTTGGTTGTATGAAAAAAAAATAGGAAAATATAGAAACATTTGGCAAATCTTATTAGAAAAAGGAAAGAGGAAAATCAAATTGTTAGTATTAAAAATGAAAAGGGAGGAATGAAGAGGAAATTAGAGCAATAATTAGGAGTTACTTTGCCCAAATTTATGCCAATAAATTTCATAACCTAAGTGAAATGGATGACTACCTCCAAAATATAGGCTTCCCTAGATTAACAAAGGAGGAAGTAAATTGCTTAAATAGTTCTATTTCAGAAAAAAGAAACAGAACAAGCTATTAATCAGCTCCCTAAGAAAAAATCCCCAGGACCAGATGGATTTACATGTGAATTCTACCAAACATTTAAAGAACAATTAGACCCAATGCTATATAAACTATTTGAAAAAATAGGAAATGAATTCCTTTTATGACACAGACATGGTACTGATACTTAAACCAGGTAGGTTGAAAACAGAGAAAGAATATTATAGACCAATTTCCCTAATGACCATTGATGCAAAAATCTTAAATAAAAAAGATTACAGAAAATCATCCTCAAGGTAATACACTATGATCAAGTAGGATTTATACCAGGAATGCAAGGCTGGTTCAATATTAGGAAAACTATTAGTATAATTGACTGTATCAATAAACAAATTAACAAAAACCATATGATCATCTCAATAGATCCAGAAAAAGCATTTGATAAAATCTAGCATCCATTCCTAATAAAAAAAACAAAACACTTGAGAATATAGGAATAAATGGACTTTTCATTAAAATGGTCAGTAGCATCTATTTATAACCATCTGTAAACATCATATGTAATGGGGATAAATTGGAACCACTCCCAGTAAGATCAGGAGTGATATAGGGTTGCCTACTATCACCATTATTATTCAATATTGTTTTAGAATGCTAGCTTCTGGATTAAGAGTTGAAAAAGAGATTAAAGGAATTAGAGTAGGTAATGGAAAACCAAATGATCACTCCTTGTAGATGATATGATGGTATACTTAGAAAACCCCAGAGATTCTACTAAAAAAGCTATTAGAAATAATCCATAACTTTAGCAAAGTTGCAGGATACAAAATAAATCCACATAAATCCTCAGCATTTTTATACATCACCAACAAAATCCAACAGTAAGAGATACAAAGAGAAATTCCATTCAAAATAACTGTCAATATTATAAAATATTTGGGAATGTATCTACCAAAGGCAAGTCAAGAATTGTATGAGCAAAATTACAAAACACTTTCCACAAAAATAAAGTCAGATTTAAATAATTGGAAAAATATTAAGTGCTCTTGAATAGGCTTAGTGAATACAACAAAGACAACAATATTCCCTAAACCAATTTATTTGCTTAATGCTATATCAATCAGACTCCCAAGAAATTATTTTAATGACCTAGAAAGAATAATAACAAAATTCATATGGAAGAAAAAAAGGTCAAGAATTTCAAGGGAACTAATGAAAAAAAAAAGTCAACTGAAGGCAGACTATCTGTGTCTGATATAAAATTATAAAGCAGAGGTCACCAAAACCAATTTTTATTGGCTAAGAAATAGATTAGTTGATCAGTGGAATGGGTTAGGTTCACAGGACAAAATAGTCAATAACTATAGCAATCTAGTGTTTGACAAACCCAAAGATCCCAACTTTTGGGATAAGAATTCATTATTTGACAAAAACTGCTGGGACAACTGGAAATTAGTATGGCAGAAACTAGACATGGACCCACACTTAACACTATACACCAAGATAAGATCAAAATGGGTCCATCATTTAGGCATAAAGAAGGAGATTATAAATAAATTAGATGAACATAGGATAGTTTACCTCTCAGACTTGTGGAGGAGGAAGGAATTTATGAGCACAGAAGATTAGAGATCATTATTGATCACAAAATAAACATTTTTGATTATATCAAATTAAAAAGCCTTTGTACAAACAAAACTAATACAAACAAGATTAGAAGGAAAGCAATAAACTGGGAAAACGTTTTATAGTTAAAGGTTCTGATAAAGGCCTCATTTCCAAACTGTATAGAGAATTGAATCTAATTTATAAGAAATCAAGTCATTCTCCAATTGATAAATGGTCAAAGCATATGAACAGACAATTTTCATATTAAGAAATTAAAACTTTCTAGTCAAATAAAAATGCTCTAAATCACTATTGATCAGAGAAATGCAAATGAAGATACCTCTGACATACTACTATTTATCTCAGATTGGTTAAGATGATAAGAAAAGGTAATGATGAATGTTGGAGGGGATGTGGGAAATCTTGGACACTAATATATTGTTGGTAGAGTTGTGAAGCAATTTAAAAATTTTGAAAGAAATTTGAAACTAGGCTATCCAACTGTGCATACCTTTTGATCCAGCAGTGTTTATACTGAGATCATAAAAGAGAGAAAGGGACCTACATGTGAAAAAATGTTTCTGACAGTTCTTTTAGTGGCAAGAAATGGAAACTGAGTGCATGCTCATCAGTTGGAGAATGGCTGAATAATTATGGTATATGAGTTTTATGGAATATTATTGTTCTATAGGAAATAATCAGCAGGATGATTTCAGAAAGACCTGGAGAGACTTACATGAACTGATGCTGAGTGAAATGAGCAGAATCAGGAGATCATTGTACAAGGCAACAGCAAGGTTATACTATGATCAATTCTGATGGACGTGGCTCTTTTCAATAATGAGATGATTGAGCCCAGTTTCAATGATTTTGTGATGAAAAGAATCATTTATACCCACATAGTGGACTGTGGAAACTGAATGTGGATCAAAACACAACGTTTTCACTCTTTTTGTTGTTTGCTTCCATTTTGTTTTCTTTCCCATTTTTTCCCTTTTTGATCTGATTTTTCTTGTGTAGCAAGTGAATTGTATAACTATGTCTAGAAGAATTGCATGTGATTAACATATATTGGTTTATTTGCTGTCTAGGGGAAGGGATGGGAGGAAAGGGAAAAATTTGGAAAACAAGGTTTTTGGAAATGCCAATGTTGAAAAATTATGCCTGCACATGTTTTGAAAATAAAAATCTTTAATAAAACACCTCAAAAAAAAAGTGTTGTTCATCATAGATGATCATCACATAATCTTGTTGTTACTGTATACATTGTTACTAAATCTTTATAACTTGTTGAATTGTCTTCTTGCCTTTTTCATTAGACTTTTACTTCAATATTTGACATATCAGAAATTCCATGATACATATTTATTTTTTTTTATTTCAATATTTTTTGTCAGTAGAACATTTTATTTCCAAGGTCCTATTGACCCTGTAACCTTTATCTTGTAAATTTATAAACAAAAGCCTGCAGTGTAGTTAATGAAATATTAATTAGAATATAAGGAAGTGCTCTTTTAATTTGGCATGGCTAAATGATCTGAAGATTGCTTATTAGTTATCAAGAACTGCAAGATACCTAGAAAATGTGATTCTGTTTTCATGAAAGTAGGTTACAAGTTCAACCTTGTAACATAATGTAAATTTTATAGATTCTTTGAAAAAAAGAAGATAAACAGATTAACTAGGCAGTTTTTTTTCCAAAGTAGAAAAATTTCCTCAAAATGATTAAAAATGAAATAATAAATTTCAAAACCAAACCCCTAGATTATGATTATGAGTCATGTATGCTCAAATTCCAACATAAACAGGGAAGGAGTAGGCAGAAAGCCTAGGATTTCACTTCAGTTCTATCACTTAGTCATCGGGTCTTATCAACAGGGAATGGGGGTAAAAGAGAAAATTGAGTCATAAAGAAAGAAATGCCATGGACTTCATTCACCAGAATCCTTGGTTTGATTATGTGTAATCTAGTGAGAGTCTTATTATAGTTCAGGTGTTTCAGTCATGTCCAATTCTTTGTGACCTCATTTGATGTTTTCTTGGTAAAGTAAATGAAGTAGTTTGCTATTTCTTTCTCCAGCTCACTTTTCAAATGAAGGAACTAAGGCAAACAGGAGTAAATGACTTACCCAAATTCGTATATCTTAGAAGTGTCCAAAGGGCTATATGTGTCTATATACATATATATTTTCCTGAGACAATTGGGATTAAGTGACTTGCCCAAGGTCACATAGCTAGAAAGTTTTAAATGTCTGAGGTCATATTTGAACTCAGGTCCTTCTGACTTCAGGGATGATGCTCTATCCACTGCTTCACCTATCTGTCCTTTTCCTCAGGCCAGATTTGAGGTTGATGAGTCTTGCTAATTGTGGAGCTGATATTCTGACACTGTGCCACATACTTGCCTGTTAAAAGCCTCACACCACTAGAACATGTTCTCTTCTAGTCAGCTTCTGATGTGTACTGACCTCTGGGATTCCCCTGAGAAACATAACACATAGATCACCCTTCTTTATTGCATTGATTCACCTTCCTTTCCTGTCTCCAGGGAAGCAGGAGTGTTCTTGGATCAAGGTGGGGACTTTTCTTTTAAATTCCAATCCCCCAAAGTGACAATAATGATCACATCTTTCAAATTAAATAGACTTATAGAAGTGTCAATTGTGCTTTATTTTTCACATCTGTCTTAGTCAAATAATTGTAATTTACAGCTAGTAGGAATTTTAGAGTTCATTTAGCTCAAAGGAAATAGATCCCACGAGGTTAGGTAACCATTACTTATTAGCTATTAAGAGGTAGTTGCTTTTATTGAAGTCTTGAGCAGTTTGTATCTTTCATAAAAAAGGCACTTGATTCAGTGACAACCCAACTTATTCAAGTAATAAATAAATACTACTACCACTACCACTATTACTACCACTACTACTATGACTTTTATTACTATTACTACTACTACTATTTTTACTACCTATACTTTTACTTTTACTATTTCTTCTACTGCTACTACTATTTTTTTAATTTAATTTTTATTTTATTTTATAATTATAACTTTTTTTTGACAGTACATATGCATGGGTAATTTTTTACAACATTATCCCTTGCACTTACTTCTGTTCAGATTTTTACCCTTCCTCCCCCAACCCCCTCCCCCAGATGGCAGGCAGTCTTATACATGTTAAATATATTACAATATATTCTAGATACAATATATGTGTGTTTCTTGTTGCACAGGAAGAATTGGATTCAGAAGGTAAAAATAACAGTTTACACTCATTTCCCAGTGTTCCTTTTCTGGATGTAGCTGATTCTGTCCATTATTAATCAATTGGAATTGGATTAGCTCTTCTCTATGTTGAAGATATCCACTTCCATCAGCATACATCCTCGTACAGTATCATTGTTGAAGTGTATAATGATCTTCTGGTTCTGCTCGTTTCACTTAGTATCAGTTGATGTAAGTCTCTCCAAGCCTCTCTGTATTTCTCCTGTTGGTCATTTCTTACAGAACAATAATATTCCATAACATTCATATACCATAATTTACCCAACCATTCTCCAATTGATGGACATCCATTCATCTTCCAGCTTCTAGCCACTATGAAAAGGGCTGCCACAAACATTTTGGCACATACAGGTCCCTTTCCCTTCTTTAGTATTTCCTTGGGATATAAGCCCAGTAGTAGTATGGCTGGGTCAAAGGGTATGCACAGTTTGTTAACTTTTTGGGCATAATTCCAGATTGCTCTCCAGAATGGTTGGATTCTTTCACAACTCCACCAACAATGCATCAGTGTCCCAGTTTTCCCACAGCCCCTCCAACATTCATCGTTATTTGTTCCTGTCATCTTAGCCAATCTGAAAGGGGTGTAATGATATCTCAGAGTTGTCTTAATTTGCATTTCTCTGATCAATAGTGATTTGGAACACTCTTTTATATGAGTGGAAATAGTTTTAATTTCATCATCTGAAAATTGTTCATATCCTTTGACCATTTATCAATTGGAGAATGGCTTGATTTCTTATAAATTAAAGTCAATTCTCTGTATATTTTGGAGATGAGGCCTTTATCAGAACCTTTAACTGTAAAAATCTTTTCCCAATTTGTTACTTCCCTTCTAATCTTGTTTGCATTAGTTTTGTTTGTGCAGAAACTTTTTAATTTGGTGTAATCAAAATTTTCTTTTTTCTGATCAATAATGGTCTCTAGTTCTCCCTTGGACACAAACTCCTTCCTCCTCCACAAGTCTGAGAGGTAAACCATCCCATGTTCCTCCAATTTATTTATGATTTCGTTCTTTATGCCTAAATCTTGGACCCATTTTGATCTAATCTTAGTATGTGGTGTTAAATGTGGGTCCTACTACTACTATTAATAATAATACTACTACTATTACTACTACTACTACTACTACTACTACTTCTACTGATGATTATATAAATAAAAAAATCTCCAAATAAATATTTCTTATATGATATTTAATCCATTAATAGTTTCTTACTTCTACGTTTTGTTTCCATCCCAAGATTGTAACCTCCTTGAAATGGTGTCTGTAACAATATCTGTAAGCAGGAAGACTTGTCCTTAAATTTAACATAATACATTTATTAGCTGCATGACCATGTAAATTTAGCTTCTCTAAAGATCTGTTGCCATGTTTTTAATCTCATCAGGGTATCAAAGGGCTATAAGAAGAAAATGCATGCAAAGTGCTTTGTAAACCTCAAAGAATTAAATGCACATGAAATATCCTGTTTAATCTAATATTAGGCACATAGGCACATATTTAGGCACATAGTTAACATCTATTATACTAATTTTTTGATTAATTGAATTCAATGAATCTTAATTGATCTTCATTTTTAATCAATATATTATATCCTGCTCTGAATAGATAGAAATTGAATCGGAAAACATCTACAACATCATTTTGCTCACTGTCTTCTAACTGAAAATGTATTCTTTCTAAGAAAACCAAAAATATTTCATTTTTAACACTCCCTGAGCACATTGGACAGTATGTTCTCTGACAGAGAGAATAAGGCTGAGAAAAGCAACGTCATGTGGGTGGTTAGTGACTGAAATATGTATTGTGCATGTGGGAGATTCAGTTCTTGAGTGTTTGGTTCATTTGTCCTTTCTCCACCTACACCTTGAACATCAAATGAGATCATAGAATCATGATATGTGAACCCTTAAGAGGTCTTTAGAATTCATCCTCTTTGAATGGTTGACTCATTAACTGGCCTATGAATGAATTCTATGTACTAAGCCCAAATGGAAAAATGCATATGTGTTTTGAGTAATGGGGTTACTGATGACTTTACAAGGTAACTCAGAATATTTTTCTGACAACTCTAAGGACTAGGAAGTTTTATTTCTAGACTCATAGATCTCACATTTGGATCTCAGAAAAAACCTGAGAAGATATTCAATTAAATCCCTATTTGAACCATTTCTATAATATCTCCAAGTACGTAACCATTCAAACATTGTTTGAAGAAAGACCTCTCCTGCTGGAAACTCACTGCCTCTTGAGGCAGTCTGTTGAATTTTTAATAACTACTTATTAGAAATAATTTCTTATATTAAATCAAAATTTCCCTTCTTGTAATTTCCATTATTGGTCTTATTATATTTCTTCAAACCAAGCAAAACCAGTCTAATTTTTTTCCCCACATGAAAACCATTCAAATAATTGGAGACCATGAATAATGACCAAAAAAAGTATTCCATTCTTTAAGCTAAACCTCTTCAATTCCTTCAACTTATTCTGTCATAAGATAGTTTTGATTAAATACATCAACCTAATCAACTTCTTGTAGATAGGCTCCTGTTTTTCAACATTCTTCTGATATTATATTTAGACTTGGGCACAATAGTCTAGGTACTGGAAAAATAGAACAAAGCACAGTAAAAATAGTTTTATTATAATCTGATATCATAGTAGGATTATTTTTTGGCTATAAAATTATGCTGCTAATTCATATTGAACTGGAAGTCAACTAAAATAAATTGGTATTTTATGTGAACTAATTTCTGGCTATCTTTTTCCTCCCCTGTACTTGTATAATTAATTATATGAACCCAAGTTCTATACTTTGCATTTATTGTTATTAAATATGATTTTGTTAGTGTTGCAGCATCACTCCAACTTGTTAAAGTAACTTGGAGTTTAATTGTTATCACATTTTTAAGACATTTACAAATTTGATATAAAAATTGTCTATGTTTTAGTTCAAATAATTGATAGAAATTTTGAAAAGAAAAACACTGCTCAAAATGCTGCTACAAATTTCTTCCAGCTTGATGCTGATCCATTTTATTCATCAATGTGGGCATGGTTTGATGGTCAATTTTATTAATCTGATAGAGTTAATCTCTTACATTATCTTCTCTTTCATTATCTTCTAGAATTTGTCATCTTCACAATGATAACATTTTAAAATGTTTTGCTAATTTCTCAAATATTTTATCCAAATTAACCAACCATGTTCAGGACATTAACACATGCTATTGATTATTTTCTAAACCTATTAACAAAGGAAATGATATTAATTTAGCATAAATTGTTTTTTTTTAACAAACTTGAGCTCAATTTTAAATAATCATTTTCTGTTATAAATACTCACAAAATACTCCTTTTATGAAACGTTCTAAGAATTTTCCAGAATTTTTTATAAAAACTCATTGTTTTTATAAATCTATTTTCTTTACCTATTTACAAATTGGGTATATATCTGTAATTTAGTGACACAAAAGAGCAGTGGTTGATTGCTCTTACATCCCCAAGTTTATTATTACTCAATTAATTCAATGTAACTTAATACAAGGAACTAGATTTTGTTTTTATAATCATCTCTTAATTCACCTCAATTTTCAACTTCTTTGCTAACCATTTTGTTCTGTTCTTACTAATATGAAGATAAGTTTCATTAGTAAAGAGTATAGTTGCAATATGGAGGACTACTAGTTCATTTCCTCTTCAATACCATTGTCTCATCTACCACAAGTATCCTTATGTCTATTTTATACTTTGTTTCTCCAACATAGCTTTGATACAGTCCCTTTTTTTTTTGTCTTTTTTCTCCACATGTTTCAAGTCTCAATACTTTATTGATTTTAGTTTTTTTTTTAACATATCCATCCAGAATCTTGCTATTCTTTTTGCACCATCCTTAGGTAATTACCTTGGTAGATATCTCTTTCATTTATCTTTCTCGATAGACTGATGACCTCCCCATGCAACCACATCAATCTCTTTAGACACTTCTCTCCTTATTTTCTTCCTCATTGTTTTACAGTATTAAGAATTTCCTCTTTTTCTTAAGTTGAAATCTTTTTTAAGAGTCAGCACTTATAGATGAATGCATGAAATAAAAAATTGGTTAAATGTTTACCACATGCAAAGCATTGTGCTAAGAATTGAGGATAGAAAAAGAGAAATAATATAATCTCAGCCCTCAGAAAACACTTTCCAGTGGAGGAAACAATATATGTGGAAAGTTTCTGGGGCAAATCAGATACAAAGTTCCATAATTCTTAGGGTATGGGGCAAAACAATGATAACCAGATATTTGAAATGATCCTTATCAGAACAACTTAACAGATTTCTCCTATCTACGTTAGGATCATTTTTATTAATTTTTGTATTGTTTATGCTTTGCTTTACAGAATTGGTTGAAATTTTAAACTACTAAAATTACAATAAAAAAGCAAAGAGATTCATATGGCATTTAGAAACTTATATGCTTGGCATATTTAGCAACTTATTTGGATTATGTGTCTCTAAAAATGAGCCAACAAAAAAGTAGAATCTCCTGAATAGCAGGTCTGCTTATCAAGATGCTTATGTTAAAAATCCCACCTTTGATGAAATCACATAGTCAGCAGTACTTGTGTTGTCCCACTTATTCTCCTTGCTGAAAGGTTTAACCATAGTTTAGAGTGTTAGCCTCCCCCCTCAATATATCCTTTAAATAGAGGATTTTTGCACTTTAAGGCCATAGGAATGACTTTCTAATAATGTAATTTCAGATCCTGAATAGGCCAAAGAGGGAAATAAGTCAAAATAATTTAAACTTCTGTTATCTCTGAAAGTAAAGCCTACTGTCAAGGTGTATGGTTTGTCCTAGTGGGAGGTGAGGGAGAGAGATTTAAGTCTTCTCCCATTGGTGTCCTCACATTTCCACAAAATGAAATAAGCACATATGATCTATTGCCAAAAAAGGGCCAGCCCCCATCCTCCTTCAGCCAAGCTGTTGGCCTGAAGAAGCAAGCCCGTGTTTGTTTTGTATAGTCTGTCTCTCTCTGTTTCATACAGGTTTAGATGTATAGTTCTCTCTCCTACACTGTCTTCCCACACAGATGAAATAGGAGAGAACTAGGACACTGAGCATTTTTTATGTAAATTTTTCCCTTCCTAATTGCTTCAAACTTTTTTTTTAACATTTTAATTCCTCCCCCCCAAAATTGAGGCTTTTTCCACATTAAAATCTTATTTGATATAAAGATCTCATACAAATATATAATACCAGAAACCATACCTCAATGGATAAATGGTCAAAAGAATCTGTATTCTCAAAAGAAGAAGCATAATTAGGGGAGCTATATGGTATGGTGAGTAGAACACTGGTCTTAGAGTCCAGAGCACCTGTGTTCAAATCTGGCTTCAGACACTTAACAATTCTGAGTTTTGTGACCCTAGGCAACTCACTTAATCCCAATTACCTCAGCAAAAATATAATAATAATCAAATAAATGTAAATAAAAAGGATTTTGAGGTTGTACCTCATAAGCACATTAGCAAATATGACAAAAATATGGAAATGGTTAATGTTGGTAAATTTGTGATTATTTACTATTGGTGGACACAAGAATTTTTCAATCCATTCTATAAAGTGATCTTGAATTTCACAAAGAAAATGGTTATGTCTTTTGATCTAGAGATACTGCTATTGGATATATTGAAGACTAGAGTTAGAAAGAAAGACTCCACGGTCTGCAAATATTTATGACAGCATTTTTTGTAGTAACAAATAATTACAAACAAAATATATGTTTATCAAATGGGGAATGGTTAAATAAATTTTGGTATGTGAATGTAACACAATATGAAGAAATGATGGATATGAGAAATATAGTGATGTGCATGCATGAGCAGGCATATAGAATGATTCAGAGTGAACTAAACAGAACTAGGAAAATAATACACAGAATATCTATAACAATACAAATGGAAAGAACAAAACAACTTGCACACACACACACACACACACACACACACTCCAAAATTAAATTTAATGTTGTATAATCAGAATTGTGAGAAGACAGCACCTGTCCTTGTGCTTATATGCTGACTCTGTCATTTGCTACCTGTGAGACCTTAGGGAAGTCACTTCTGAATCGCAGTTTTATCATATAAAAAAGGGAAGGGATTTACTAAGTGACCTGTAAGGTCCCTTTTAGCTCTAACTCAATGACTCCACATTTACTTTGAAAGTGGTTTTTGATTTTTTTTCCAATTCAAAAACATTTTATTTTTTTAAATGCAAAATAATTTGGATTATTAAATAGGCTACAATAACACCACACAATCATAAAAACATTCCATTTGTATATCTTCCTCATTCTAGTGAAAAAGTTGGGGACTATGAAAATGGAAATTCTCATTCACCTTTTTAACTGAGGTCACTATTTTACCATATTTTACTTTACTTTTTCTTTGGTGCAAGGCAGGAATGGAGAGGAGGAAGTTTCCTTAATTATACTTATCACAGCAGTTTCTAAGAACAGAAAATGTATATCATACATTCTTACATACATATATAAACATATATGTATATGTATTGAGAGAGACACACACAGAGAAAGAGAGAAATAGAAAGACAGAGAGCTAGGACAAAGAGAGACAAAGAGAGAGACAGAAAGACAGAGATAGAGACACACAGAGAAAAAACTTTGTAGGTACAAGCAGGTTGTAGTTTATAATAAATCAGGAACTTTGAAGAAGACCTGGAACAAAATATGTAATTAGGGAAAGGACATGATCAAGAAGGAAAGTTGATTGATCACATATCTTGATATGAGAAGAATAATTAATATACCACTAATAAAATGGATTAGAACCCTTGTGGTAAACTTTTGAAAGGACACTGACAAAAATTACACTAAATGGATGGGTACTCTATGGGTAGCAAATAATATCATGACATGTATCAAAAATTTGTGAAATCGGGGCGGAGCCAAGATGGCGGAGAAGAAACACACGACTCAGTGAACGTCCTCACTCCCTCACAACCAATTAGATAAATTAAGTCTCAAAATTAGCTCAGGACTGATAGATACCACAAGGACTGGAAGCACGACTTACCAGCTGAAGAGAATCTGGAGTTTCAACAGGAAAGGTCAGTTCTCAGGGGAGGAATAAGAAAGACCAGCACAGACGGTGGGGTAGGGGCACACTGCGCCCATTGCGCTGGGAAGGGCTCTGGGATCAGAGAAGCCACTGAGGTAAAGGAATCTGGCACAGGCTGTTAGCTCTTCTCTGCTAATTATTTAGCAGTTCAGAAGAGAAAGCCAAAATATTTTAAAACTCAAATTAGATTTTCCCCGATCCTGGGGGGTGACTCAGCAGAAAATCGGCACCAGGGGGTGCGGCCTCAGCTACCTCCTGAGAATAGTTAAGAGACTGACAAGTGGGTGGATACGGCCCAAGGCAGCACACACTGCCTAGCTTAGCTGGAGGGAGTGGAACTCAGCTCCAGGAAGTCCCAGAGAAGCGGAACCTTTGAACTAGGGACCGCGGTTTCTGGCAGACACTTCCAGTTTGAGCGCAGGGGCTTCTCACATCACCTGCTGCAGACATCCACTCCCCACCCGGACACATAGGCTGGGCTTCGTGCTGTCTTCACTATTCTACGCCCTCGAAGCACAGTAGTGCTAATCACCTCTGAGGCACCTCCAGGGAGGGGGTGGGGAACTCTCTCCCAGAGCTCTCTCTAAGCTCAGGCGCAGGAGCCGCTGCATCCATCCAGTCTGGGAGGAAGCTGGTAAAGAAGTAAATAATTTCCTACACCAGGGACAGACCCCAAAAGATTTTTTTAAGTATGAGCAAAAAAGCTAGAAAAACCATAGATTCCTTCTATACAGAGAAAGAGCGGGTATCCAACCCCGAGGAAGTTGACAGCAGAGAATCAGGAGACAACAACCTAAAGGGGAACGATCCCTGCCCCCCATCACATAACTCTCTCCTAGAAGAAGCTCTTAAAAAATTGAGGGAGATCGAAGAAAAATGGGGAAAAGAAAGGGAAGTTATGATAGAGAATAACAACGTCCTGAAATTGGAGTTGGAAAAAATAAAGAATTCACAGGAAATGCAGGGAAACAAAATTAGTGAATTAGAAAAGGTTAAAAAAACACAGGAAAGTAGGATTTCTGAATTGGAAAAGATAAAAAAGTCTCAAGAAAATAGAATTTCTGAATTGGAAAAAGAAAATAATTCTCAAAAAAAAAAATTAGGGAAATGGAAAAAAATTCAATAGAGCAAAATAATTCTTTTAAAAACGAAATTGGGCATTTACAAAAAGAACTAAAAACTGTGAAAGAAGAAAATAACTCCTTAAAAGTCAGGATGGAACAAATAGAAATGAATGATTCACAGAGAACCCAAGAATCAGTCAAACAAAACAAAAAAAATGAGAAGCTGGAGAACAACGTCAAATACTTACTGGGAAAATCTATAGACCTGGAAAATAGATCTAGGAGAGATAATCTGCGGATTATTGGACTTCCAGAAAACTATGACCAAAAAAAGAGCCTAGATTCTATTTTACAGGAAATTATCAAAGAGAACTGTCCAGAGATAACAGAAACAGAAGGGAAAGTAGATGTGGAAAGAATTCATCGAACTCCTTCTGAAATAGACCCTAAAAAAAGAACACCACGGAATATTGTGGCTAAGCTGCAGAATTACCACACAAAGGAGAAAATCCTGCAAGCAGCTAGAAAAAAACAATTTAAATACCAAGGTGCCACAATAAGGGTCACCCAAGATCTGGCTGCCTCCACATTAAAAGATAGAAGGGCCTGGAACCTGATATTCTGAAAGGCAAAAGATCAAGGACTGCAACCAAGAATGAACTACCCAGCTAAGTTTAGCATCTTTTTCCATGGAAGAAGATGGTCATTCAATGAAACAGAGGAATTCTATATGTTTCTAAGAAAAAAACCAGACTTAAACAAAAAATTTGATCTACATCCACAAGACTGAAGAGAAACAGAAAAAGGTACACAGAACCCTTGAGAACTGTAACTCTGTTGTGGGTATATTAAAAATACTCAAGGATAATTTGATTTTACTGATATAAAAGAAAAAAAAGGGGGGTGTGGTAAAGGGAAGGAGGTCGGTTCAGAAAAAGGGGAAAGAGTGATAAAAAGAGGGAAACTACATCCCAGGAAGAGACATAGAAAATACACCATATCTGAGGGAACTTAGTGAGGGGGAGAATCATTGTGTGAATCTTACTCTCATCAGAAGAGGCTCAAAGAGTAAATAATTAACATATTTGTTTTTCAGAGAATTTTCTCTCACCTCATTAAAAGGGGGGAGAGGAAAAGGGGAAAGGAAAAGGAGAATAAGTGAAGGGACTTGGAGGGAGGGGGGAGGGATCCTAAAAAAAAAAAAAAAAGAGGGAGGGTTGCGCGTCACAAGGGGGGTCTGTAAATTAAATATCGGAGAGGGAGATCAGGGGGGTCAAGGGAAAAAAGTATAATCTGGGGATAATACGATGGCAGGAAACACAGAATTAGTAATTTTAACTGTAAATGTAAATGGGATGAACGATCCCATCAAACGGAGACGGATAGCAGATTGGATCAAAAAGCAGAACCCTACAATATGTTGCCTACAGGAAACACACTTAAAGCAGGGAGATACATACAGAGTAAAGGTAAAAGGTTGGAACAGAGCCTATTATGCTTCAGGTAAAGCCAAAAAAGCAGGGGTAGCTATCCTTATCTCAGATCAAGCAAAAGCAGAAGTAGATCTCGTTAAAAAAGATAAGGAAGGAAACTATATCCTGCTGAAAGGTAGCATAAATAATGAAGCCATATCAATACTAAACATATATGCACCAAGTGGTATAGCATCTAACTTTCTAAAGGAAAAGTTAAGAGAACTGCAAGAAGAAATAGACAGTAAAACTATAATAGTGGGAGATCTCAACCTTGCACTCTCTGATTTAGACAAATCAAACCACAAAACAAACAAGAAAGAAATTAAAAAAGTAAATAGAACATTAGAAAAACTAGGTATGATAGACCTTTGGAGAAAACTGAATGGCAATAGGAAGGAATATACTTTCTTTTCAGCAGTTCATGGATCCTATACAAAAATTGACCATATATTAGGACATAAAGATCTCAAAATTAAATGTAGGAAGGCAGAAATAATAAATGCCTTCTTCTCAGATCACAATGCAATAAAAGCTACATTCAGTAAAAAGTTAGGGGTAAATAGACCAAAAAGTAATTGGAAACTGAATAATCTCATCTTAAAGAATGACTGGGTGAAAGAGCAAATTATAGAAACAATTAACAATTTCACCCAAGATAATGATAATGATGAGACATCATATCAAAATCTTTGGGATGCAGCTAAAGCAGTAATAAGGGGAAACTTTATATCTTTAGAGGCTTATTTGAAGAAAATTGAGAAAGAGAAGATTAACGAATTGGGCTTACAACTTAAAAGGCTAGAAAAAGACCAAATTATAAACCCCCAACCAAAAATTAAACTCGAAATACAAAAATTAAAAGGAGAAATCAATAAAATTGAAAGTAAAAAAACTATTGAATTAATAAATAAAACCAAGAGTTGGTTTTATGAAAAAGCCAATAAAATAGATAAACCTTTGGTAAATTTGATCAAAAAAAAGAAAGAGGAAAATCAAATTGATAGTCTTACAAATGAAAAGGGGGATCTTTCCACCAATGAAGAGGAAATTAGAGAAATAATAAGGAGTTACTTTGCCCAACTTTATGCCAATAAATTTGATAACTTAAGTGAAATGGATGACTTTCTCCAAAAATATAGGCTCCCTAGATTAACAGAGGAGGAGATAAATTGCTTAAATAGTCCCATTTCAGAAAAAGAAATAGAACAAGCTATTAATCAACTCCCCAGGAAAAAATCCCCAGGGCCAGATGGATTCACATGTGAATTCTACCAAACATTTAAAGAACAATTAGCCCCAATGTTATATAAATTATTTGAAAAAATAGGGGATGAAGGAGTCCTACCAAACTCCTTTTATGACACAGACATGGTACTGATACCTAAACCTGGTAGATCGAAAACTGAGAAAGACAATTATAGACCAATCTCCTTAATGAATATTGATGCTAAAATCTTAAATAAGATATTAGCAAAAAGACTTCAGAAAATCATCTCCAAGATAATACACTATGATCAAGTAGGATTTATTCCAGGAATGCAGGGCTGGTTTAATATTAGGAAAACTATTAATATAATTGACCATATTAATAATCAAATTAATAAGAACCATATGATCATCTCAATAGATGCAGAAAAAGCATTTGACAAAATCCAACATCCATTCCTACTAAAAACTCTTGAGAGTATAGGAATAAATGGATTATTCCTTAGAATAATCAGGAGTATATATTTAAGACCGTCAGTAAGCATAATATGCAATAGAAATAAACTGCAACCTTTCCCAGTAAGATCAGGAGTGAAACAAGGTTGCCCACTATCACCATTACTATTCAATATAGTACTAGAAACGCTAGCCTCGGCAATAAGAGCCGAGAAAGAGATTCAAGGAATTAGAGTAGGAAATGAGGAAATTAAACTATCACTTTTTGCAGATGACATGATGGTATACTTAGAGAACCCCAAAGACTCTGCTAAAAAGCTACTAGAAATAATTCAAAATTTCAGCAAAGTGGCAGGATACAAAATAAATCCACATAAATCCTCGGCATTTTTATATTTCACTAACAAAATGCAACAGCAAGAGATACAAAGAGAAATTCCATTCCAAACAAATGTTGAGAGTATAAAATATTTGGGAATCCATCTACCAAAGAAAAGTCAGGAATTATATGAGAAAAATTACAAAACACTTGCCACAAAAATAAAATCAGATTTAAATAATTGGAAAGACATTCAGTGCTCTTGGATAGGCCGAGCGAATATAATAAAGATGACAATACTCCCCAAACTAATCTATTTATTTAGTGCTATACCAATCAGACTCCCAAGAAACTATTTTAATGACCTAGAAAAAATAACAACAAAATTCATATGGAAGAATAAAAGGTCAAGAATTGCAAGGGAACTAATGAAAAAAAAGTCAGAGGAAGGTGTTCTAAGTGGACCTGATCTAAAGCTATATTATATAGCAGCAGTCACCAAAACCATTTGGTATTGGCTAAGAAATAGACCGGTAGATCAGTGGAACAGATTAGATACAAAGGGCAAAAAAGGGTACATCTATAGCAATCTAATCTTTGACAAACCCAAAGATTCCAACATTAGGGATAAAAATTCATTATTCGGAAAAAACTGTTGGGAAAACTGGAAATTAGTATGGCAGAAATTAGATATGGATCCACACTTAACACCATATACCAAGATAAGATCAAAATGGGTCCATGATCTAGGCATAAAGAAGGAGATAATAAATAGATTAGAGGAACAGAGGATAATCTACCTCTCAGACTTGTGGAGGAGGAAGGAATTTATGACCAGAGGAGAACTAGAGATCATTATTGATCACAAAATAGAAGATTTTGATTACATCAAACTAAAAAGTTTCTGTACAAATAATACTAATGCAAACAAGATTAGAAGGGAAGTAACAAATTGGGAAAATATTTTTAAAAACAAAGGTTCTGACAAAGGTCTCATTTCCAAAATATATAGAGAACTGACCATAATTTATAAGAAACCGAACCATTCTCCAATTGATAAATGGTCAAAGGATATGAACAGACAATTCTCAGAGGAAGAAATTGAAACTATATCCACTCACATGAAAGAGTGTTCCAAATCACTACTGATCAGAGAAATGCAAATTAAGACCACTCTGAGATACCACTACACACCTGTCAGATTGGCTAAGATGACAGGAACAAATAATGACAAATGTTGGAGGGGATGTGGGGAAATTGGGTCACTAATACATTGCTGGTGGAGTTGTGAAAGAATCCAGCCATTCTGGAGAGCAATCTGGAATTATGCCCAAAAAGTTATCAAACTGTGCATACCCTTTGACCCAGCAGCGCTACTACTGGGATTATATCCCAAAGAAATACTAAAGAGCGGAAAGAGACATATATGTGCCAAAATGTTTGTGGCAGCTCTTTTTGTTGTAGCTAGAAACTGGAAGATGAATGGATGTCCATCAGTTGGAGAATGGTTGGGTAAATTGTGGTATATGAAGGTTATGGAATATTATTGCTCTGTAAGAAATGACCAGCAGGAGGAATATAGAGAGGCCTGGAGAGACTTAAATCAACTGATGCTGAGTGAAATGAGCAGAACCAGAAGATCACTGTACACTTCAACAACAATACTGTATGAGGATGTATTCTGATGGAAGTGGAAATCTTCAACATAAAGAAGATCCAACTCACTTCCAGTTGATCAATGATGGACAGAGGTAGCTACACCCAGAGAAGAAACACTGGGAGGGGAATGAAAATTGTTAGCACTAATATCTGTCTGCCCAGGTTGCATGTACCTTCGGATTCTAATGTTTATTGTGCAACAAGAAAATGATATTCGCACACATGTATTGTACCTAGACTATATTGTAACACATGTAAAATGTATGGTATTGCCTGTCGTCGGGGGGAGGGAATAGAGGGAGGGGGGGTAATTTGGAAAAATGAATACAAGGGATAATATTATAAAATATATATATATATATATATATATATATATATAATAAAAAAAAGAAAAAAAATTTGTGAAATCACAGATAGATATGTATATTTTGATACAAAGGAAAATTAAATAGGGAATTTGGCAATAAATTATTAAGAAATAACTTGCTAATCCCACTGCAAATTCTTTTTGCTGTATACCACATGTTTACCTTGAGTTATACACATTAAAATATATTGCTGATTAAATTATTAAAATATCCAAAAAAGTATTTTGAAGTGAAATTATGATCCAAATGGATCATGATAATTTTCCTAAAGTAGCCCCTGAATAATTAATTCAGCAGCTATTTATTAAATATATTTTATCTACAATACACAGTGGGAATACAAAGATGTTAAAGCTAGTTTCTGCCCAAAGGAGCACAAGTCTCCTAGATAAAATAAGACAAGAACATGAATAAAGACAACCCTGTATATGAGTGATGCAGACTTCTTTAAATGACTGGATTGTCCACAGCATTATGCTGCTTGATTTTATAGCCCTATACAAACACGATTGAGTGGTGCTCCAGAAAGCATTTCTCCATGGGATACAATGGGATGTATATAGGGATATCAAAAGGATATGTTCCCTAAAAAAGGCTACCAAAAAATTAGATACATTCTAGAAGCACAGAGAATTCATGAACAATTCTGAGGGTCACTGCCATATCACCATTGATTTCCTGTCTTAGAAATATTACTTAAAGCATATTGTGGCTAATTATTATTCCCAGCTCCACCATGAATGAAGTATTTTCTTGATTTAGTAATTAATAATTGATACCATATTTCTTTCTAGATATTTATAAAGAAGTTTAATAATACTCTCTAGCTCCTGGCTAAAAAATACATCTAAGAAAAGAAAGATTTGATGAGTTTTGTAAATGTAATGAAGAAGTGACTCTCTGATATTATGGGCCAGGCCCTCCTCATTTAGAAACTCTTCTGTCCTGAATGGAAAAAAAAAAAAAAAAAATATATATATATATATATATATATATATATATATATATATATATATATATATATATATATATATATAAAACACTCAAAAAAAGACTGTAAGATCTTGCATGAAACTAAGGGTTCAGAAGGTATAGTAGAGGACTTGGTAATAATAAAAATAGCAGCATTTTATAGTTTGCAAAACACTTTATGTATTGTCCCTTTTGATCCTTATAGCCCCTTGAGGCTGAGGCTGTTATTCTCATTTTATAGAGGAAAACTGTGCTTGAGAGAGGTAAAGGCATTTGTCCAGGGTCACACTACTGATAGATGCCTGAACTACAATCTCAGCTCTATGATCTGGCCACTAAGCCTCCTATTATCTCAATAGAAGAAGGATATAATTGTTTCTGGGTTTTTTTACTCATGCCTTCACTAGACCAGGAATATTGGGAAGTAGTGATAGAACTTTTTTCTTTGTCTGTACCTCTCCTAGGTCCAGGGCCACATTTTTCTTATAGTTAATTGATTTTTGATTTTTATAGCCAATCTTGATTATTGTTTTCTTTCTAGTCAAGTCAGTGACGTAAAGCTGCACTTTGCTCTCTCAACCAGGTCAGTGCCATAGTCATAGCTTGATTTTTCTCACTCTATTTTCTTGTGATAATCTTTTTATCCTTTTATTTGCAATGTAGATTTTATAGGTTAATGTTATTGAAATACTCTAGGGCCTAGAAGAAATACTGACTGTAATCTAAGTACATTGTTTTTGCAGGAATGTAATGTGCCTATAGTTAGCATTATAATTAAATTATATTAACAAAAATCATTGGGAAATTTGTTATTATTTTGATGGAAAATGAGAAGAGACCAGTAGATCATTAAATTGTGACCTCCTGGAGATCAGAGATTATTTTCTTAGTCTTTCTTTGTATTCCTATTGTTTAGCACAGTGGTCAGAATTATTCCAAATGGTAGGTACTTAAAAATGTTTATTATAATTATAGTAATTAGGGCAGCTAAACAAAGTGGATATAAACCTGAGCCTAGAGAGGGAAGACTCATCATTTTGTGTATAAATCTGGTCTGAGATATTTAGATGTATGACTCTGAGCTTTACATGTTTTGCCTGTTTCCTCATTTATAAAATGAGCTGGAGAAGTAAATGTCTCCAGTATCTTTGCCAAGAAAAACCCGAATGGGACCATGAAGAGTTGGACACAACTGAAATGACTCAACAACAACATTGTAGTAATAATATTAAGAGCTTAATAAGTGTTTATTGATTGAATGACTGACCTACAGACAACAATATAATAAGTTGTAATTGAATCATTGATCTAAATTAAAAACATAAAAAACAGAATACAGAAAACAAAGTAACATAATATTTTGACAACCATGAGAAAAATATAAATTCTTATTAAAGCCTTTTTATTTTTCCAAATACATGCAAAGATAATTTTTAACATACACCTTTACAAAAATTTGTGTCCCAAATTTTTCTCACTCCCATTTGGCCCAAACATCAAATAATCCAATGTAGCTTAAACATATGCAATTTTAAAAAATATTTCCACATTTGTCATGTTGTGAAAGAAAAATTAAATCAAAAGGAGAAAAAAACTAGAAAGAAAAAAAAAACAAGCAAGCAATCAACAATAAGAAAAAAGGTAAAAAAAAATAATGTTTTTATCCACATTCACTCTCCATATTTCTCCCTCTAATTACATAAGGCTTTTTCCATCATAAATTTATTGAAATTGCCTTGAATCACCTCATTGTTAAAAAGAACCAAGTCCATCACAGTTGATCATCACAGAATCTTGTTGTTCCTTTGTACAATGTTCTCTTGGTTCCACTCACTTCACTTAGCATCATGTAAGTTTTTTCAAGCTTATCTGAAATCAGTCTGCTCATCATTTATTTTAGAACAAAAATAATTCATTATAGTCATATACAATAATTTATTCAGTCATTCCTCAACTAATGGACATTCACTCAGTTTCCAGTTACTTGCCTCTGCAAAAGGGCTGAAGAGGATTGGGAGGTAAAGAATCTGGTTTCTCTGGCCAAGATAATATAGAAAACAGCTAAATGGAAGAGATAGAGGCATACTAGTAGCAAGAAGACACTTTCTTAGTGCCTGGGCTGTCTGTTCCTTGAGCCCAGCTTTGTTATACCATAAGTAAGAGAAGTGATAATGAAAGATCAGAATGTCTTATATAGACAATGGCCTAGCTATGTCTTCCTGAAGCCGAATGTAGGACCAGAGATTCCTCTTATCGACAGAACAGTGACTAAGGAAAAGCAATAGGGAGATAATTTCACCTCATTAGACAAGAAACCCTTCAGTAGGTTTGGTTAAGGTTAAAATAGCCTTGGGTGCTCTTTTTTTGGAGTACAGACTTTCCTTTCAGCTTTTCTCTTTGGGAAATAGTACAAATAACTCTTGTCCAGTAGATTTAATCTATTCAATATTAAGAATCAGACTCTTCCTCTTGCAAGCCTATATTGATCCCAGGGGTTATTTACTCCAGTAGTATCAAATTTAAGTAGAAAAGGGAGGAAGAGTGGCACTAAACCTCAAAAACAACTACATATTAATATTTATTTTCTATGGTATTTTATTTATTTTCTTAAATATTTTCCAATTATATTTTAATCTGATTCCTCTGGAGTAGGAAGTTCTGGGGCTGTGTGCTATGTCACCATCATCAATGCATATGCTTCCACCATGATGAACTCTTATGTAGTCAAAGAAAATGTGAATATTTTAATAAAAATCTATTTTATATTTATATTATATTATATATTAAAAGTATATATTATTAAAATATAAATTTATATTTATAAAACCTGGAGACTCTCATCATCAATATACTAAAGGAGTACAAGTTCATAATTCTGGGTGACTTCAACACACCAACTTTCAGACATATTAGGGAGTCCATGAGTAAGAAACAGCAACAGCAGTAGGAACATCAATGATCACTTACTACTGAACACTTGTGTCTCTCCTGACCTCATCACCAACACCACTTCTTTTTACCTATGTGCAATAAAATTTCATGGGCATGGGCATTAGACTATACCCCTATAAGGAGAAGAGATGAGTTTTGAAGGTGATGTGTGATGGCTGAGTACTAGATTGGTCACATATCCTCTTCAAGCTAAACATTTGCATTCAGCAAAAACAGTGGACCCAAGGCAAGATGACTACCAGAAGACTTAATGTCAACATTTTAGACTACTTCCCCCAGCAGGAATAATCTGTTGCTAACTTAGAGAGAAACTTGAGTCAACACGTGGTTGGCAACAATAGAGCAGAAAAGAAGTGGAAAGCTTATCTGGCTCAGAAACTTGTAAGCATAAAGACTGGTTTGACAAAAATGATGGGGAAATTCAGAAGTTGCTACACAAAAGTATCTTGGCTCAGTAAGAAGGCAATGATGAAGAATAAAATAAAGTTAAAATAAAATGGTGGGTGGAAGATTCCAGCAAAATAGCACAGTAAGCCAGAAAATTCCAAGCTCTCCTGATTTCCCCCCATAAACAAAAGACAATTGTGACTCAGGCAGAATATAAATTAGTGAAAAACAAATAAGATAGACAGAATGGGGTCCTGCAGAGAAAATCTAAGAAGACCCGAAAAAATATCACTAGATCAGGGTTTAAACAATGCAAAGTATATTCAATGCATCCTCTGAGGCCTAGATGCAATAGAGTATGCATTAATTCTCTGCCATTTGTACTAATATAGTAATAAAAAAGAAAACAGAGGCTCTCTACCAGTTAGTACCAAACCATATATATTTGGAACCATATAGCAAATGGAAAGATTTTGAATGCTGTGGATAAGTCCACTAATCTTATGATCTATTTTTACATGTAACAAATTTTAATATATGTACATAGAGATGATGAGGTTGAAATGCACATTGCCAGAGCTAGCTCACTTTTTGGGGAAATTCCAAATGAAAGTGTGGGAAAGAAGAGGTATCAGGCTGCCTATCAAACCAAAGGTCTACAGAGCTTTTGTACTGACTTTGTTGTTGTATGCCTGTAAAACCTGGACAGTATACCAGCATCATATCAGGAAATGGAATAATTTCCATGTGAATAGCTTAGGAAAATTCTGAAGATCACCTGGCAAGATAAGATACTAGATACTGAGGTGGCAAATCTGATGACATGATCATGTTTGAATACCAAATGTACATTTGATGAAAATATTATTTTATGAAGAACTTATAAAAGACAAGAGCTCACATGGAGGTCAGAAGAAATGATATAAGGACACTTAAGGTGTCACTTGACCTTTGGAAGCAATTGTGGAAAACATTGGCACAGGAATATCCAGCATGTGTGTGCCTGCATCAAAAAAAAGGTACTGTGCAGAATTGTAGTAGCTTAAGGGAAATATAAAATGCACAAATTTAGAGGCATCTCCATTCTAAATATTCATATGAACTATTTGTGCCCAACTTGTAGAATTTCTGAGCTTTTTTTTTTTTTTTTTTGGTCTGATTAGTCAGTCAGCCTTCCTGTTCATTGATCTCTACATAACTATACCATTTTGCCATTTTGCTCCTCTTTGAGCATGAAAGGCAAAAATGAGCCAGTCAGCCATTTATTATGCCCTGTTCTGGTTTCAGATGGATTTTTTTTTACCTATTTAGTTATTTTCAATATATCGTTTTATGATGTGATGAAGACAAAATAAAATCTGTTATTCTAAGAACAATATTTTCAGTTTTACTCTCATAAATACTCAAAAATATTTTGAGTTACTTATAAGCTAAAAAAAAATCAAAGAGATTTGTTAATCACTGTTTTTGGATAGCTTAATGTGGGAGTAACTTAACATTATTTGGCCCCAGTCTTATATTTTGTAAAATGTAGAAGATAATAGTATCTCTCTTCCAAGTTTGTTGTATCAAATAAAATACTATTTCTTTCCTATTTACTTTTTTATGGTTCTCTTTGTGTCTTTTTTTTTTCTTTTTGGAAATTAAAGTTACTGTTCAGCTCTTTTCCTCATCAGAAAAAAATTGAAAGTTTCATAATTCATTAAATGTGCATGTTTTTTTCCTGAAAGATTATACTCATTATAAATCCTCAGGTCCTGTAAGGTTAAATCTGTTGTAATCTTGACTGTTAGTCCTGGGTATTTGAATTGTTTCTTTCTGGTGCCTGTTAGATTAAGATTTATGAATTTGCTCCTATAAAATGGCTTGCTCCCGCAACAAGACATAAGACACCAGATTTTATGAAAATGTCTAATTACAATGAATATAATAACAATGGATATAAAAAGGAAAACAAGAATTAACAGTATAGTTCTTACAACAAAAGCACTTAATGCATCCTATGATTAATATAACTAGTTTAATACAAATAAATTCATAGACTAGAGGAGGAGAGAAGAAAGAACACATCACCAATTCAGGGGAAGTACCAACATTGAAGACCTCTGGCTGTGGAATCCTGGATTACATTCCTACAAATCCTGACCTGAAGGATTCCAGGCAGAGCATCCTCTTCATGGGTGAGATTCCAATTTGGGTATTGATCTATCGTGACTTAAATAGCCCATGGAATAAAGGTAGCCAAATGCCAGCAATACTGGTTTCATTTCTTGAATGAATCCAGAAGGAGGGCCAGTCCTGCCAGAATTTGTCAAGAGTGAAGAGTTACTTCTGGAGTGACTAGATAATGCGTCCCTAGTGGATTTGGCCAGAATCCATCCACCCAAGATGTTGTTCTTTAAGCTATATTTGTTCCCAAAGTTATTCAGCTACTGTATAACAAAGGGTGAACAATAGTTCATTGTACTGTAATTATCCCATGAATGTGGAGGGAAATTGCAGAACAAGATCTGCAGAATCATATTCTTATACCTATATCTTTCAATTGTTTGCAACATTTTCTCCTTGATTTAATAGTTGTGGAATTTGGCAACAATATTCCTTGGAGTTTTCATTTTGGATCTCTTTCACAAGTTTTTTGGTGGACTCTTTTAACAACTATTTTATCCTCTGGTTCAAGGATATTAGAGCAGATTTCCATAATAGTTATCTTTTTTCCTATTTTAATAATATTTTATTTTCTCTTAATTATATGTAAAAACAACTTTGAACTTTAAAAAAAAAATCTTTCCCAAATTCTTTCCCCCTCTCCCTCCCTTCCTTATTTTTTTTTTTTTTTGCAAAAAAAGTGATTGTGCTTTATTGTATTTGTAAAGAAATGCATCTTATAATTATATTATAGGACTTTACTATGGTCTTTTGTTGCTCTTCAAAATATTCTTTTTTATTAAAGCTTTTTAATTTGTGTACATACATATATACAGGTCATATGTATGAATACTTTCAATATTAACCCTTATAAAACCCTGTGTTCCAAATTTCCCCCCTTTCTACCCACCCCCTGACCTAGATGGCAAGCAATCCAATATATGTTAAACATGGCAAAAATATATGTTAAATCCAATATATGCATACATATTTACATAATCATCTTGCTACAGAAGAAAATTCAAATCAAAAAAATTAGAAAGAAAATAAAATACAAGACAACAACATAAAAAAGTTTGAAAATGCTATGTTGTGGTTCACATTCAGTTCCCACAGTCCTCTCTTTGGGTGTAGATGGCTCCCTTCCTCACAAGATCATTGGAACTGGCTTGAATCATCTCATTGTTGAAAAGAGCCACGTCCATAAGACTTGATCATCATATAAATCTTGTCATTGCCATGTATAATTATATCCTGGGTCTGTTCATTTTAATTAGCATAAGTTAATGTAAGTCTCTCCAGACCACTCTAAAATCATCCTGCTAATCATTTTTTATAGAACAATAATATTCCACAACAGCCATATACCACAACTTTTTCAGCCAATCTCCAACTCATAGGCATCCATTCAATTTCCAGTTTCTTACCACTACAAAAAGAGCTGCTGCAAACATTTTTGTACATGTGGGTCTTTTCCCTTCCTTTAAGAAATCTTTGGGATAAGCCCAGAAGAAACATTGCTTGATCATAGGATATGTACATTTTGAAAGCCCTTTGGACATAGTTACAAATTCCTCTCCAGAATGGTTGGATCATTTCACAACCCCACCAAAAATGTATTACTGCTCCAGTTTTCCCACATCTCCTCCAACATGTCACTATTTTTTTCCGTGAGCTTAGCCTATCGGAGAGGTGTGTAGTGGTACCTCAGAGTTGTCTTAATTTGCATTTCTCTGATCCATAGTGATTGAGAGCATCTTTTCATTAACTAGAAATGGTTTAATTTCTTCATCTGAATTGTTCATATCATTTCACCATTTATCAATTGGAGAATGACTTGAGTTCTTATAAATTTAAGTCTATTCTCTGTATATTTTAGAAATGAGGTCTGTCTCAGAAACTTTGAATATAAAATTGTTTTCCTGTTTTATTGCTTACCTTCTAATCTTATCTGCATTAATTTTGTTTGTACAAAACCTTTTTTACTTAATATAATCAGAATTATCTATTTTTTGTTCAATCATGAATTCCAGTTCTTTTTTGGCCACAAATTTCTTCCTTCTCCATAGATCTCAGAAATAAACTATACTTTGTTCTTCTAATTTCCTTATATCACTCTCTATGTCTAATTTGTGAACCCATTTTAGCCACAAGGAACATTTGCATCAGCAAAGAATGCTTCGTAACTTCTTCAGATGTATGATTCCCAGGTGTGGAAGCTCTCAGAGAATTGACCTGACCTTTCACTTAGACGTTCTTAACAAAAAAAAAAAAAAAAACATTATTACTATTTTTTTTTCAATTTTTTGGTTTTGTTTGACTGATTCTTGAAGTCTCATCGAGTCATTCATTTCCCTTTGTTCAATTCTAATTTTTAGTGAGTTGTTTTCTTCAGTTAGCTTTTTTATCTCCTTTTGCATTTGGCCAATTGAGTTGTTTTGTATATTGCATGTTTTTTTTTTTCCATTTCACAAATTCGGTTTTCAACAAATCAGATTATTTTTCATTTCTATTTTGTAAGGTATTATATACGTTTTATATTTCTTCAAATCTATTTTAAGGATATTTCTGTCAGATTATTTCTGGTTTTCCTTTTCCATACCCTCTTTCAAAGATCTCAATTTCTCCCCCCCATTTTCTTCTAATTCTCTTTTAAAATCCTTTTTCGAATTATTCCAAATGATTCTTGTGAAATGGGGACCAACTCATATCACCTTTTGGGGCTTCATCTGGAGTTGATTTGTCTTTAGGTTTCTCTGAGTCCTTCATTATTGATTATTGCACATCCTTGCTTTTATTGTGTACAATGTATTATAGGATTTCCTTGTTTTCCTCAGTGTCAATTCATGTAAATCTTTCCAGGCCTTTCTAGCTTGTTAATCATTTTTATAGAATAATAATATTCCACTATCTTCATATATCACAACTTGTTCATCCATTCTGCAAATGATGCATCCATTCATTTTACAGTTCTTTGCTATCACAAAAAGAACTGCTACAATCATCTATACACATGTGAGTCCTTTTCACTCCTTTAAGATTTCATTGAGATACAGACCCAGTAATGGCACTGCTGATAGTCCTTTGGACATAGTTCCAATTACTCTCCAGAATGGTTGGATCATTTCATAACTCTACCAACAATGCATTAGTGTCCCAGGTTTCCCACATCCTCTTCAACATTTGTCATTTTTTTCTGTCAGCCAACCTAAGAGGTGTGTGGTGGCACCTAAAAATAGTTTTAATTTGCATTTCTCCAATCAATAGCGATTTAGAGCATTTTTTCATATTACTGTATATGGCTTTAATTTCATCATCTAAAATTGTTCATATCATTCAATCACTTATCAATTAAAGAATGACTTGTATTCTTATACATTTGAGACAATTATTTGTATATTTTAGAAATAAGACCTTTATCAGAAATATTGTCTATAAAGATTATTTTCCAGCTTTGTATTTCCCTTTTAATCTTGTTTCTATTGGTTTTATATGTGTAAAACCTTTTGAATTTAATGTAATTAAAGTTGTCTATTTTGCATTTAATAATGCTCTCAAAGATCTGATAGGTAAATAATCTTTTATTCTCATAGTTTGTTCATGTCATTCTTTATGCTCAAATCATGTACCCATTTTATATTTATTTGGGTATGGGTTGTGAATGTAGATCTAAACTGAGTTTTTGACATTACTTTCCAATTTCCAATTTTTGTCAAAAAGAGAATTTTTATTCTACAAGCTGGAGTTTGAGGGCTTGTCAAATACTAGATTACTATAGGTCTTCATTATGTTGTATGTATCTCGTTTATTCCACTGATCCAGCACTTTATTTTTAGCCAGTAACAATGGTTTTTGTTAAGGACCATGTCTAAGTGAAGGGGCAGGTCAATTCTCTGAGAGCCTCCACAGCTGTGAATCATACATCTGAAGAAGTTACAAAGCAGCCTTTGCTGATGCAGATGTTCCTTGTGGATGGGGAATGAAATAAATTGGAGGCAAGAGGAAGAGGAGAGAGGTCAGATCAGACAACACAACTGCCTCTCAGTGGAGAGGTCAGAGAACAGCAACTGTCTCTATCTCCTTGTATCATCACAATCATACACTCACATGCAATAGGTCTTAGACCTCCAGCATGGGCCAGTTATTCCTGTCAGAGCAGGCTCCCATATCATAAGAGGTTTTGATGACTGCTGATTTATAATATAGTTTTTAATTTTGGTACTGCTAAGCTAATATCCTTTGTATTTTTTTTCATTGATTACCTTGATATTTTGACCTTTTGTTCTTCCAAATGAATTGTCTATTCTAATTCTTTTAATTCCTTTTTTTTTTATTGCTAACTGCAAAATTTCTAGTACAATACTGAATAATAGTGATGATAATGTGCATTCTTGTTTCATTCACCCCTGATCTTATTGGGAATGCATCCAGCTTCTCTCCATTACAAATAATGCTTGTTGTAGATTTTAGATAGATACTGCTTATTATTTTAAGGAAAGTTCCTTTTATTCATATGCTATTTAGTGCTTTAAATAAGAATGCGTGCTGTATTTTGTCAAAAGCTTTTTCTGCATCCATTAAAATTAACATATGATTTCTGTTGGTTTTATTATTGACACGATTGATTATAGTAATAGTTTTCCTGATATTGAGCTAGCTCTGCATTCCTGGTATAAATCCCATTATATTGCTAATAATTTGCTGTAATCTCTTTGCTATTATTTTATTTAAAATTTTTGTATCAATATTCATTAGAGAGATTGGTCTGTAATTTTCTTTCTCTGTTTGGGCCCTTGCTGGTTTAGGTGTCAGTACTATATTTGTGCCATAGAAGGACTTTGGCAGGACTCTTTATTATCTTATTTACAAATAGTTTATATAGTATATGAATTATTTGTTCTTTAAATGTTTGGTATAATTCACTTTGCTCCTGGAGATTTTTTCTTAGGAGATTGATTAATGGTTTGTTAAATTTCTTTTACTAAAATGAGACAACTTAAGTAATTTATTGCTTTAATTACTTTTTCATTAGTGTTAAATTCACTCTTTTCATTTTTGATGTTGATGATTTAGGTTTTATCTTTCTTTTTTTCTGATCAAATTAACCAAAGGTTTATCTATTTTGTTGGGGTTTTTTTCATAAAATCAACTGTTAGTTTTATTTTTAAGTTCCATAATTTTTTTAGTTTCTATTTTATTAATCTGTCCTTTATAATTCAGAAATTCTAATTTGGTATTTAATTGAATGTTTTTAATTTGTCTTTTTTCTAGCTTGTTTAGTTGAATGCCCAGCTAATTCAATGATCTCTTTCTCTATTTTATTCATGTCGCTATTTAGAGATATAAAATGCCCCCTAAGAACTGCTTTGACTGCCTCCCATAAGTTTTGGTATGTTGTCTCATTATTGTCATTCTTTTGGATGAAATTATGAATTGTTTCTGTGATTTCTTTTTTGACCCACTTATTTTTTAAAATTAGATTGTTTAATTTCTGATTGGTCTTCACTATAGCATTCCTCTTGTCTTTAATGGATATAATTTTATTGCATTGTGGTCTCTAAAGGAAGCATTTATTATTTCTGCTTTTCTGCATTTGATTGTGAGGTTTTTATGCTGTAATACATGGTCAATTTTTATGTATATACTATGTCCTACAAAGAAAAAGGTGTCCCTATTCAATTTTCACCAGAGATCTGTTATATCTAAGTTTCCTAGGATTCTATTAATCTCCCTATTTTCTTTCTTGTTTATTTTGTGCTTATATTTGTCTGATTCTGAGAGGGAAAGGTTGAAATTCTCCAATAGTATAGTTTTGCTTTATACCCAACTGAATGTTTAAGTTATTGTCTCTTAGAACCAAAACTGATGAAATCAAGCTTCACACTATGCTCATCTATCTGATCTCTTCTTTTCCTCCATTGTAATAGTTTTTTCCCAGTTCTCTATGTGATCGAATTTGTCCTATTATATCTCCCTTTTACTCCTTTCCATTGTATAACTTTCTCCAACCCTTAATGTCTTTTTCTTTGATATTATCACATCAGAGTCTATTCACAACTACACCCTCAGTCCATGTGATCCCTCCCTCTGTGTGCCCCAGTGACTGATACAGTTCTCAAGTGTACAGATATTATTTTTACATCTAAGAATCTAAACAGTTTAACCTTTAAATAATATATATTTCCCCCTATTTACCTTTCTATGTTTTTCTTGAGTTCCTTGTAGATTAAATTTTGTTTAGTTCTGTTTTTTTATTTTAATAGAAATAATTGAAGTCTCTTTCTTCAGTGAAGATCCAACTCTTCCCCTGAAAGATGATCCAAATGCCTTTGGGTAATTAATTTTTGGTTGTAACTCTACGTCCTTTGCCTTCTGGAATATGATATTCTAGGACATTCAATCCTTTAATGAAAAAGCTGCCAGATTCTGGGTTATACTGACTGTTGCTCCTTGATATTTAAATTGTTTTTGTCTGGCAAGTTGCAGTATGTTTCTCCTTAATGTTATTGTTCTGGAGTTTTGCAACAATGTTCCTTAGAGTTTTCCTTGTGGGATCTCTTTCTGAAGCTGATCAATGGATTCTTTCAATGAGTTTTTACCCCTCCATTTCCAGAATATCAAGGCAGTTTTCCTTAATGATCTTTTGTAGAATGTTATGCAGAATCTTTTTTTTTTTTTTTTTTGGTCATGGCCTCCAGGTAGGCCAATAATTTTTAAATTGTCTCTTCTTCTCTATTTTCTAGGTAAACTTTTTTTTCCCCCAATGAGGTATTTCACAATTTCTTCCACTTTATTTTCGTTTCTTTTTTTAGTTTGTTTGACTGATTCTTGCTGTCTCACGGTCATTAGCTTCCATTTACCCTGTTCTTGTTTTTAGTGTGTTGTTTTCTTCAGTTAGCTTTCTTATCTCTTTTTTCCATTTGGTTAATTCTACTTTTCAAGAAGTTGTTTTGTTCAGATAATTTTTTTCCTTTCCTTGCCAAGTTGTTGTCTCTCTCATATGTACCTCTCATTTCCTTTCTAATTTGTGGTTCTACATCACTTATTTGCCTTTTAAAGTCTTTTCTGAATACTTCAAAGATAACTCTTTGGGCTTGAGACCAATTCATATTGCATTTTGAGATTTCTCCTGTGAATATTCTGTCCTTCTCTGATTTTGTGTTTTGGTCTTGTCTATCACTATAGTAGCTTTCTATGGTCAACATTCTTTGCTGTTTCTTGATCACTTTATTTTTCTTTTGATATTTCCTCTTTTTTACTTTATGGTTCAGTTCCGCTCCTGAGGTAAAGAGAATGCTGTCCCAAGCTTCCTGTGCTGCTTTGAGTTTTGGCTTTGTGCACAAGAGGCCCTTTTGTATTTGCAGGGATAACTTTGCTTGCTTTTTTTTTTTTTTCAGGAAATGGCCTGGTTTCTCAGAGTCTTCCTTCTGAACTAGGACTGGAAACTGCTTTACTTAACTGCTCCACAACTGAGCTAGGACTGAGAGTCTCAGTTGCTGATTTATGATGATTAAGACTCTCTCACTGGTTTTCCCAGAGTCTGTCTGAGCTGGCCTGAACAACATTTTCAGTCCAGTGAGACTGACCTTTCTTGAAGTTTTCCCAGCTTATCTTGAGCTGGAAAGTGGTTTCATTCCTTTGGATTCTGTTCAGAGGCTTGGTTTCATGAGGTTTTTGATGAATACTTGGAGAGCTCAAGCAGCTTCCTGGCTTTTACAACTCCATATTAGCTCTACGACCAGAACATGCTATTTTCTTAAGTATTTTTCTTTCTTTTTTAACAAACACATTTAATTCTCTTTTCATAATGTTCTTGCATCTATCTCATTTCTTTTTTCAATTTTTTCCTCTACCACCCTTACTCTTCTTTAAGCTTTTCCTAGAATACTTGTTGGGATTTGGTACAATTGAAAATTTTCTTTGAGGTTTTGTATGTATCTGTTTTACTATTTTGTCTTCTTTTGCATTTGTCTTGGTCTTTCTTGTCATCATAGTAGTTTTTCATGGTCAAGTTTTTTGTTTTTGTTTTTGTTTTGTTTTGTTTTGTTTTTTGTTGTTATTTGTTCATTTTCTGGCCTATTTCTTGATTGTAAGTTTTATATTAAAATTGAACTCTGTTCTTGGCATGGAAAGTAGAGGAGGGCAACTGTCCATGCTTCAGGTGTTTTCCTCCTATTATTTTCAGAACTAGCTCTGGAGGTCTTCAAGTTTTCAGTACAAAGGTGATATAATCTAGGGAGTGCTGTGGTTACTCATCCCCTGATGTCTGTTCTGGTCTTCACCTAAGAAAGACCTTTGTTTTTCTTGATATACAGATGTTACTGGTTCTCTTTATTCTGCAGCTGTGACATGAGCATATGGACAATAATACAATAGAGCAACAGGCACACCCAGTGCCAGTAAAAGATCTTCTGTCAACTTTTCTGACCAATTTTCTCATCACTTTACTATATTTTCAGCTATATTTTTTCCTTTTTAAATACTAATTGATTAATTTTTAAGTTAATAATTTGATTTTAACTAATTATTTTGATAAAATTAAATTTTAATTTTAACTAATTTAATTTATTGACTTAAAATTGAAAAAAATCTGGTTATATATGCACATTGACTTTTAAAATATACATTTCTTTATGAATAATGGTGGGAGAAAAAAATCAAAACAAAAAGGAAAAACCACTAGAGGAAAAAAAAGTAGACATAGCATGTGTTGATTTACATTCACTCTCCACAATTCTCTTTCTGTATGCAGATGGTGTTTTCTATCCAAAGTTTATTGGGATTGCCTTGGATCACTAAACTCCTCAGAAGAACAAAATCTTCCATAGTTGATCATCCCATAATCTTGCTATTACTGTGTACAATGTACTCCTGTTCTGCTTGTTTTGCTTAGCATTGGCTTGTGTAAATCTTTCCAACCCTTCTAAAATAATTTCATCATTTTTATAGAACAATAATAATATTGCATTATGCCATAACTTATTCAGCCTTTCCCAATTGATAGGCATCTACTCATTTTCCAATTCCTTACCACCATAAAAAGAACAGCTACAAACATTCTTGCACATGTGGGTCCTTTCCCCTCCTTTATGATACTTTAGCACAGTTCCAAATTTTACTTCAAAATGATTTCAACTATATTTTCCAACATTCATTTTTGTAAGATCTTGAGTTCCACTTTTTTTCTTCCTTCCCTTCCCTTTCTCCTCAAAAAATCTGATATAGGTTATCCATGTACAATCATTTTAAAGATATTGACATATAAGTCATGTTTTGAAAGAAAAGTTAGAACAAAAGGGAAAAACCATGAGAAAGAAAAAAAATTAAAAAGTTAGTAAAAAGAGTATGCTTTGATCTGCATTTGCCCTCCATAGTTTTTTTATCTGGATGCAGATGGCTTTTTCCATCCCAAGTGTACTGGAATTTTCTTGAATCACTGTAGTGTTAAGAAGAACTAAGTCTATCCTAGCTGATCATCACATAATCTTTTATTGCTGTATATAATTCTGCTCACTACCCTCAGCATCAGCTCTTGTAGGTTTTTCTTAGCTTTTCTGACATCATACTACTCACCGGGGCAGTGGATAGAGCACCAGCCTTGAATTCAGGAGGACCCAAGTTTAAATCTGCTCTCAGACACTTAACACATCCTAGCTGTGTGACCCTGGGCAAGTCACTTAACCCCAGCCTCAGGGGGGGGAAAAACTGTTCATCATTTCTTATAGAACAATAATATTCCATTATATGCAAATATAATAACTTGTTCAGTGATTCTCCAACTGATGGGCATACACTCAGTTTCCAATTCCTTGACACTATAGAAAGCTGTTACAAACATCTTTGCACATGTGGATCCCTTTTCCTTTGAATGTAGGGTTTCTTAACTTTTTTTGTGCCATGGACCTCTTCTGGTGAAACCTAGGGACCATTTCTCAGAATAATATTTTTGCATGCATAAAACAAAATACAAAGGACAACAATGGAAACCAATAATATCGAAATACCATTGTCAAAATATTATTAAAAGGATAAAAATCCCTGGTTAGATAGTTAACCTTGAAATCAGAAAGACCTAGGTTCCAGTCATGGCTTTGATATAAACTGACTCTGTGATACTTAGCATATCCCTTAACCTGACAATACTCCTAGGCAACTCTAAAACAATAAGTTGCAGTGAAACTATCAATCTGCATTGGTAGAAGAAGTTTTCTTCCTTGGAAGATGCAAATAACTAATCAGATCAATACAAACACTTTTCTTAAAAAGCATTTTAAATAATACATTTGTTTTATTAACATTATATGTAATTTGTTAAGTCTTGTCTCACAGCAATCAGACTTTGTCCCCCAAATAAATTGTAAACTCGTTGAGAGCAGAGGCTACCTATTGAATTTTGTATCTTTCATAGGGTTAAGTCTAGTGCTCAGTATTTCATGGAATTTTTCTGAGATTTTGAGATCATTGATTTTGAGATCCATTTTTTTTTCAGATGGAAAAGATGATGAGAGTTAGGTAAGGGGTACCTGAATGAAATTAGGGTTAATTGAGGTCTAGTGGCAGGTTTGGGGTACAGGGAGTCAAATAGAGCTCTCCTGCAACCCCTTTGGATTCAGTGCAAGGATACAGAGTTAAATGAGATCTAGTAGTGGCGCAGAGTCCCCTGAAAAGGAATTTACAGAAGCCTAGAATTAATAAAACCTAGATTAATAAAAGAGGCTTATTTCAGGTTTGGAAGTAAGGGTAAAGGTAGAAAGATGCCAGGGCCAGAGCTGGTGCCAGGCGGACAGGAACCTTTGGCATGGCCAATATAAGGATGTCATGTTTGGAGCCCCTGCAAAGAGTGGGCTCCAGGGTTCCCTTTTTATAATGGGGGCTTTTGGTAATCTTGAAGGTAAGTGGAGTCCCAGACTCCTGGCTGGTTTCAGCTAGGGTTAGAATTGAATAGAATTCAATGGGTTTTTAGATAAGGAAGAAGCTGTTTGTGGGGATTGGGGAAACCTGAGCAGATCATTAGAGTGGGGGCTGGGTCAGCCCAAGTTAGCTCAGATTTGGTGGGGTCTGGGAAAGCCGGGATATCTCCCATTGGGATTCATGGGGCTAAAAATTAGAAAGGAATCTTTAACCCACATTAAAGGGACTTGGAGAAATTTTAGGACTTATTTAAGGTCATTCAGCTAATAAATATTAATAATTATTCTAGGATTTATAGAGTACTTTAAGGTCTGCAGAGAGTTTTACAAATATTTATCCATTTGCTATAAGAGGGTTAAAATTAGAAAAATCATGCTTTCCTCCTAGTTCCATTCTCTTAGAGTTCAAGTTGACTCTAGTCATAGGCATGGCTTGCTCAAGGGAAGGCATATGCCCATGACTCGGAAGTGGAGTGATTTCAATCTCTAGCTTACAGTAGCAAACAGGGAAATAAGATCTGCAGATTTCCTTGAAGCTTTCACTAGCCTGCTGAAGAAGGTGGAAGTTTCCATGATGATCAAGGAGCTACATATATATATCTTCAATTTGAAACAACTCCAATAATTTCAAACTTGTTTCAGTCTCCAATTAACATTCTACACAGACACACTTTACTTTCTCATTTGAAAGTAAGATATTATTTTCTGGTTAATCCAAATGGCCCCTCAGTGCTGAAGGTCAACATTTTTACCTTTGTTTTCAGGCTATGCAATGAATGCACATGGTGATCTGTTCCAGTTCACATGACTAGTATGGCACAAAAGAGAGATTAGAATTTTGAGTTCCTAATGCCCAGCCCCAGGCAAAGATACAAGGTTATACTCCCTTGTCAAACCAGAAAAGTCAGTGCATCTCTTTCCTTTCAAAGTACCAATTCAAATTTTATAAATGTGCAATCTGGGATTTCCTGTTTCAGTCTGAATTTATGCTCTCAGAGTAAATAGTAAAATTAAAACTTTCTTGAAACCTAAGATGTTAGGATTACTAGGTGAGAACTCAGGAAGTCTGGACAATGACAAGGTGAGAATTCAGGTTGTCTGGACAATTACAAGGTGAGAACTCAGGATGACTTGATAGTTCTCTGGCTCAGATTCTTAAGAGGAGCAAGCTCATTGGTTGGAGTACTTCTTCCCAGAAGCCCTTGCATTATCCCACGCCCATTCTCTGGGAGGATAAAAGAGGACAGCACTCCAGAAAGAGGAGCAGTCTCTGCATTACATCAAGCTTGACGGGGCTCTTTGCAGGAAGGGAAGTCACTTCTCTGGACAAGAGTTAACAGCAACTGCCTGGAGACAACAGTTCTCTACAGGAAGAAGAATCTGTCTGAGAGATTTGAGTAGACACAGCAGATCTCTTCCCAGAGAGCGATCCGGCAGCTTCTGGAGATGACAGCTCGCTACACTAAGAGAACTGTATACAATTCACTTAAGAGAGAAAATAGCTTTAGGATAAAAATTAACCATACATACTAAGTATTTATAGTAAAGCTTTTGGCCACAACAAAGAAATACAAAGAATATGTGCATGACAAATGGCAGATGGTTAAGCAAATTATAAAACAATATAATGAAATATTTTGCTACTAGAAATGATGGATATGATAAATACAGAGAACATGGGAAGATATATGACTTATTATAAAATAAAATAAAAAATTTAAAACATACAACAATTACAATGTGAATAAATAAAAGAATTGAAGTAGAATGCTTTTAATGATAAGTTTAGCTTGGGAGTCAGTATCAGTCCCTTATAAAACATCTTATACACAATTTATAATGAACCAGGTACTATGTTAAATATTGAGGATAAAAAAGGCCAAAAACATTGCTCCCTTTTCTTAGGTTAAAGACATTCTAATGAGTGTTGGTAAGGGCATATAAGATATGTAAATAATTTATGGCTTTCAATGGAAAGATAGAAAGACACTAGAAGCTGGAGGGGAAAGGTCTCCTACAAAAGATGAAATTTGATTGGAGACTTGAATGAGGCCAAAAAAACAAAAGGCAGAGTTGAGATAGTAATGTGCAAAAAACATAGAATTAGGAGATGAGATTTTCTGAGGGGAGTAATAACCAATAGCCTCACATTTCTGGAGCATAGAGTGAATAGAAAGGAGGAAGAATAAGAAGACTGAAAAAGAAAGAAGGTATCAAGTTATGAGGAAGTTTAAACTAAACAGAGAAGGTTATATTTGAAGGCAGAGGTGTGCATTAAAGCATAGATTAAACCATGCTTAAGAAAAAAGAATATAGGTAGTTCTGAGGAGGATACATTGGAATGGGGAGAAATTTGATATAGACAGTTATTAGAATATTATGGTAATATATTTTTGTTTTGTTTTAATTTTATTAAAGCTTTTTATTTACAAAACATATGCATGGGTAATTTTTCAACACTGGCCCTTGCAACACTTTCTGTTCCAAATTTTTTCTTCTCCCTCCCTCCCCCCTCCCCACATGGCAGATGGCATGTTAAATATGTTAAAATATTTGTTAAATCAAATATATGTATACACATGTTAATATGTTTTGAATGGGTAACTCCATGGGCTTATGACTCAAGGAAGTCATTTACAAGAATAAAATCCCTATATAATCTAAAATATTTATGGCAACACTTTTTTGTGGTAGCTAAAATTGTAAAATAAATAGATGCTTATCATTTAGAGAATGGCAAAACTGTTATACATGAATGTAATGGAAGATTATTGTGAAGTAAGACATTTTGTATGCATTGAATGTAGAGAAACATGGAAAGATCTCTACAAATTGATGAAGTCTGAAATAAGCAGAAATAAGAAAGCAATATTTACAGTGACTATAACAATGTAATTATAAGGATAACTATATACCAAAAAAGCATCAAAAATGAACTTAACAGTCATAAAGATGAAGTAAGAGTTGAATGAAGAAAGGTATGAAGATATCTGCAACCTAAACCTTTGTGAAGGTGGAAGATCCATGGATGTTATCAATCATTTGTGCTAAAATATTATTTATTAGCTGGATTACTTCTCTGTATGAATTAATGGGATAACTATATTTTTATATCTATGGTGAAGCAAGAAACAAAAAAATAAGTAAAAACTTTTTAAAAGAAAACTGTAGTGAGAATACAGGTAGGAAATGATGAAAGCCTAAATTAGAGTGAGAAGTATGTGAGTGGGGAGAAGAGTGCATATTTGAAAGATGTTAAAGTAGATATCAAGATTTAGCAAGAGAGTAGATATATGAATTGAATATGAATGAAGAGTAGAGGGTAAAATCAAGGGTGCAGTTTGAATTACAGAGATAATGGTGATTTCCTCATCAAAAATAGAGAGATCTGGAGTAGAAAAGAATTTGAGGTAAAAGATAAATTTAGTTAGGAATATATTAAATTTGATTTGCCTATAAGATAAGCCTATTCAAAACTGGCAATGGGTGACTGGAGAGAAAGACAGAGAAAGACAGAGAGAGAGAGAGAGAGAGAGAGAGAGAGAGAGAGAGAGAGAGAGAGAGAGAGAGAGAGAGAGAAAGTTATTTGTATAGAAATGATAATTAAATCCATGAAAGATGATGTCACTCAGTGAAATATTATAGAAGGGAAACCTGGGTCAGAGATATGGGAGAAAGAAGACTGAAAAATGCTAATACGTAAGAGGAGAAACATAGGAGAGAAGTATCATGAAAACCTTCAGAAGAAAAATATTGAAGAAAAGATTGATGAACTATGAAATTGTGTGATGGATAAAGATGGAAAAAAGAACATTAGCTTTGAAGAGATTATTGGAAACTTGGGAAGGCAATTGCAATTGAATGATGAAAATGTTAGATTGAAGAAAACATAGAAATGAATAAAAGAAGAAAATATAGGAAGTTCTGTGGGTGGAGCCAAGATAGGAGAGTGAAGCCAGGAAGCTGCTTAAGCTCTTTGTTTCCCTCTAAAACCACATGAAACCAAGCCTTTGAATAGAGTCTGACAGAATGAAATGCCTTTCCCACTCAGGATAGATAGGAAAGACTTCAAGAAAATTTAGACTCACTGAGATTAAAGAGGTTTTCAGCTCAGCTCAGACAGTGTCTAGGAAAGCCAGTGAGAGTTTCTTAATCATAACAGATCAGCAACTGAGAGGCTTAGTCTTAGCTCAACAGGGCAGACCAGTGGGACAGCCTTCTGTCCAAGCCAAGGTTCCAAGTTGCAAGGGGAACTTGAGACAATTCCTCCTTTATTACAAGAGCAGAGATAAACCTTAAAAGCCACAAAAAAGGAAACACAAACAGAGAAGGAAAGAAAATGATCAAGAAATAGAAAATTTACCTTTAACCATATAAAGCTACTATGGTGACAGGGAAGTCCAAAACACCAACTCAAACAAGGAGTCAATGTTCACAGAGGAAATCTCAAAGAATGATATGAATTGGTCTCAAGTCCAAAGAGGCTTCTTGGAAATATGCATAAAAAAATTTAAAAAGTGAATGAGAGGTAGAAGTAAAAATGAGAAAAGAAATTAGATGTGTGCAAGAGAGAGTCAACAGCTTGAAAATGAAGGAAATTTCCTGAAGAAAATAATTCCTTAAAAAATACAATTGGCCAAATGCAAAAAATAAAAAATCCACTGAAGAAATCAATTCCTTAAAAAATACAATAGGCCAAATGAACCCCCCCCCAAAAAAAATACATGCACTGAAGAAAAGAACACCTTGAAAACTAGAATTAATCAAAGCTAAAAAAGTTACATTGTTTACATTTCTTTATGGGAAAATGATACCTGTAACTCTTGAGAACTGTATCAGTTATTTGGGACAGTTAGAGGAGGCATCCCATGGACATAGGGTTTGCTTGTGAATGGACTCTGATATGATAATTTCAAAGAAAAAAAGTTATAAAGTGGTGAAAAAACTGGGAGAAGAGGAAAGGGGAGGTATAATGGAACAAGTTAGATCATATGAAGAAACACAAACAAGCCTATTACAATAGAGGAAAAGAAAGGAGTGAGGTGAGCATTGTTTAAAGCTTAATCTCATCCATTTTGGCTCAAAGAAAGAATAACAATCACTTAGTTGAGTATAGAAATTTATTTTATCCTATAAAGAAGTAGGAGGAAAAAGGGGAAAGAAAAGTGGGGGCTGAATAGAAGGGAGGGTAGAAATACTATGAGAAAGAGTTTAGAGAAAAGAGGAGAGCTGATAGAAAGTAGGACAGGTAGAGGTTGGGATGTGTCAATACCAAAATACTACTAAGGAAGAACAGGATGGAAAGAGAACAAATGTATATTCATGGGAGAAAATTGGATGGGGGGACATACAGAACTGGTAATCATAACTGTGAATGTGAATGGGATGAACTCTCCCATAAAATGAAAGTGAATAGCAGAATGGATTAAAAGACAAAACCCTACAATATGCTGTTTACAAGAAACACATCTGACAAAGAGATACATACAGAGTAAGGCTAAAAGGCTGGAGCAGAATGTATATGCTTTTGCTGAAGCAAAAAAAAAAAAAAAAAAAAAAAAGCAGGGGTAGCCATCCTAATCTCAAATAAAATAGAAAAAAATATAAACATGGCTTTCTTTAATGATTTTAAACAGGAAATAGAAAAGAGATATAGAATAATAACTAGCATAGATGATAGAATTTTTTTTTTTTAAGTATGAGGGAGAATTAGACATATTTATGGGAAGCAAAGAAGCAACTAGCTGATAAGGAGAATTTAAGATAAAAGCAGATAGACATAGTGGGAGAAATATATCTGTGAAGACAGGAGAGAATGAGATCAAGAGTGCTTAAGGAGGGTTAGCTTTGGCAAAGTAAAGGATCACATATGTACTTGAGACTGGAGTGAGGCTTACTTGGTTGTTATCCGTTCTTGAAAAAAATCAAAATGAAATTATTATGTTAGAGTTTAGTTGCAGTGTGCCTGGCTGTGACTGATCAGACCACTATAAGCTTGGAATGCTCTGCCACAGGTCAGATGCAAATAGTCTATCTGAACATTTGGGGTAGCTTCTCTAATATTGTATCTTGGGTTTCCTTTGGGCTAACTGAATAATGCTTTGCTGATAGGGTATAGCACTTTCTCTGATGAAGGTATATCATGTTTGGTGGTGTTGTGCCAATGTCTCCCATATCATACAATATATTCTAAAGCTCTTGAGATAACTCGAGAGCATTCTTGTATCATTTTTTTTCTGGCCAGCTTGTGAGCACTTGCCCTGTGTGAGCTCTCCATAAAAATAATTTTTGGGGCAAATATACATTTGGCATTCAAACAATGTGGCCAGTCAAATGGAGTTGTGCTCTCTGCAGTAAAGTTGAAATGCTTGGCAGTTGAGTTCAACAAAGGACCTGGTGTCTGGCATGTGATCCTGCCAGGTGATATTTAGAATCTTCCTAAGGCAATTCAAATGGAAGCATTTCAGTTTCCCGGCATGGGCTAGTATACTGTTTAGTTTCACAGGCATACAGCAATAAGGTCAACACAGCGGCTCTGCAAACCTTCAGTTTGATAATCTAACACCTCTCCTCTCCCACATTTTCCTTCAGAGTCTCCCAAACACTGAAATAACTCTGGCAATGCATGTGTCAATCTCTTTATCAATGTGAACATGCCTGAAAAGTATATTGCCAAGGTCCATGAAATTATCTGACAGCATTCAAAACTTCACTGCAGAGCCCTTTACAGGAGTTAGAGAAGGGATATGGAGAAAGATATCTAAGTGATATAAGATGAAGGGGAGAAAAGAGGAATAAGGGTAGTTCTTGGTGAATGTATCTCCTCTTCTTTGCAAAGATGGATGAATATGGATAGGAATCAGTGCATAAAACAGCGAACTTTGGTAATGTTGGTAAATTTTAATTTTTTTTTCTCCTTTTTTACTCTTTGTTTTAAAGTATCATTGATTGAGAAGAGGCTTGGAAAGAATATATTTAGAAATGATAGTTATATTAAAATAAAAAAATCCATATATTTTAAAAGAGAAAATAATCCTTTATGTCCTTTAAAAATAAAATGTAGTCTCCAGGTTGCAATTAGTATGCTGAAAAATCCTTTAAACTTTAGGCAGTGTTAAAATAGAATAAAGTCCCAAAGGATAAGATAATTGTCTAATGCTTAATTTTGAAAATGTATTAGGGAATTGTATTTTAGAAAAGGATTCGAAGAAGTGCTTTACTATGGGCTATATGATATCAGTAATAACAAGGAAAGCCACTTGCATCCATATGACCTGCCTTATTTAGATAATTGTAATTTCTTTAGTCTGAATTAGTTTCTCTCTATTTTTCATTTCTATTTATTTCAAATACAAAAACTCCAAGGAGGCATGAACTTTGAAACTTCAACCACACTAAAAGTATAGCTGATTGTTTTTACATTCAAACAGAATAAAACCTGGAGAATCTGATATATCAGATATCTGATATATGTTAGATATCTAGGAACAGAAGGTAAGGTAAGGAATGTAAAGTGATGGCATGAGAACAGAAAAGAAGAAAAAAAAGAGAATAGGTTGATGGAAGAATAGAAAAAGGATTGTAAAAGGAAGATATTTCTTTCTTTTAAAATGTTCTTAATTTAATAAAACAGAATTTCCATTGTAAGAGAATTGTATGTGACAAAAAAGTTCTATTAAGTATAGCTTGATTATAAAAAGAAATATATATGTATATTCACGTATTAAATAAATTAAATGCATTTTCTTTTTATTTATTTATTTTATTATCTTTGTTTTTATTTACCAGATATATGCATGGGTAATTTTACAACATTGACAATTGCCAGACTTTTGTTCTAATTTTCCCCTCCTTCCCCCCCCCCATGGCAGGTTGACTAATACATGTTAAATCTATTAAAGTATAAATTAAATACAATATATGTATACAATGTCCAAACAGTTGTTTTGCTGTACAAAAAGAATTGGACTTTGAAATAGTGTACAATTAGCCTGTGAAGGAAATCCAAAATGCAGGTTGACAAAAATAGAGGGATTGGGAATTCTATGTAGTGGTTCATAGTCATCTCCCAGATTTCTTTCGCTGGGTGTAGCTATTCAGTTCATTACTGCTCTATTGGAATTGATTTGGTTCATCTCATTGTTGAAAATGGCCACATCCATCAGAATTGGTAATCATATAGTATTGTTGTTGAAGTATACAACGATATCCTGGTCCTGCTCATTTTACTCAGCTTCAATTTATGCAAGTCTCTCCAGGTCTTTCTGAAATCATTCTGTGGGTCATTTCTCACAGAACAATAATATTCCATAATATTCATATATCACAATTTGTTCAGCCATTCTCCAATTGATGGGCATCCACTTAGTTTCCACTTTCTGGCCACTACAAAGAGGGCTACCACAAACATTCTTGCACATACCGGTCCCTTTCTCTCTTTAAGATCTCTTTGGAATATAACCCCAGCAGTAACACTGCTGGGTCAAAGGGTATGCAGAGTTTGACAACTTTTTGAGCATAGTTCCAAATTGCTCTCCAGAATGGAGGGATGTATTCACAATTCCACCAACAATGTATCAGTGTCCCTGTTTTCCCACATCCCCTCCAACATTGCAACGCATTGTTTTCAAAGAAGTCTTGACGAGGTTATCTTATGAAATTCCTTCATTTTTCTTCTATGCATTTAAAAATGCTCCAAGGATAGTCCATTCTTTCTTTCTGTCATTTTTTTCTTTTTCTTTTTCTTTTGTATGTGATTATATAACTAGCTTTCTTCTCTCTCCAAATGCAAAAAGAAAAACATAACTTGAAACAAAAACTACATAGTTAAGCAAAATATATATATGCACTTTTATTTCCAAAAATGTGTTTCTCAACACAACTAATATAGACAAGATTTGGAAGGAAAGCAGAAAACTGGGGAAAAGGTTAAAAGATTTTTTTTTTTAACAATTAAGGGTTCTGATAAAGAACCTTCATTTCTAAAGTATATAGAGAAATGCCCCAAACTTATAAGAATACAAGAATACAAGCCATTCTCCAATTGATATAAGGTCAAAGGTCAAAGGATATGAACAGACAATTTTCAGATGAAAAAATTAAAACCATTTATAGTCATATGAAAAAAAAAATGTTCTAAATCATTATTGATCCAAGAAATCTAATTAAGACAATATGAGTGGAGCCAAGAGGGCAAAGTCAGGAAGCTGCTCAAACTCTTCTAGTTTCTGTCAAAAACATATGATTCAAGCCTCTGACTAGAGCTTGATGGAAGGAAACCTTTCTCCAACTCAATAGTTTGAAAAATCTTCAAGAACGTTCAGTCTCACTGTGGTGAAAAGGGTGTTCAGTCCAGATCAGACAGGCTCTGGGAAAGTCAGTAAGAGGGTCTTAATCAGAGTAAATCAGCAACTGGGACCCTCAGTCCTCAATAGAGAAGCAAATCAGGGGAGGGGGAGTTGGCAGCTTCCAGTTCTAGCTCAGAAGGCAAACTCTGGGAAACCAAGCTATTTCCTGAAAAAAGCAGGCAAACCTACCTCTCGCAAACGCAAGGTGTCTCAAAGACTCAGAGTTACACAGGGATTTTGGAACAGTGCCCCCTTTACACCAGGAGCAGAGATTCACCTTAAAAGTTAAAAAAAAAGAGGTCATACTAAAAGAAAAGGAAACAAAATGAGTAAGAAGCAGAAAAGAACCTTGACCATAGAAAGCTACTATGGTAATAGGGCAAACCAAAATGCAAACGCAGACGAAGACAGAATGTTCAAAGAAGAAAGCTCAAAGAATGCTATGAATTGATCTCAAGCCCAAAGAGGCTTCTTGCAAATGCTCATAAAAGATTTCAAAAGGCAAATAAGAGAGGTAGAAGAAAAATGAGAAAAGAAATGAGGGGTATATAGGAAAGAGTCAACAGTTTAGAACAGGAAGGAAAATTGTCTGGAAAATACAATTTCTTAAATAATAGAATACATTAAATGGAAAAAGCTAACTAAAGAAAAGCACACATAAAAATCTGGAACAGGTAAAATGGAAGCTAATGACTTTGTGAAGCAGCAAGAATTAGGCAAACAAATTCCAAAGAATGAAAAAGTGGAAGAAAATGTGAAATACCTAATTGGCAAAATAACTGACCTAAAAAAAAGCTCATATAAGCATTCTGCAAGAGGTCATTAAGGAAAACTGCCCCAATATTCTACAAACAGAGGGTTAAATGCTCATTGAAAAAATCCATTAATCACTTCTGGAAAGAGATTCCATAAGAAAAACCCCAAGGATATTGTTGCAAAATTCCAGAACTTATAATATGAAAGGAAAAATACTGTAAACTGCAAGACAAAAACAATTTAAACATCAAGGAGCAACAGTCAGGACTACCCAGAATCTGGCGGCTTCTACAATAATGGATCAGAGGGTCTAGAACACCAAATTCTGGAAGACAGAGGACCTGGGGTTACAACCAAGAATTAATTACCCAAAGAGACTCGGTATTATCTTTCATGGGAGAAGATGGAACTACACAGAAATAACAGAATTTTAATTATTTGTATTGAAAAAAAAGACAGAACTAAACAAAAAAGTTAATCTACAAACACAGGACTCAAGTAAAGCATAAAAAGGTAAACAGGGGAAATATATATTTTTAGGTTAAACTGTTTACATCCCAATATGGGAAAATGACATCTGTAATTCTTGAGAACTATATCTGTCACTGGGGCAGACAGAGGGCATCACATGGATTAAGGATGGGGTTGTGAATGGACTATGATATAAGGACATCAAAGCAAAAGACATTAAGGAGTAGAAAAGTGTCTGAAATCAAAAAAAAGGAGGGGTAGCCATTCTGATCTCAAATAAAGTAGAAAAATAGAAACATGGCTTTCTTCAAGGATTTTAAACAGGAAATAGAAAAGAAATATAGTAATAACTAGCAGAGATGATAAAATTATTTTTTAAGTATGAGGGAGAATTAGACATATTATGGGAAGCAAAGAAGCAACTAGCTGATAAGGAGAGACTTAAGATAAAAGCAGATAGACATAGTGGGAGAAACATATGTAACATTTATTGGTCAACCTGCCATCTGGGGGAGGGGGGTGAGGAGAAAGGAGGGGAAAAATTGGAACAAAAGGCTTGGCAGTTTTCAGTGCTATAAAATTACCCATGCATATATCTTGTAAATAAAAAGCTATAATAAAAAAAAGGGAAGAATAAACCTCGGAACAAATCTTTATAGCCAATATTTCTGATAAAGGTCTCATTTCTAAAATATATAAAGAAATGTGTCAAATTTATATGAGTATAAGTCATTTCCTAATTGATAAATGTTTAAAGGACATGACCAGAAATTTTTCAGATGAAAAAATTAAAACCATTTTATAATTACATGAAATAATGCTCTAAATAGCTATTGATTAAAGAAAACCTAATTAAAACACCTTTGAGGCACCACTACATACCTCTTAGATTGGCTAAGATAACAGGAACAGAGAATGATGAGTGTTGGAAGGAATGTGGGAAAACTGGGACACTAATGCATTGTTGGTGGATTTGTGAAAATGATCCAACCATTCTGGAGAGTAATCTGGAACGTTGCCTAAAGGACTATCAAACTGTGCATACCTTTTGATCCAGCAGTGTTTCTATTGAGCTTGTATCTTAAAGAGGTCATAAAGAAGGGAAAGGGAGCCACATGTGTAAAAATGTTTGTAGCATACCTTTTTGTAGTGACAAGAAAATGGAAACTGAGTGGATACCCATCAACTAGAGAATGGCTGAATAAATTATGGTATATGAATATTATGTGATTTGAATGTTCTATAAGAACAGTATGATCAGCAGGATGATTTCATAGAAGTTTAGGGAAACATATATGAACCGATGCTAAGTGAGGTGAGTAGAATCAGGAGAGCATTGTACCCAGCAACACCAAGATTACATAGTGATTAATTCTGAGGGGCGAGGCTCTTTTCCACAGCAAGGTAATTTAGGCCAGTACTAATGGTCTTGGTATAAAGCTATCTGCAACCAGAAAGAAGGCTGTAAGAACTGAATGTAGATCACAATATATTTTCACTTTTTTGTTGTTGTTTACTTGTTTTTTGTTTTCTTTCTCATTTTTTCCTTTGTGATCTGATTTTTCTTGTGCAGCATGATAATTTTGGAAATATATATAGAAAAATTGTACGTTAAAAATGTATGTCTCATTCTCCACTTTTAAGTTCAAGCACCTTTCTATTAAGAGGTAGGTAGCTTCTTTCATAATCAGTTCCTAAGAGTTGTAGTTGACCACTTTAATCATAAGTTTTAGTCTTGTTTTTACTTATAATGTTGTTAAACTTAATTATCCTGCTAGTTCTGATCATTTCAATGTTTATTAATTCAAGTAAACCTCCCCAATTTTCCCTGAAAGCATTCTTTTTCACTTATGACACAACAATATTAATTACATTCATATGGTATAATCATTTCAGTCGTCGCACAATTGATGAATATTCCTTTTATTTCCTATTTTTTGTTGTTACAAAAAGTACAACTATAAATATTTCTGGACACATTGTTCTTTTTCCTTTTTCCTTTTCCTTATATTTGAGATATAGGCTTGAGTAGTAGGACTCAGTCAAAGACAATGTACAGTTTGGCAACTTTTGAGGCATAAGTATAAATTGATTTTCGAAGGTCTAAACTAATTTATAGCTACATCAACAGTATATATACTTTTGTTTTGGGAGATGCAATATTGTATGTGCTGAACAAAAACTACAGTCTTGCTGGATCTACAGTATACAAAGGGGAGAAAAGTGCAGTCTTTAACTGTATAAAGATGTTCACTTATGAAGAATTTTAAGTCAAACAGAAGATTTTTCCATTTGATCCTGTAGGTGATAGGGAATCAATGTATATTTCTGAAATGGAGGGTAATGAACTCATACATTTTTTAAAATCTTTTTTAAATTTTATAATTATAAAAAAATTTTGATAGTTCATATGCATGAGTAATTTTTTAAATAACATTATCCCTTGTATTAATTTTTCCAAATTATCCCCTCCCTCCCTCTACTCCCTCCACTAGATGACAGGCAATCCCATACATTTTACATGTATTACAGTATAACCTAGATATAATATATGTGTGTAAATCCAATTTTCTTGTTGCACATTAAGTATTAGATTCTGAAGGTATAAGTAACCTGGGTAGCTAGACAGTAGTGCTAACAATTTACATTAATTTCCCAGTGTTCCTTCTCTGGATGTAGTTGTTTCTGTCCATCATTGATCAACTAGAAGTGAGTTGGCTCTTCTCTATGTTGAAGATATCCACTTCCATCAGAATACATCTTCATACAGCATTGTTGTTGAAGTGTACAGCGATCTTCTGGTTCTGTTCATTTCACTCAGCATCAGTTCATGTAAGTCTCTCCAAACCTCTCTGTATTCATCCTGCTGGTCATTTCTTACAGAGCAATAATATTCCATAACATTCATATACCATAATTTACCCAACCATTCTCCAATTGATGGACATCCATTCATCTTCCAGTTTCTAGCCACTATGAAAAGAGGTGCAACAAACATTTAGGCACATACAGGTCCCTTTCCCTTCTTTAGTATTTCTTTGGGATATAAGCCCATATAGCAGCACTGCTGGATCAAAGGGTATGCACAGTTTGATAACTTTTTGGGCATAGTTCCAGATTGCTCTCCAGAATGGCCAGATTCTTTCACAGATCCACCAGCAATGTATTAGTGTCCCAGTTTTCCAACATCCCCTCCAACATTCATCATTATTTGTTCCTGTCATCTTAGCCAATCTGACAGGTGTGTAGTGGTATCTCAGAGTTGTCTTAATTTGCATTTCTCTGATCAGTAGAGATTTGGAACACTCTTTCATATGAGTGGATATAATTTCAATTTCATCATCTGAGAATTGTCTGTTCATATCCTTTGACCATTTATCAATTGGAGAATGATTTGATTTCTTATAAATTAGGGTCAGTTCTCTATATATTTTGGAAATGAGATCTTTATCATAACCTTTAACTATAAAAATATTTTCCCAATTTGTTACTTCCCTTCTAATCTTCTTTGAATTAGTATTGTTTGTACAGAAACTTTTTAGTTTGATGTAATCAAAATCTTCTATTTTGTGATCTATAATGATCTCTAGTTCTCCTCTGGTCATAAAATCCTTCCTCCTCCACAGGTCTGAAAGGTAGAATATTCTCTGTTCCTCTAATCTATTTATGATCTCATTCTTTATGCCTAAATCATGGACCCATTTTGATCTTATTTTGGTATATGGTGTTAAGTGTGGATGCATATCTAATTTCTGCCATACTAATTTTCAGTTTTCCCAATAAGGAATTTTTATCCTAAATGTTGGTATCTTTGGGTTTGTCAAACACTAGATTGCTATAGATGTATCCTTTTTTGTCCTTTGTACCTAATCTGTTCCACTGTTCGACTAGTCTATTTCTTAGCCAATACCAAATGGTTTTGGTGACAGCTGCTATATAATATAGCTTTACATCAGGTACACCTAGACCTCCTTAATCTGACTTTTTTTTTCATTAGTTCCCTTGAAATCCTTGACCTTTTATTCTTCCATATGAATTTTGTTTTTATTTTTTCTAGGTCATTAAAATAGATTCTTGGGAGTCTGATTGGTATAGCAATAAATAAATAGATTAGTTTGGGGAGTATTGTCATCTTTATTATATTCGCTCGGCCTATCCATGGGCACTGGATGTCTTTCCAATTATTTAAATCTGACTTTATTTTTGTGGCAAGTGTTTCATAATTTTTCTCATATAATTCCTGACTATACTTTGGTAGATGGATTCCCAAATATTTTATACTCTCAACATTTGTTTGGAATGGAATTTCTCTTTGTATCTTTTGCTGTTGCATTTTGTTGGTGATGTATGAAAATGCTGAGGATTTATGTGGATTTATTTTGTATCCTACAACTTTGCTAAAGTTGTGAATTATTTCTAATAACTTTTTATTAGAATCTCTGTGGTTTTCTAAGTATACCATTATCTCATCTGCAAATAGTGACAGTTTGAGTTCCTCATTACCTACTCTTATTCCTTTAATCTCTTTCTCAACTTTTATTGCCGAGGCTAACATTTCTAATACAATATTGAATAGTAATGATGATAGTGGGCAACCTTGTTTCACTCCGGATCTTACTGGGAAAGGTTCCAGTTTATCTCCATTGCATATTATGCTTACTGATGGTTGTAAATATATGCTCCTGATTATTCTAAGGAATAGTCCATTTATTCCTATATTCTCAAGCGTTTTTAGTAGGAATGGATGTTGGATTTTATCAAATGCTTTTTCTGCATCTATTGAGATGATCATATGTTTTTTATTAATTTGATTGTTAATATGGTCAGTTATACTAATAGTTATCTTAATATTAAACCAGCCCTGCATTCCTGGTATAAATCCTACTTGGTCATATTGTATTATCCTGGGGATGATTTTCTGAATTCTTTTTGCTAATATCTTATTTAAGATTTTAGCATCAATATTCATTAAGGAAATTGGTCTATAGTTTTCTTTCTCAGTTTTCAGTCTACCTGGTTTAGGTATCATTACCATGTCTGTGTCATAAAAGGATTTTGGTAGGACTCCTTCATCCCCTATTTTTTCAAATAGTTTATATAGCATTGGGGCTAATTGTTCTTTAAATGTTTGGTAGAATTCACATGTAAATCCATCTGGTCCTGGGGATTTTTTCCTGGGGAGTTGATTAATAGCTTGTTCTATTTCTTTTTCTGAAATGAGACTATTTAAGCAATTTATCTCCTCCTCTGTTAATCTAGGAGGCCTATATTTTTGGAGGAAGTCATCCATTTCACTTAAGTTATTAAATTTATTGGCATAAAGTTGGGCAAAGTAACTCCTTATTATTTCTCAAATTTCCTCTTCATTGGTGGAAAGATCCCCCTTTTCTTTTGTAAGACTAACAATTTGGTTTTCCTCTTTCCTTTTTCTGATCAGATTTACCAAAGGTTTATTTATTTTATTGGCTTTTTCATAAAACCAACTCTTGGTTTTATTTATTAATTCAATTTTTTTTACCTTCAATATTATTGATTTCTCCTTTTAATTTTAGTATTTCAAGTTTGATTTTGGTTGGGGATTTTTAATTTGGTCTTTTTCTAGCTTTTTAAGTTGCAGGCCCAATTCGTTAATCTTCTCTATTTTGTTCAAATAAGCCTCTAAAGATATAAAATTTCCCCTTATTATTGCTTTAGCTGCATCCCACAGATTTTGGTATGATGTCTTATCATTGTCATTATCTTGGGTGAAATTATTGTTTCTATAATTTGCTGTTTCACCCAGGCATTCTTTAAGATGAGATTATTCAGTTTCCAATTACTTTTTGGTCTATTTACCCCTAACTTCTTATAAAATGTAGTTTTTATTTCATTGTAATCTGAGAAGAAGGCATTTATTTTTCTTCCTTCCTGCATTTATTTTGAGATTTTTATGTCCTAATATATGGTCATTTTTTGTATAGGTTCCATGAACTGCTGAGAAGAAAGTATATTCCTTTCTATCACCATTCTGTTTTCTCCAAATGTCTATCATACCTAGTTTTTCTAATGTTCTATTTATTTTTTTTTAATTTCTTTCTTATTTGTTTTGTGGTTTGATTTGTCTAAATCTGAGAGTGCAAGGTTGAGATCTCCCACTATTATAGTTTTACTGTGTATTTCTTCTTGCAACTCTCTTAACTTTTCCTTTAGAAAGTTAGATGCTATACCACTTGGTGCATATATGTTTAGTATTAATACGGCTTCATTGTTTATGCTACCTTTTAGCAGGATATAGTTTCCTTTCTTATCTCTTTTAATTAGATCAATTTCTGCTTTTGCTTGATCTGAGATAAGGATGGTTACCCCTGCTTTTTTGGCTTTACCTGAAGCATAATAGATTCTGCTCCAACCTTTTACCTTTACTCTGTATGTATCTCCCTGCTTTAAGTGTGTTTTCTGTAAACAACATATTGTAGGGTTTTGGCTTTTGATCCAGTCTGCTATCCATCTCCATTTGATGGGAGAGTTCATCCCATTCACATTTACAGTTAAAATTACTAATTTTGTATTTTCTGCCATCATAATATCCCCAGATTATGTTTTTTTTTCCTTGATCCCCCTGAACCCCTTCCCCAATTTTTAATTTATAGACCCCACTTGTGACCCGCAGCCCTGCCTTTTTAGTATCCCTCCCCCCTCCTTCCAAATCCTTTCCCTTTTCTTGTACCCTTTCCTTATTCCCCTTTTCCTTTTCCCTTTTCCTCTCCCCCTTTTAAATAGGTGAGAGAGAATTCTCTGAAAAGAAAATATGTCAATTATTTACTCGTTGAGCCTACTCTGATGACAGTAAGAGTCACACAATGTTTCTCCCCCTCTCTAAATTCCCTCAGTTGTGGTATATTTTCTATGCCTCTTCCTGGGATGTAGTTTTCCTCTTTTTATCACTCCTCCTTTTTCTGATAGTATCCCCTTCCCTTTACTACTCCCCCCTTTTTATATCAGTAAAATAAAATTATCCATGTGGACTTTCTATATATCCACAACAGAGATACAGTTCTCAAGAGTTCTTTTTACCTTTTTTCTGTGTCTCTTCAGTCTTGTGGATGTAGATCAAATTTTTTGTTTAAGTCTGTTTTCTTTTCTTAGAAACAAATGGAATTCTTCTGTTTCATTATATGACTATCTTCTTCCATGGAAGAAAATGCTAAACTTAGCTGGGTAGTTTATTCTTGGTTGCAATCCTTGATCTTTTGCCTTTCAGAATATCAGGTTCCAGGCTCTTTGATCTTTTAATGTGGAGGCAGCCAGATCTTGAGTGACCCTTATTGTGGCCCCTTGACATTTGAATTGCTTTTTTCTAGCTGCTTGCAATATTTTTTCCTTTGTGTGGTAATTCTGCAGCTTAGCCACAATATTCCATGGAGTTCTTTTTTTAGGGTCTTTTTTAGAAGGTGTTCAATGAGTTCTTTCAACACCTATTTTCCCTTCTGTTTCTATTATCTCTGGACAGTTCTCTTTGATGATTTCCTGTAAAATAGAATCTAGGCTCTATTTTTGGTCATAGTTTTTGGGAAGTCCAATGATCCTTAGATTATCTCTCCTAGATCTATTTTCCAGTTCTATAGATTTTCCCAGTAAGTATTTGGCGTTATTCTCCAGCTTTTCATTTGTTTTTGTTTGATTGATTCTTGGGTTATCAATCAATCATTCATTTGTATTTGTTCCATCCTAATTTTAATGAGTTATTTTCTTCATTCACATTTTTTAGTTCTTTTTGTATATGCCCAATTGAGTTTTTAAATGAATTATTTTGCTCTATTGATTTTTTTTCCATTTCCCTAATTTTTTTAGAGAATTATTTTCTTTTTCCAATTCAGAAATCCTACTTTCTTGAGAATTTTTTATCTTTTCCAATTCAGAAATCCTACTTTCCTGTGATTTTTTAACCTTTTCTAATTCACAAATTTTGTTTCCTTGCATCTCCTGTGAATTCTTTTGTTTTCCAACTCAAATTTCAGAAAGTTGTTATTCTCTATCATAGCTTCTCTTTCCTTTCCCCATTTTTCTTCAAAATCTCTTAACTTTTTAATAATCTCTTCTAGGAGAGAGTTATGTTATGGGAGGCAGGTATCGTTCTCCTTTAGGCTGTTATCTGCTGACTCTCTGCTGTTAACTTCCTCAGGGTTGGATACCCGCTCCTTCTCTGTGTAGAAGGAATCATTTGTTCTCTTCAGCTTTTTACTCATTGTTAAAAATCTATTGGGGTCTGCCCTTGGGGTAAGACGTTTATTTATTTATTTATTTAACAGCTTCCTCCCAGACCACATGGATGCAGTGGCTCCTGTGCCTGAGCTAAGAGAGAGCTCTGGGAGAGAGTTTCCCTCCCCCTCCCTGGAAGTGCCTCAGAAGTGATTAGTATGGCTGCACTGTGAGGGTTGCCCAGTGAAGGACCCTGCTTTGTGTCCTAGCAACTGCCCTGAGGTTTAAGACTGAATAGTAAAAGCAACACAAAGCCCAGCCAATGGAGCATGGATATCAGCAGCTGATGTGAAAAGCCCCTGCACTCCAACTGGAATGTCTGCCTGGAAACCGAGGTGACTATTTCAAAGGTTCTGCTTCTCTGGGAATTCTGGGGCTGCTAGAGTTCCACAGCCTCAGGCTAAGCCCAGTACTATGTGGATTAGATGTTGCCTCAGGCTGTGTCCCTGCTGTTCAGGCTTTTAATTACCCCAAGGTGAATCCTGGACAGCAGAAAGTGGCTGCACAGCCCTGCCGAGATCTGTTGGTCACTTCCAGATTGGGGTGGTTCTAGGATCTAGCTTTATATTTTAAAGTGGCTTGATTTCTCTTCTGAACTGCTGTTTTACAAGCAGAGAAGAGCTAACAGCCTGTGTCAGATTCCTCTATCTCAGTGGCTTCTCTAATCCAGAGTTCTCCCCAGCCCAATCGGCACAGTGTGCTACCACCTAACCATCTGTGCTGGCCTTTTTTCTTCCTCCCCTTGGAACTGACCTTTTCTGTTGAAACTCCAGATTCTCTTCAGCTGGTAAAGTTGTGCTTCTAATCCTTGTGGTTTCTCTCAGTCCAGTGTTATTTTTGAGGCTTATTTAACTAATTGGTAATGAGGGAAGAAGGGAGCTTACAAATTCATGTGTATCTTCTCTGCCATCTTGGCTCCACCCCAAACTCATACATGTTTAACAAAAATCACTTTGGCACCTAAATAAAAGGTAGACTGAAGAAACATGGCTATTAAAACAGTACACTTTTGGAATGATGAAGCCCTACAAAAGAGTGACATGTGTCAATAGATAGAAGGGAACACATATGAGAGAGTTTTTGATGATGAATATGTCAAGTATTAGTAACAAGTGAAACACAAGGCATGGTTGCAGCACAAAAATGAGAATGGCATTTAGGTTGTAAACCTGAGGGTTTGGGAGGATTGCAGGGCTCTTAATAGTAATGGAAAAGTTCAAAAAGGAGGAACCAATTTGAGTGAAATATAATTTTATGTAATGATTTTGACATGTTGAATTTGATATATCTGTGAGACATTCAGTTCAAAATGTCCAAATGAAGGTTCATATTGAGAGCCTAGAGAGACATTAGTATGGAAAAATAAATCTGAGAATCATCTATGTAGAGATGATAATTGGATTTATGGAAGCTGCTGAAATCACGTAGTAAGATAGTAGATAGAACAGAACTGATTCTTAGAAAACACCAGTGATTATCCAGGATGTGGCCTAGATAAATATCCATCAAAGAAAGAGAAAGAGCCTTCAGACAAAAGAACAGAACAAGAAGAGGGCAGTTTCAGGAAAACCTGGAGAAAAGAATTTCTGGGAGAAGATGGTGATTACAAGTATCAAAAATTGCAGGGAAAAAAAAAAGATGAAGCTTGAGAAAAGGCCATTAAAGTTGGCAATTGGTAACTTTCAGTTGAATGATGATTTCAGATTATAATTAGTTTAAAATAGGGAGAGGAGGGAAGAGAAATATGGGAAAATAGGTAGAAAGGATATTATATCAAGTAATTTTTTTTTCTTTTTTAAGTATGGGGGAGACATGGCAAGACTTTTGGAAGCAGGGAAGCAAGGAGTAGACAGGAAGAGAATAAAGATGATTAAGAAAATGGGGATTATATAAGTTGGCAATATACTGGAAAATATGAGGTGGTACCAAGAGATTACATGTATAAGGATGTAATTCGACAAAGAGAAGAGCCACCTCTTTGTGGAAAAAAGTTTTAAGGGGGAAAGCACAAGTAAAGACATGAGGAATATAAGGAAGGAAGAACAGGGAATTCTTAGTGAAGAGCCTCATTTTTTCTGGTGAAGTATGATTCAAATTCTTCATATCAAAGGGTTAAGGCACAAGGTGCCATGTAATAATTGAGAAAAGATGAAAAGTTGCTGAGAATGGAATAATGAATTGTTTATGGAGGTTTAAAAGGATTGATTGCTGTAGTGAGGACCCAGTTGATATTAGGTAACAAAAATCTATCATATGGACCTAGTGAAAACACCTTCCTGATTTTCTATAGTTTTAATTGGCTACATACACACATATACATGTATATATGTATGTATCTCTGTGTGTGTCTGCATCCATACACTCTTATTCCCATTCAGCAGTATTCAAACTTTTCAAATGTAACTTTTTCTAAATTTGTATAATTTCTTTTTTATTTATTGTTTGGTTAGATCATAGAGATCTTAACCAAAACCTAATATAAAAGCCTAACAAATCAAATAATTTTCCAAATAATCTTAGTGTTGTTATTGTTAATTATGACTCCAAACAGAATTAGTCTTTGACAACACAATGGTAGAAGAAAAATTTCTCTTGAGAATTTCCCGTGATTGTCATTGTTAGACTTTTATATTAGGTTTCTCTTTACTTGTAAAAGCAAAGGTATGTTTCAAGGTGACCAAATAATTCTTTGCTCTGAAAAGAAATTATTGTCTTTAAGCAAAACAGCCTATTATATTTCCAGACAGACACAGAAAATAAGAAATAATTAGACTTTCTTTTGGCCTTTTTTTTTTTGAGGGGAGGGAAGATAAAATAATATTCAATTCTGGTGTGTATATGTATGGGTATATGTACATAATACACATATGTGTGTATGTGTGCACACACATATATTCCAAAAAGTGGACAAAAAAGTGGTTGAGAAAAGGCTATATTTTATTATCAATTTCATTACAATTGCAAGAAATGCTACAGAGGCTGCTAGGTAATACTGTATTACATAGAGTGCTGGACCTGGAGTTGAAAGATTTATCTTCCTAAGTTCAAATCTGAATTCAGACATTTACTAGGTGTGTGACCCTAGGTAACTTAACCTTGATTGCCTCAGTTTCCTAAGCTATAAAATAAGATGGAGAAGAAAATGGTCAATCACTCCTGTATCTGAGGCCAAGAAAATCCCAAACACGATCACAAAGAGTTAGACACAATTGGAAAGCTATTGAATAATAACTGATTGAGGAATATTAAAGAAGTTATAGAGATTGTGTTGGTTGATGAAAACAATTTAGTTAACTTAAGCACCCAAGTTAATGAACAGTTTCATGTCTGTACATGTGCATTTGTGTATGTCTTTATGTGCATCTTGTGGAGTTTAGCTCCCAAAGTTGGAAAATTGAGAAAACAAAAGTATAGAGAAGCAGAGATTAGAACATATGTCCCACACTATCCCTCTCAGGAAAATTCTCTCAGAAGAAAGAAAACGATTTCTAAAAATGAAACAGGGGGTACCTTCATGCTGCATGTGTATTGCAGCTAGTTCATAATAACAGACAAGAGCCAACCATTAAATTGCAGTGTGAAATATTATAACTTGGAAATCCACAAATGCTACAAATCAGGACTTGATTTAATATTCTGTTGGTTGTCTAGCCTTAAGAAAATTTGACAATATTGTATATAATGTACATTAAACTTAAAATTATACTATATGTGAGTGGTTTTTCAAAGAGCTGGTTTTTAAACATTTATAAGCCTATCCCTCACACTGCTTGATTCCAACTGTATTTTGAATCCACTTTCCTCAACGACTTTGTGTTTGCAAATAGAGAACATAACTCTAGTTACCAATAATGTTTATATTTATTGATCCTTCTAAATCTTCAATAAACAGCCAATTAAATCTTTCAGTGGGAATCTCACTGGTCAGAAGTCATGAGTGACAGTATTGGAATCTCCAGCCCCTCAGGGTTACCCTGGAACCTTGATTAGGAGTTGCAGCTGCCTTCTTGGAATCCAATCCATCAATGTGCATGAATTGGAGAAATATTCCAGGAAGTGGAAACATTATAAGATATGATTAAAGACAGCACAGCTACCCCTTCTCAGGATGATCTGGGATTAGTTTTTATCTCAGTCTAAAATCAGAGGGCAGCTTAATGCTTCAGAATCACTTACAGATGTGTACAGAAAATGGTTTAGTTCATTACAAGAGGCTTTTCCCCTGAGGTAAATAATTGTTCAAATGTATGTATCTATGCATGTATGCATAGATTATATATATATAAAACCAAGAACCCACACATATACAAAACCCTCATACTTCTCTCTTTTACTCTTAAAATTGAAGAAGAGAGCTGAAACCATTTCATCCATGACAAAAATATCCTATAACTTTTCAATTTTGCTCCCCTGCAAATTTTTTTTTGTGGTTTGAAGGATATTTGGAAATGCAAGCCTATGAGATTCATACTTTCCCTCCCTGTCCCATGATAACAAAGACCATGACTCTGGACTTACAGAGACAGCTATACTCATGATGATGATAATTTTAAAAAATTTATGAAGGTCTTATTAAGTGCCAAGTACTGATGCTAGGTCCTAAGGATGCAAATACACAACAAAAGCAGCCAGAATTTATATATTTTACTAAAATTATCTCATTTAATACTCACTCTCCCCCTATGAGGCAGGTGTTTTTATTATCCCTATCTTATAGATAAAACTGAGGTAGAAAAATTAAGTAAATTCTGTTTTAGGCAGAATTTCAATTCAGGCCTTCCTGACTTTACTTACTACAAAAATGAGATAATTAGACAAAGATTCAAGACTCCAATGAGAATATCAGCTTTTCAAGGGCAGGAATTGTTTTGCTTTTGCCTTTGTAGTATGTAGTATAATTCTTAGGATAGTATTTTGTTATTAGTATTGTGCCTGACACAAAGTAAAAATTTAATAAATAAATATTCTTGATTGACCATACACTGAGGTCAAACATAGTTGCACCCTTCTCTGGGATACTTCCAGTTGTAACAATAAGTGAACTGAGCTTGTTCTGGAGTCAGGAAAATCTGAATTCAAATCTGGCCTCAGATACTTACTACCCATTTGCCCCTGGAACATCTTTGTCTCATTTACCTCAATTGAAAATTTGGGATTAAAATAACACCTCATAATGTTGTCAGAAAGATCAATTATTTTTAAAAAATCTTAGCAAAATGCCTGGCATTTAGTAGGCCCTATGTTTATTCCCCTATACTTATCTCCTTCCCTCTTACCTTCATTCCTCCTGCTTACTCAACTTCTCACCACACTTTTTATTATCATCATTGGTCCCAGATAGCTTGTTTCCTTTAATCTGATTCCCTTAAATAAATGAGATAAAAATGCTGATTCAGTCAGCCAACACTTGAACTGCACATGATGTAATTCCAGGAGTGCCCCTGGGAATCTTCCCAACACAATGCAAGCACAATGTGTCCAGTGCGATTGTGATGATGGTTAATCTTTTCTTACTGAGAAGTTCTACTCAGGTCTTCCAAACAGTCTATTTTATCTTTGATTTTGATATCATAACAAGATTTTAAGTTGAGCATGCTAAGGACACATTTTAAATGTAAATACTGTTCTGGCATTAATAATAATAATATTCATAAGGATTTGATTATCTAGTTCCTGATTGTTTTTATGGGTCATCCCAATTTTCAAAATAAGATCTCAGTCAGTTCTACTATGCTTTATAGTAGAAAAAAAGCATCTTCCTCTCAGTATTTCTTTTTAATATCATTAGTCTATTCTAGAAAATGTATTCCATTCAAATTAAAATAATACTAATTTATATAGTATTTACTTTATGACTGCCAGTGTGTTAAGTACTTAAGAATAATTATTTCAATTGATTCTCACAGAAACACTGTGGTAGGTACTATTATTGATCTTATATTTCAAATGAGGAAACTTATTTTAAGTGATTTATCTAAAATCACAGGACTTATATGTGTCCAAATCCAGATTTGAATGTGAGTATTCTTGACTCTAAGCCCAGCATTCTGTCCACTATATTACTTCACTGCTCATTTTAGTTACATTTAACTTGGTTGTTTTTGTCTGGCAAATGAAATAGATAGGACCTTTTGATTATCTTGATGGTCAGTGAGAGGAAGCATGACCTAGTTAAAAAACAAATAAACAAACAACAGATCATTAACTGTAAGGCCAGAGACCTAGTCTTCTTGTTTTAGCTCACACTAATCAGATGTTCTATGACCTAAAGAAGGTGACTTTACCTAAGGGACTTCAATAATCTCATCAGTAAGATGGGGATGAAACTAAGCTAGAGACCCAGGAAGAGGCAAGAGCAGCATTGGAAGCCAAACCAGACTCATTGTGACTGGAAAGCCTCATCCCAGTTTGTTTTTTGAGGACTCCAACACAGCTGTCTCTCCAACTCCCTCTTTTTTTGTTGTTTGAAGGATATTTGGAAATGCAAGCCTATGAGATTCACACTTTCCCTCCCTGTCCCTCCAACTGCCTCTTTCCTCTGTCCAACACCAGCTTCAATAACAAACCACAATACTTTTTTTGTGGGAGAACAAAAGTGGAAAGTGATAGGATATTTTTGTTACAAATGGAATGGTACCAGCTCTTTTCTCCAATTTTAAGAGTAAGACAGGAGAAATATGAGGTTTTGTATATGTGGCTGTTGGTGTGTGCATACATGCACTTGTATGTATATGTGTATATATATATATATATATATATATATATATATATATATATATATATATATATATATATATGTATATGCATACATGTGTGTCTATATATGTGGGAAGTGTTTATATGTACACATGTGTGTGCATTTATAATTAGATAGTCTCTATATCATCAAGTATTAGTGTGGTTTCAGATGGCACTATTCAGACAGGCTGCTGATCTGATACAGACAGCTACATCATAATTCATCCTGGCTTGCATAAAGTATGGTCCAGGTGTGCTGGCACACACACAGTTCACATTACTAGACCCACTCCCTGACCCTAACTGAGTCTTACAGGACTAAAACAAGCTCTCCAGCTCAGAATTATTCTTGGCCCTAATATGATAAATGTGACTATCCTCAAAAGTTTTTAAAAATCAGCATTGTAGTAATTGTGATCTTGGCACAGCTCAGAAATGGTTGAAGCTTGGAGTCAGGAAAACTAGTTTGAATTTTGTTTGCTTCAGACATTTACACCTACATACATCTATGTGTGTGATCATGGGAAACTCTCAGTTTCCTCATCAGTAAATGGGGAGATTAATAATAGCATCTTATCTCATAGTATTGTTGAAAATATAAAATAAGATAATGGAGTGTAAAGAGCATTGTGACCTATTGCAGGCAACAATGTCTGTAGTTTATAAAATAAGAAAACAACCAATTTCAAGAGAGTCCCCAGACTGGAAAAGCAACATCAGCAGTCAGCCCAGATTACTGTGATTAGGAAATCTTATCAAGGTTTCTTTTCTAAGGCCTCTGGCACAGATGTCTCCTTTAAGATTACACACCTCAAAGCACAATATAAATACTATATAAATGAGATGTAATGTATCTCGAATGATTGAAAAGTAATCATTTTCAAGGTTGTCACACTACAACCATATATTGCTGCTTGTTCAGCCATTCCCCAATTGATGGTCATCCCTCCACTCTCCAGTTTTCTGCCACTACAAAGAGATCTGCTGTACCATTCTAGAACATGTAGGGTATTTTTCTTCTTCCATAATTATCTTTGGAAATAAGCCTAGTAGTGTAATTTCTGGGTCAAAGCATATAGGAAATTTAATAACTTTTTGGGCATAATTATAAATTGCACTCCAAAATGGTTGGATCAGTTCACAATTCTATCAAAAATGAAAAATTCATATCTATCTATTTGCATCTAATGGTAGCCATTTCTAGGGCAAGGAGGAGAGGAGGGAAGAAAGAAAATTGATCACACTACAAGTATTTGGGATGAAAAGAATAAATTAGAGAGAAGATTGAGTCTGGAAAATCACTAGACTACTTTAATCTGACCTAAGGTAGATCATTTACCTTTTGGGGGATTTATTTCCTCACCTATGAGCTAATCAATCAATCCCCAAGCATTTGTTAAGAGTTTACTATATAAACTTTACTATATAAACTTACTATGTAAACTGTTCACCCTTCATTTTCAAAAAAAGACCAATGATATCACAGGAACAATGGCATGCACATGAACTGGATTTAGATAAGGCAGATGTCTTCAGCTTCATGCTTGCTTCCCAAGTCACCAAAGTTCAGTGACAAGGCAAAAGTCAGGATGAGTAGCAATGGACTAGGATGATTTGGTAACCTGACATCTTTGATGTTTGACCAAGCTCTAAGTGCTCCACAGTGCCTGGTGCACTCCCCCTTCATGGCCATTGTTACAAATTGTTTTCCTCTATCCTTTTCACCAGAAGAGTTCTTTACATCTTGGGGCAGACAGTGCCTGATGGGTGTCAGACTTGACAATCACCCTTCACCTAGTTCAACCTGTCTGCCAAGATAATTTTACCACTGTGTGGCCACTGTTCATGCTACTGATTCTTGGAGCCACAGGTGAGAGTTGGGTGAAAAGTGAATATTAAAGGTGGATGAGCAGCCCTGAAAAGGGCTCAGCGAACTTTCACACAAGAGCTTCTAATTCTCCCTGAACACTCCATATATCCCATATGTCTGGCATAGTTATAGGAAAAGATTTCTGAATCTAAGCTCTGAAGCCATGCTCCTCTGCTTCTAGGAGCTCTCAAGATTCTTGCATTTGTAGCAACTTCTGAAAATATTACACCCATCCCCAGACCAATACCAAGGTACTTGGATCCTTTATTTGCCATATTAGATAAAGTTCTGAAAGGCAAACTGGACAGAATGCAGAAAGAAATTCATAGGACAAAGGATAGTACTAAGAGACTACAGAAGAGAAATGAGTAAGAAACTGACAATTGAAAGAGAATTTAGTGGCTACATATACTTTTTATTCCTGGAGCTTCTTTCTTGACAAAAATGTGAATTTTGCATCTGCTATTTGTGGGGAATATTTTTATCATGCATCAACTATTGGATGAAAAAACTCAGCCAAATTCTGATTATCATACATTTCTCTACAGGGAGGCATTTTTGTTATTCTGGAGAGTTTTGAATGTTCCAAATCCTTTTGCATCTACTTTCATTTTTCTTCATTATTTAACATTTCACTATCTCCCATTTCTGACTCATAAATTACTTTTCCCCTTTTTTCCTCTTGGCCACATTTCAATGGACTTTGCAAGCATTTCAATTTTCAGATAATTGAAATAAAATGAGGTGTTTTGTTTTCTTTTGACCAAAAAAGATATTTTCCTATTTCCCTTCCAATTTATATTGTCTTAATTTTTTTCATTTAAAAAAATGACTATGGCTTAGCAAGTTTCTGAGGGAGAAAGATCTGGGAAGTATGTTTGACTGCAATGGATTGGAGTCTTAAAATGAAATTGTGATGCTATAAGAAGCTTTCAAGACAATTTCTTTGATTCTGGTTACATATCTTCTATTGAAACTCTATCAGTTTTGTTTTAATTAATGTCATATATGTGTTATTCATGCTTCAGAGGAAGAAAGCTAATTTACTACTGAGAACAAGACCAAGGTTACATCCTCTCAAGGCAAGCTCAAGGTCTAATATGTAGAGAGAAGAAACTTTTGTATTTACTCATTAATCTGGATATAGAGATGTCTGTGAAATATTCTTTAACAAAGAAAATAAAAACCATAAAAGAAGACCTGGATTTGTTTAAATTTTTGTCAGTCTTCTTGTGCTGAGCAGAGTCCGTAAGACAAGAATAACATATTTTTTGGTACCACAGGCAACTAGGGCAAGCAACCTGGAAAGAACTCTCAATTCAACATTTAAACACTCATTTTGTTCAAGTATCCAGTAAAAGAGATCTCAGGATACTGACTCATGTGGGAGGAAACTTGCACACACAACAAGACTCGAAAGGGAGAGAACACATGTAGGGCATGAAATTTGGAGAAAGAAAGTAGCCATCTCATAAATTCCTCTATTTAACTGATTATTCTCGACTAACTAGATGCTAAATATTTTTCTCTGATAGTAAAGGTTTATCAACTCTGTCAGTATCTTCTAAATTTCAGCAACACAAAGCAAAGCTTCAGTTGCCATATTGTTGTTAATAACTTGTCAGAATGTCAAGGAAAAAAATCAAAAAAGATTTTCAATCCTTATCTTCAATCCACTTTTTTACAGTGTGTTCTTCTCTAATTTTGCTTTTTATTCCTAGAACGGGCAGACTTTTAAAAAATCATTGGCATTTAATGAGACACAAAAGAAACAATGTAAGAATAATTAGTGATTTCCTTTTCTCCATGTTGAATACTTATGATAATTCTCATTTCATGTTTGTGAACTTTGCCATGAATAAGTTTCACTTGAACGTAACAAAAAGGTAATTAATTATTCTGGAGCCATTGAATGCCCTTAAGAAGTAATTTGTGGTCAAATAAGAAGTAGAGAACATTATGGAACACAAAATGGATAATTTTGATTATATTAAGTTAAATTTTTTGTGCAAACAAAACCTATGCAGACAATATGAGAAGGGTAGCAGTAAACTGGGAAAGATATTTTACATCCAAGGGTTCTGATAAAAGCTTCATTTCTAAAATTATGTAGAACTGACTCAAATTCATAAGAATTTGAGCCATTCTTCAATTAATAAACAGTCAAATTATATGAACAGACAATTTTCAGATGAAGAAATTAAAGCCATTTCTAGTCATATGAAAAAATACTCTAAATCATTATTAATCAGAGAAATGCAAAGTTAGAAAACTCTAAGGTACCACTACACACCTCTCAGATTGGCTAGAATGACAGGAAATGATATTGATGAATATTGGAAGGGATATGAAAACTAAAATATTGTTGGTGAAGTTGTGAATTGATCAACCATTCTGGAGAACAATATGGAGCTATGCCCAAAGGACTATCAAACTGTGCATACCCTTTGATCCAGCAGTGTTTCTACTGGGCCTGTATCTCAAAGAGATCATAAAGGAGAGAAAGGGACCTTTCTGTGCAAAAAAATGTTTTTAGTAGCCATTTTTATAGTGTCAAGGAATTGGAAACTAAGTAGATGCCCATCAGTTGGAAAATGGATGAATAAGTTATGATATATCAGTGTAATGGATTATTATTATTTTATGAGAAATTATCAGCAGGATGTTTTCAAAAAAGAGATTTACATAAGTAAAGTTAGTGGAATCAAGAGAACATTGTACACTGTAACAGCAAGATTGCATGATGATCAACTCTGACAGACATGGCTCTTTTCAACAGAGAGATGATTCAAGCCAGTTCCAATGGTCTTGTGATGAAGAGAGTCATCTGCACCCAAAGAAAGAACTGTGGGAACTGAGTGTGAATCACAAAATAGAATTTCTGCCTTTTTTATTGTTCTTTTCTTGCATTTTGTTTTCTTTTTTAATCTGATTTTTCCTGTGCAGCATGATAATTGTAGAAATATGTATAGAAGAATTGCACATGCTTAACATATATTGGATTACTAGCTGACTGAGGGGATGAGGGAAAAGAAGGGGGGAAACTTGGAACACAGTTTTGCAAGGGTGGATGTTGAAAATTATCCATGGATATGTTTTGAAAATAAAAAGCTTTACTTAAAAAAAGAATTATTAGCACTTTATTATCATACAGGAGCTAAGAGCATTATGGAATAGGGCAGCCGATGGCTCTCACTATCAAAATATTTTCTTAGATAGAACTCGGTTCCTATTATAGGTAGACCATTGTGATAGGGACTGGAGTAAAAGATGTATAAAGAACATTCATACAAATTATTTAACATTTCACTATCTCCTATTTCTGACTCATAAATTACTTGTCCCCTTTTCTCCTCCTTTGTACTGAATAGCTTACATACAATGTATGTATAGTACATTAAAATGGCAAAGTTTTGCTGTTGTTGTTGTTATAATAACTCAGTGAGGTTGTTAGTACACATATTGTAAACTCTGGGTTAGATCTTTAGCAGCCACTGTCAGATGGCTCCTATGTCTTCTAACAGCTCCCGTGTATTCCAACATATGGCACCTGAATATGGGTAAAAATTACAAGAAGAACCAGAGCTGTTTGTGAGAAGGATCCTTCCAGAGTTAAGGAAGAAGAGCACCAGTAAAACTTTTTTTTTTAGTCGGGGTGAGTAAATGGCCCAACACATCAAAGGGCCAAGCCAGGAGACTGATGAGAGACTTAGCAACTGCCTCTCTGTCTCCTTGTATCATCCTCTCACAGGAGGAGATCCATTGTCAGGTGGCTCCTGTGTCTTCCAACAGCTCCCAAGTTGGAAACCACACATTTTGGATAATGAAAAAGAGGTTCAGATAGGTAAAGAAATTTATCCAGAATCACAAAAACACTAAATATTAGTCAGAACCTGAACCCAATTCTTTTTTGATTTTTTTCTACTAATCAACACTGCCACTACAAACAAAATTTAAAAGAAATACAAATATAGATATAGAAATACTCTCATTTATAAGCACCCCAGAGAAGTTATCTAAATATACAATCAATTAATTGACATTTACTAATACCTCTGAAGATCTGTGGTCCACTCAAAATTATAGTTTAGTGGTCCTGCCAATGTGTTTACTTCTACCAAGTAGCTATAGAATGTAATTAATTGAAATCAAATGCATTACACCTAGTAGAGAAGGAAAATTAGTGATAAAACATTATTCTCCATAAACATGGGTCACACATTCTTATATTAAAAGAACAACAATGGGAAATAAGAGTAGGATATACAAGTGGCTATTCAATTATTCAGAATATATGTAAATTGACATGTAGAAAAACTCCTCTCTGTTGCAGTAGGACCACTGGTTTCAGCTAGTAATCTTATTAGAATTTTCCACATGTTATTTCACTGTGCCAAGAAACTGAATCATTTTCATTTGAATTATCTTCAGAAGCTTCTGAAGATTACTTGGCAAGATAAGGTATTGGGCACTAAGTTCTGTTCTTGAGCTGAATTGCCAATCATTCACACTTTAATGTAGAGAGCACAACAATGATGGGCTGCCTAAGTTGGTCAAATACCAAATTTATATTTACCTAAAATATTGTTTCATGAAGAATTTGCACAAGGCAATGCATGCATCAATGGAGATGCTGTGCTCTGTGAGAAAAATAGAATTTCTACAGCTCAAAAGAAATGTGAGCTGCACACACTTTGAGACATCTCTATTCCACATTTTTTATATGGACTATTTGTGCCAAATTTATTGTAAAGCTTTCTGAGCTCATATTAGTCTGATCAGCAACAATCAGATACATTCTACTTTGTCCCCAATATAGTAATGTCATTATGATTCTTTTTGGGAATGAAGGACAACAAAAAAATTAATTGATCCTTTTTGGGCTTCCCATTGTGCTCGGGATCTCTGCTGTTTCTTCTCTTTCTCTCTTTCCTTAGATTTTCTTACTGTTCCTGTTCACTGAACTTCAGGTGAAGCATAAATTGAGGGGTTGTGTCTTCCTCATGAGAATGTACATTGCTGTCACTCTTTTGGTTTAGAATGCAGTGGCAAATTAGCTCCCAGAATTTTAGCTATGGCTAAGGCTTTTTAAAATACAAATCAATCAACTGGCCAATTAGGACTGAGAAATCTTGCTTATCTTTGAATTTACTTCTTTTTGCTAGTAGGATCCAAGTCCTTATTTCAAGCCTCTACCTAATTTAGAATTCAAAAATCTCTTCTGACTACTGTCACTTCTTAGTGGCAATCTCTTTTTTTTCCCCAGAAATTAATTTCATGGAGTATCTTCTAACAAAACATAAAAGCTATCTAAATTTATTACCTTAGTTACCTTCAAGCTAATACTATTCCATGGGTCTTCTTTGCATTGAATGTTTGGGAGTGATCAAGAACAATAAAAGCTAGTTGGTGCTACTGGAGCTTTGATCTATATCCCTATAAGCATCAGGAAAACCTTCTTGTAGAAGATGAGACTTGATATCCAGGGAAGCCAGGAAATAGAGATGAGGAAGGTGTGAATTCTAGGAATGAAGGATAATCCATGAAAATGTCCAAAATTAGGAAATGGAATATCTTATTTGAGGAACAATAAGGAAACTATTTTTATAGGACCATCGAGTACATAGGGCATATATTTGTGTGAAAAGGACAATATGTAAAACAGGACTATAAGTTGGGGGGAAGGGAAAGGTTGTAAAAAGCTTTAAATGAAAAAGAGAAGATCTTACATTTTATTCTGGAGGCATAAGGGAACTACTGAAGTTTTTTGAATAGGAAGTTGACATAATAAAAATTGCACTTTAGGAGTATCAATTTGCCAGCTGAGTAGAGAATGGACTGATATGGAGAGAAGCTTAGGCAGGGAGATCAAGCACAAGGTAATGGGAATAGACCAAGTGAGAGGAGATAAAGACCTATACAAGGAGCATAAGAGATGTTAAAAAGATAGAATTGACAATACTTGGCAATGTATTGGAAATGTGAGAATGAGTTGAGGATTATGCTAAGGTTGTTGACTCCAAGGATAATAGTGGAGGAGAGTTGAGAAGAATGATATCTTTTGATAGGAAAAAGTGTAAGAGACTTGAGAGAAAAGTATAGGATATATTTGAAATGGTTCACCAGGACATAAAATAGGAGAGGGGGAGAAAGTATAATTTGTGCAGGAGTGATGACTGGGAAAGAACTGAGGGTGAAGAGATTGGACTTTGCCCTAAGGATGAAGTACGGGGTTTGATATTGCCAATCAGAGGTTGGATGAAAACAGTTTATGCTCAGAAAAAGTGAATTTCAGAAGTGAAGTGAACATGAAGATCACTGGAATGCTATCTTCATGTTTAGCTAAAGTGAGATGGGATAATAGGTTATGAGAAATGAACATGTTGAGATAGATGTTTTGAGGAAGTATCTATATGTGTATTGAAGTTCTCTAGTATGAGAGCACAAGGTGGGAGGAGAGAAAAAAAATGTGAACAAAGCACTGAACATATTTAATGCTGTATGTTCTAGCATACTCCATATTAGAACATTTCCACTAGCTTTCCATGGGGAAGTTTTTCATGGAAATATTTCCCCTAAATTATGCTTGTGAATCCTTGCTCAAGTTCTGAAGGTATATATATATATATATATATATATATATATATATATATATATATATATATATATATATATATATATATATATATATATATATATATATATATATATACATATACATCATTTTGTACACAATTGTTTTCATTTTTCAAATGAGTTCCTGAGCTCATTGAGGACAGGGATCATCTTTTGCCTCTTTTGTATCCCTATTGCTTAACATAATGTCTGCCACATAGCAGGTGCCTAATAAATGTTTATTGGATAATTGCTTTATTTCATTTTAAATTTCTATTTTTCACATGTGACTGTAGCCAGCTTCCAACTTCCTAGATTTTAACAACATTCTCTTCCCTATTCCTCTTCCCCTATATCCTAGTCTACTACCTCTCCCACCTCCTTCTACTCACATAGACTCTCAAAGGAATAAATCTCTGAATATGAATATAAGAGAAACTTTAAAAATTCCCTTGTAGGCAATGTGCCAATAAAATAAGGTAATGTGCACTTGGGAAGCTACATCAATTTTGAGAGTCAGTTAGCAAAACTTTTTTTTTTTTCAAAGAACAAATCATGATTGTGTGAATAGATTTTGCATGAAAACTGCCAAATTGGAACCCATTAGCAAGCAATTCCAGAAATCTTTTGCCTTTAGAGTTCGATTTGACCTTAAAAAGAAAGTTGTGAAGTTTCTAGAGACATTCCTCTATGACGTCTGTCTACTGACAGAAATGGAGGCTGGCATTTTGATAAAATAAATCAACTCAGTTTGCACATGGAGACAAATCTGTCTGGAATGACCAGGAAAGTGAAAAAAATAAGAGCTCATCTAGCAATTCTGCTTAAAGAAAATGTTTTCTGAGTAAGAATAAGGAATCAGAAACACACACAGAGCCCAATCTGGTTATCCCGTTGACCACTCAAGTACAATCATTTTATGTCACTTTCTCTTTCCATTCTATTCCATTTGCTACTTTTAGTAAGCTAGCAATTGATCCTGATAAGCAAACATTTTTATAGTAGCATATTTCTCCTTGACTAGGACACTTGCAACAAAAATTGTTTTTCATATTTGTGTGTATATATATATATGTATATATATATATATGTATATATATATATATATATATATATGTATGTGAATACATAGCTATGTAGTTAGGTAGGTAGATATATTTATCCATATGTATGTGGGCATATGCATTTACACTAACACCAATGTGTGTTAAAATGTATATAAATACAAATATGCACATATATGTCTAATCTAAAATTGCATCTTATCTATATTTACATGATAGATCTACCTTTCTCTATCTTCATCGATCTATCTGTCTATCTCTCTATCTAATCTCTTTGACCTGGTCTCTAGACCCTAAGAGATCACCGAACACTATTAGTGGAAGGTAAAAGATGTGAAATTATGACTTTTGAATTATTAATTCTATTACTAGTGTGAAGATTGTACATTGGGGTGAGGGTGGGGGAATTGGGAATAGGAGTCTGGCAGACAGCCCTGATTATGCAGGGCAACATGAGTCATCTACTTAAGCAGAAATGCCAAATGCATATCCTTGAACTCTTGCAGGCTGTCATATCCTGCTGCTTTGGCAGCGATCACCCACCAATAGCACTAATTAACCAGCCAACATAACTCAGCCAGTTGCTTCTATTAACTCTATATGCATTACCTTATTTCTCATCAAAGAAAGTTAGAAGGGTCTGCAGAGGTCATCTAACTTAACATTTTCATATTACAGGGGGAGGAAACTGAGTCTAAGAGAAGGGAAGTTACTAGCCTAAAATCACACAGTGAGTAATAGTGCTACTATGAAAAATGAATTTTCCTGCCTCAAGTTAGTACTTTTCCCTGGGCCTCTAATTTGCTTGTTTCAATTTGGAAGAGATAGGTGGAAAGAAAAAGAATTACCTAGTGTTTCTCCTAAAGCCTTCTTTCAAATTATGAAATCACCAGAAAGACAAGAGCCATGAGGTGGTAGTAACAACAACTTTAAAAAAAAAGTCAGAAGAAATCCATATTTCCAGCAAGAATAAAAACTCTCAGTAAAAACTCTAAAAAGTAGAAGCCAATGGTACGGGTAAGACAGCTTATAGGGATAGCTTCTGCCATCACTAACTGGATCCAATATAGATGACCAAGAGCTTAATTGGTATGGTTCTTTTTATTTAGACTACCCATTCCTAAAAAGCTACCTAAAGATTCACCTGTGTCTTCAGGCAATTACAATTGAGAACCTAGTCAGATTCATGACTATGACCTGAGTGATACATAAAATAACCAAAATCAAGAGAAGTCCTTTGTCCATCTTCTTTTTCTGTGTGAAGAAAAAAAAAAACTTTTAAGCAATTAAACCTGTCCCAAAAGTCTTGAGAAGACAGTAAATCAACAAGCTTTTATTTAGCACCTGTTATTTGTCAGGCACTGGGCTTAGTGCTGGGAATACAAAGAAGGGCAAAGAATAGTCCCTGCCTTCAAAATACTCACAGTCCCTTGGGATATAGCCTCTCCTTGAGGGCTTCAGGCAGGGCCTGGAAGATAGCTTAGCAGGCAAGTTATAGTAAGGATTATTCTAATGAATGGACTAGATTAGAATCACCATTCTTTGGAAATATATATATTTAATTTTAATGATCTAAAATTCTCTAATCAAAACAAATTTCCATGTTGCCCATTTCCAAAAAGTATTTCACTCTGAAGTTGAGTCTTTCACCTCCTTTTCAAGAGGTGGCTAGTATATTGTCCTATTAATCCTCTGGAATCCTAGAGAGTCATTATTTTAATAAAAGGTCAACACAACAATATTTCTTAATTTCATTTATCTGGCCTTGTGCTTTATTTTTTAGCTCAAGAGGTTTATAACATGCTTCTCTCCTCACCCCAGTCTCATAAGACTTAAGTAAAAAAGTGATTAATGACTAATAATTCTGTTTTTAATTTTTATTCAAATGTTTTCTTTCCTGCAGCATTACTTCTTTGGAGTACAAGTTCATTTCTTTTGGGTTTAAGGCCCATCTTGATTTTCCTCACAGATTTTTAGTTAGTCATTCATTAATGATTATTTATTGAGTTTCTGGGAGTGTACGGGATATTCACAAAGAACGAGAATCTCTAGTGTTTGCTAAATTTTTTTCAGAGTTGCTTATTCAACTTTTGTGTCTATCCATAGCACAGCAGCCATGTTCTAATAAAACCATCTTTGTAGACAGGTTAAACTAGGTGGAGGGTAAATGACAAACCTTAAACCTGTTCATGAGTTAGGTGATGTATACCCCAAGCTTGTGAAGATCTCTTCCAGTCACTAATACAGGTAGATAATGCGTGACTTATCACCAGGAAAAGTGGTGGAATGGACAGATGAGAACAATTTCTAACAATGTCCACATTTTTATAGCTATAGCATCTCTCCAATACCATTTACTAAGTTATAGAAAAGTTGCAATCTGTATCAGTAGAGGGAATACTCACATCAACAAAGTTATATACTTTGCAACTTTTAAAGTGTATGCTAAAAATATGAAAGCAAGAACTAACATGGCGTAGTGCAAAGAAATTAGATTTAGAATCAAAGGAACTGGAATCAAATGCACCATATGCCATTTTCTAATGAAGGAAGATTATATAAAAGAGAAGGCAAGTCAAATTCCCCACTCAGACCCTAATGGATATAGCCAAGGAGCTAAACACAAAAGCTTTGGAAATAGCAACACACACCAAATATCATACTTCTTCCAGCCTAACCGTAATTGAGGGTATATATATATATATATATATATATATTTGTGCAAAATGAACTCATCTTCCTCCCTACAAACAGCAACTACAAGCTGCCACCTGTTTCCAGCATCACCCCTATAGTGATCATCAGGAGGAGCAAATCCTTGAGAGAAGGAGCCAGTCATTCTCACCAACCAATTTACACAAGGAAAGTCAGCCTAACTGAAGCAACAAGATACCCTGAGGGAACTAACACCACAAACTTGAGCACTATCTTCCCTCAAACCCCAATGGACACAGTTCAATACCTGGAGCTCAAAAGCCTTGAGAACAACAATATTTTCAATCCAGTAACCTCAGCCTTCAATTTGAGGAGAACATCTGTAGGATGCATTATGACAATTATCCCTAGAGTTGCCACAGCCTCAGCTACTCAAGATATATAAAAGACATTCTTATCAGTATGGTCTTTGACACTGTCAATCTTGCCTCTGAACTCAAATGGAACTGCAGGAGAATGTGAAGCTGGTGACTTTGCATAGGCCTCCTTCACTTAAATCCAATTTATTTGCATGTCATACCATCACTTCCTTGAGGTCATAATTCATTTTGAGAATAAAGGCCAGACAACAGGCAAAACCTTAGCATTGTTAACTGATTCAACATGCCTTAAGGATCATGGGAATTTTGCATCTGACTTTCACCTAAAATCTTTTATGTGTTGTCTCCTCCATTAGATTGTGTGCTCCTTGAGAAAAGGGATTATTTGAAGGGGGTGGAGCCAAGATGGCAGAGCAGACACAAATATCTATCTAAGTTCTCCCTTACCCTCAGACTACTTTTTTATGAAACAGCCTCGGAATTAGTGCTTGACTGTTAAAACCCAAGAATATTGGGAGTCCTACATATTACCAACAGAAGATTATCTCGAAATTTACCACAAAATGTCTGTTTTTTGCTCATGGGTGGGGATGGTTAGGCTTGGTGCAGCAACAGGCAGGCAGTGAAAGCAAGGAAGGGAGCTCATGCTGAGCAGACTGGAGGGGCAGATTATGGTCTCAGTCGTTTCTGTGGGGAGAACTTTACCACAGTATGGCTACATTGTCTTGGCAACAAACCAGTAGATCAGCAGAGAAGCTATAAAAACAAGGGGTAAAGACTAGAACCCAGAAAAATTAAGGTATCTGGGGATCTGGCCATACCCACCCATCATCAGAGTGACTCAGCACAATCTCAGCATGCAATCACTAATCCCAGCACAGCCATTGATGTTCCCTGGCTGCTTCACTGCTACTTCCTGTTGTCTGTAGAAGAAGCTTGGTAATACCACACTTCCCCAAAAGCAGACTGAAATTTTGTTTTGTTTTTTTGCTTTTTTGTTAAAATGAGTAAAGAGTTAAAGCGGTCTCGAACTATAGATAGCTTCTATACTGAAAGAAAGCAGACCTCAAACGCTGAGGAGACTAAAAGCAGACTGTCTCCAGATGAATTTCCAAATAGTGATATAATTGGTTCCCACCACACAAGGCTCTCATAGAAGAAATTAAAAAGGGTATTCAAAAAGAGGTAGAAGAAAAATGGGGAAAGAAAAGGGAAGCTTTGCAAGAGAGTCTGGATACGTCATCCCAGTCTTTTAAAGATAGAGTGGATAAAAAAATCAGCTCCCTGAAAAACAAAATTAGTGAATTGGAAAAAGAAAATAGCTTTCTAAAAAATAAAATTGGAAAAATGGAAAAAATTCCATAGAACAAAGCAACTCATTTAAAAACTCAGTTGGACAATTACAAAAATAAATAAAAAGTAAATGAAGAAAATAATTCATTAAAAATCAGAATTGAATAAATGGAAATAAATGACTCGAGGAGACACCAAGAATCAGTCAAGCAACCCCCCCAAAAAATTTTGATTTTTAAATAGAAAAAAAATGTTAAATACCTACTTGGGAAAACAACAGACCTGGCAAATAGATCTAGAAGAGATCATCTAAGGATCATTGGATTTCCTGAAAATCATGAGGAAATTATCAAAGAGAACTGCCCAGATGCTACAGAAACAGAAGGTAAAATATACATTAAAAGAATTTGTTGCTCACCTACTAAAAGAGATCCCAAAATCAAAACTCCAATAAATATTGTGGCTAAATTTCAGAACTAACAAATCAAGGAAAAAATACTGCAAGCTGCTAGAAAAAAAAATCAAATACAGAGGAGCCACAATAAGGATTACTGAGGATCTAGAAGTGTCCGTATTAAAGGATCAAAGGGCCTGGAATCTGATATTCCAAAAGGCAAAGGAACTCATTATGCAGCCAAGAATAACTTATCCAGCTAAACTGAATATTTTCTTCCAAGAAAGAAGATGGACATTCAATGAAATAGGTGAATTCCATCGATTTCTGATGAAAAAATTGGAACTAAACAAAAAAATTGACCTCCAAATATAGGACTCAAGAGAAACATAAAAAGGTAAAAAATAATCTTGGGAACTATATTTCTGTTATGAGTATACATAAGGAACACATGTATAATTTGGTTTTACTGTTATAATATAAAAAAGAAGCTAGAGGTGGAAAGGAAATTGAACCAGAAAAAGGGAAAAGTGGAAGTACTATATCTCACAAAGAGGCAAAGGAAACCTATTATATCTGAGGGAAAGTAGGGAGAAGGCTGGGCATAGTGTGAATCTTATTCTCATCAGAATTGGATCAAAGAGAAAATATTAGATATATTCCATTTATAGAGAAACTTCTCCTACCTCATTGAAAAGTGAGAGGGGGAAAAGTGAAAAGGAAAGGAGTAAGCTAAATAGAGGGAATATAGAAATTGTAAGGGAAAGGTTTAAGAAAAGGGGAGGGACTCTAAGATGGAGGGAGGAATCCTAAAGAGGGAGGACTGCATAAGACAAGTGGTGCTCACAAATTTAATACTAGGGAGGGAGGTAAGAGGGGAAGAAATGAGAAAAGGGATTATTTTATCTTTCCATTTGTATCCTTACAGCTTTGTACATGGCTTTATACATAGTGAATGCTTAGTAATACTTTATTTGTTCATTCACTCCTTGGTGAATTTGGACAAAATACTCTAATTTTCTGGGACCTGTTTCCTCATCTGTAATGTGAGAAGATTGGATTAGATGATATCTAAATTCTCTTCCAACTCTACATCCCATAGTTTCAATTATTGGAATTCAGGCCAAGTGAAGAAGTAGAGAATGAATGAACTATGAACATAATGGTTAAGGCAAATATAAGAGCCCTTCTATATTTACTCTCCAAACTTCTATTGGTCTGGAATTCTGGGTCCCTAGAAGGCAATGATTACTGGTTTCATCAGTCATAATTGGCCAGACTTGAGCAAAGATAGTGTTGTGTATTAATATAATTCAACAAGCATCAATCAAATACTTACTATATGCAAGTAGCAATATGCTAAACACCAAAGAAAAATCATTTAGAAAATGACCTCAGAAAACAAGAATATGTACATTAAAAAACCATAACACAGAGACAAGTAATAAACATAAATATAAACATAAGCAAAAAGCCTTGTGGATAGGAAGGAGTTATACAAGGGGGAGCACTCCACTAGGATGAAAATTGATAAAGTCCACCACAGGTTCAGCCTAGACCTAGCAGGTTTGAGTAGAACTGAAAGTATCAATAAAATGCAAGCTAAAAGGATTAGCCAGAGAAAATGTTTGCAATCCTTTATCTATTCAAAGTTAATACTTAAATAGGAGAAAAAAGCTTACCCATTACCTAGTAAGTTGGGCATCAACCAAATGAATTATTTAAAGTCACAAAGTGAGTAGTGGTGGGTAAAGGTGGCTAGTAGATGGTGTAATACAGACTTGTTTTATATCCACTGGACCACGCTGTACCCAATTAATTCTAATTTAAACTATTTGTTCAAAAAATATAAAATGTTTTTCTCTGTGAAAACTGCTGGCTCCTCTAATAACTTTCTGCTGCTATAGGTCATGCAGCTGCTGGGTTGTTGTTGTTGTTGTCTTTTTTTTTTTTTTTAAGTTTCATCTAATATGATCCATGAGAGCTCATTCACATAATTTTGTGTTCTCTATAAAGCCAGTATGCAAGCAGATTGTATTTGATTGATCAAAATTCCAATGTCTCAACTAGGTTGATGATCATTTACTGTGATATTTTTGGTCAAGCTGAAAATAATAATTATCAACATTGTTGAAGTCTAACTCTGGATACAAAGAGATTAAGAATAAAAAATACATTTTGATGAAACTGATTTAATCTGAAATTGGATTTTCCATTTTGGAGGTAACTTTGTATTGTGTATGTATTCTTATGTGTGTGTGTGTGTGTGTGTGTGTATGTGTGTGTGTGTGCACTTGAAGGAGATTGTCATATAGAAGAGCTGATTCTGCATTTTTACTTTGATAGAAATAAAAAATACTTCTAAATGTTAAATACAAATTACAAATAAACCAAGTTCTGTTACCAGATCATAGAATTCACAGTTCCCAGTGTATTGAGAAAGAAGGGGATATTTAAGGGTAATTGTAGGAGACCAGCTGGTACAATATTTAGATTTAAGTTCCTACAGCTTCTGTTATCTTAAAAATCTGTTCTCTACTTACAGAGTTACATGCTTGAGATTTGAAATTGTTTTTAATGTCCATGAAATAATAACTGCTGCAATCTTCATGCAACTTATATTTGCTATCATTTTTAATCTTTGTAACTTAGAATTATGTTGCTAGATTTTCCTAACATATAATATAACAGCATGAGAAATCATTGCGAATGCCTTTTCTACTTCCAAAACACTGCCCAATGCAGGCAAGGATTGTAAATAATAAACCCTTTGTGGTATCAAATTCTGCGGTATTTACAATTGCTTGAATCCAGTTATAAACTATAGGAGGCTGAATCTACCAGAGGCCAAATCTTCTATTTGCATATATGTATCTAGAGAAAGCCTAGTCACTATACAAATCACCCTACTTCTATAAATTTACCTGAGTGCTATCCATTCAATACATATTGGAATGGGTTCACAGAATCATAGGAAAAGATTTCTGGTTTAACTCAATCTGGACTCTAACAAAATTTTTCTTTTTAATATCCATAATGAACCTGGTCACATTGGAGATGACATCTCCCTGCATCATTCATCTTTTAACATAAATAATCAGAGAATATTAAACAAAGTTATTTGTTGTTATATCTTTTTAAAATATCTCTTATTTTGACATATATCAGAAAATACCTTTTTGGAGGAAATATTTTGATCAAATAAATAAAATGCTTTTTTAAAAAAAATAGTCAACTAGTTCCATGCTTCTCATGATTTTGCCCTTAATTCTTGTATATGCTCTATTAAGAATTTTGCAAGAATTGATGGAATGCGAAATGTGTAGAACCAAGAGAACATTGTACACAGCAACAAGATTATGTGATAATCAACTCTGATGGAAGTGGCTCTTTTCAACAATGAGTTGATCAGGCCAATTCCAATAGACTTGCGATGGAGAGAGCCATTCATATGTAGAGAGAGAATTATGGAGATTGAGTGTGGATCAAACTATAGCATTTTTTGTTGTTTTTTTGCTTATTTTTCTTGTTTTTTTTTCTTTCATCTTTTGATATCATTTTTCTTTTTCAACACGATGAAATGTGGAAATGTATTTAGAAGAATTGCACATGTTTAACCTATATTGGATTGCTTGCTATCTATAGGAGGGGTTGGGAAAAGGGAAGGAGAAAATTGGAACACAAGGTTTGGCAAAGATGAATGTTGAAACTATCTTTGAACGAATTTTGAAAATAAAAAAGTATTGTTAAATAAAAAAGAATTTTGTAAGACCGAAGAATTGGATATATAAATTCAGTTATTGATATTCTCTCCATCATCTGAGTCTATTTATAGTTTTTGAGTATTTAAAGATAGCTTTCACATTCCTTGCCTTAGACATTTCTAATTTCATTGATAAATCTTTTATGTACCTTTTCTAATTTATTTTACTCACAAAATGGCTCCTCCATATATTTTTCAGCTTGTCAATAATCTTTCTAAAATTTGATGCCTAGAAATAGATAAAATACTGCATTTATTGTCTTACAGGTCATTCTTTATTACTGAAATCTAATTTCTATTGACTTTTTCCCATTCTATTCTATTTATATTCCAAAGTCTTTCTTCTTTTAATAATTTCCTGTTTTTCCTGCACACAATTTATTTGTACATATTTACTTGTTGTGTCAACCATTATATTGTGAGTTCCTGATGATAGGGACCATTTTTTTTTTGCCTTTTTTGTATCCTAAGATCTTAATAGTATCTGGCACATAATAAGTAAATAATAATAATAATAATAATAATAATAATAATAATAATAATAATAATAATAATAATAATAATAATAATACAATTGGGGATGCGGTGGGAGTGGGGGGTGCTACAAGGATACTCTTTTGACTTATTGATTCAGCCACTAGAGCAAGCATTTATTTTTTTCAAAACAAACAGCCCCTTCTTTCCCAGTCTTATGCCTTGCTATGTATCTCTTTTGGTTTTATGTTCCATCTCTCTTTGGGGCATATATTTAAGGAGGGAAATTATTTATTCCACTACCTCTGTTCCATGTAGCCTTTGAGAAGCCCCACTATCTTATTAGTCTCCATGTATTCATTCCCTTTATTTCTCTTGAGAGTCTTAAAAAGTATGAAAATAAACAAATATGCTGTGGTGAAAAAAATCTGTCTTCTAGTTCCCATCTGTAAGTTTCCCCAGAAGGTAAGATAAAACTCCCAGGGTGTTTAATTGCTTAGCCAGTCCAAGTTTTACCAGGAAGAATTCCACCATCCCTCTTTATGCTTATCATAATCTAATAAAAACTAAAAGTGTATGCTTATTTTAATTTTTCAAATTCTGCTTACTTCAACTAAATATAAATAACTAGCAATATGTCTGCTACTTATAAGTGGACCATCATAATTTATGCTGACATTCCCTGTATGTGTGTGAGTATAATTCAAAGAAGGATATACATCATCTAGAGAAGCTGTGTTAATAGCTACTCATATTACTAGTGACACATTTCTTACATAATAAACCTCCTTAACTGTGTCTACATTTGCTTTCTTAGTTTTACTTCATAATTTGTGCTAAATTCTTTTTAAAAGCTTTCCATAAATGGGAGCAAAATAGGATTGGGGATATTCTGGAAATAATTAAAACTTTGTCAAAATGGTTGTGAGCTTATGGAAGAAGACTTATGAAATTTACAGACTTGTCTCTGAACCAAGATGGAACATATCTAAGAAAACTATGGCAATAAGCTAATTAGCCTCCAGAATCACTGACAGTTGATTTTTGGGATCTGTGTGAAATCAGAGAAGGATTTGAGTTTTAATATAGTGACGGTTCATAACCAAGTAAAATTTGTTTCAGATCACAGCTGTTCAAACCAAGTCAAATTCTATATGCAATTAATTTCCTTTTTTATAATAGGGCAGAATGTCTATTGGATTTGAAGATCCAAATTTCTGGTCCTACCACTTTTTTAAAAGAATTTTTTATTAAAGCTTTTTATTTACAAAGCATATTGCATGGGTAATTTTTCCAACATTGACCCCTGCATAACCCACTGCTGCAAATTTTCCTCTTCTTCCCCCCATCCTCTCTATCACCTGGCAGGCAGTCCAATGCATGCTGAGATATGCTAAAATACATGCCAGATCCAATATGTGTATACATATTCACATAGACATCTGGTTGCATAAGAAAAATCAGATCAAGAAGGAAGAAAAAGAAAAACTGAGAAAAAAGAAGCAAAATGCAAGTAAATAATAACAGAAAGAGTGAGAATGCTATGCTTTGTTCCACCCTCTGTTCCCATGGTTCTTTCTCTAGGTGTAGATGGCTTTCTTCATCAGTGCCCAGGTGGAACTGGTTTGAAGTTGTTGAAGTTCAGTGTTGACGAGAGCCACATCCATCAAAACTGATCTTCATATAGTATTGATGTTGAATTATATAATGGTCTCCTGGTTCTGCTTCTTCATTTAGCATCAATTCATGTAAGTCTCTCCAAGCCTCTCTGTATTTATCCTGCTAGTCGCTTCTTACAGAACAATAGTATTACATAGCATTCATGTACATACTTTATTCAGCCATTCTCCAATTGATGGGCATTCTTTCAGTTTCCAGTTTCTAGCCACTACAAAAAAGACTGCCACAAACATTTTTTTGCACATGTAGGTCCCTTTCCTTCTTTGGCATATAATCCCAGTAGAAACACTGCTGGATCAAAGGGTATGCAGTTTGATAACTTTTTGAGCACAATTCCAAATTGCTCTCCAGAATAGCTGGATCCATTCACAGTTCCATCAACAATGAATCAATGTCCCAGTTTTCCTACATTACCTCCAACATTTGTCACTATCTTTTTCTATCATTTTAGTCAATCTGACAAGTGTGAAGTGGTTTCTCAGAGTTGTCTTAATTTCCATTTCTCTGATCAATAGTGATTTGGAGTACCTTTTCATGCAGCTTCAAATAGTTTCAATTTTTTCATCTGAAAAGTGTCTGTTCATAGCCTTTGACCATTTATCAATTGGAAAATAGCTTGAACTATTATAAATTTGAGTCAATTCTCTATATATTTTAGAAATGAGGCCTTTATCAGATTCTTTGGATATAAAAATGTTTTCCCAGTTTATTGCTTCCCTTCTAATCTTTTCTACATTAGTTTTGTTTGTGCAAAAAATCTTTAACTTAATATAATAAAAATTATCTATTTTTATCATCTATAATGATCTTTAGTTCTTCTTTGGTCACAAATTCTTTCCTCCTCCACAAATTTGAGAGGAAAACTATCCTATGTTCTTTTAATTTGTTTATAGTAATATCATTCTTGATGCCTAGATCATGAACCCATTTTGACCTTATCTTTGTATATGATGTTAGGTGTGGGTCTATGCTTACTTTCTACCATACTAGTTTCCAGTTTTCCCAGCAGTTTTTAATCAAATAGTGAATTCTTATTCCAAAAGGTAAGGCCTTTGGGTTTGTCAAATACTAGATTGTTATAGTCATTGGCTATGAACCTAACCTATTCCACTGATCAACTTCTCTATCTCTTAGCCAGTAACAAATGGACCACTGCTTTAGTTTTACATCTGGCAATAGCAAGGTTACGTTCATTTGGTTTTCTCTTCATTAATTCCTTTGAAATTCTTGACCTTTTGATCTTCCAGATGAATTTTGTGGTTATTTTTTCTAGTTCAGTAAAATAGTTTCTTAGGAGTTTAATTGGTATAACACTAAGTAAATAGATTAGTTAGGGAGTATTGTCATCTTTATTACATTCCATTGACCTATTCAATAGCACTTGATATTTTTCAAATTGCTTAGATCTGACTTTATTTGCGTTGAAATCATTTTGTAGTTTTGCTTACATAGTTCCTGACTTTCCCTTGGCAGATGAATTTCCAAATATTTTATATTATCAACAGTTATTTTAAATTGACTTTCTCTTTTATGTGGATTTATTTTGTATCCTACAATTGTGCTAAAGTTGTAGATTGGTTCTAATAGTTTTTTAGTTGATTCTCAAGGTTCTCAAAGTATATCACCATATCACCTGCAAAGAGTGCTAATTTGGTTTCCTCATTACCTACTCCAAATACCTTTAATCTCTTTTTCTTCTCTTATTGCCAAAGCTAGCATTTCTAAAACAATATCGAAAACAAAATTTGACCAAAAGCTAATAAGTCATCTGAGGCAGAATTTGAAGCCAGGTATTCTGACTCTAAGGTAGCACCTAATTTCAACAACACAGGGACTCAACAATTAAACTCAAATCATCTCATATGAATTTAATAACAATTCTATGAGGCAGATTCTATTGTTAACCCATTTTACAGATGAGGAAATCAAAGCAGAGGTGAAGTCCCTTGCCTAAAGTCAAACAGGATGTATCTGAAGCTAGATTTGTCCTCAGATCTTTCTGTTTATAGACCCAGTGGCTAATCACTGCACCATACATGGCACAACTATTAACTCAGAAGTTTTCATGTGTTTTTAAAGTTACTGATTCACTAGTAGTGAGGCTACATAGGAGTTTGTTTTCTTCTATCTCTACCTTGGCTCCCTTATTCCCTCTGCCTAATTTGTAAAATGGCTAGGTTGAGGTTTACTCACCTCGGTGAGTAATAAAACTCCTCACTTAATGAAACTCCTTTGTCTTTATATTGTACAGATTCTTGAAACCTTTCTTCCAAACAGAGTACCATAAAAGTTTTGGAAAAAGTGAGGGAAAGTATATGTGTGTGTTTTAGGTCAATCATTTCTATCATGTTCAAATCTTCATAACTTCATTTAGGGTTTTCTTGGCAAAGATACTGGATTGGTTTGCCATTTCCTTCTCCAGCTCATTTTGCAGATGAGGAAATTGAGGCAAACAGGTTAAAGGACTTGTCCATAGTCACCCATCTAGGAAGTGTTTAAAATCATATTTTCACACATGTTTCCCTGACTCCAGACCTAGTGCTTTATTAACTCTTCTACCTAGTTGATACACACACACACACACACACACACACACACACACACACACACACGCACACACACACATTTATGTATATGTACATATACACTCATTATGTGTGTATATAAATGCCTGTATTTACATCTAGATATATAACTCTATGTTTAGATATACAAGTACACATACCCCACTATCTATGTCTATCTACCTATCTATAAATTTATGGTTTACTATCTGTTTTCCTTGAGCACAGTCCAGATGGGCTTGAGTACTTGCAAAATATTTTGCTTTAATAGGGGATATTAGGCTTGTACTTATTGTTGCTTCTAATTTAGGTAAACTTGGCCAAGTCACAACTTCTCTAGAATTTAATTTTCTTCTTTGTAAAATGACAAAATAGATAAGATAATTTTCTAGGTTCTTTCAAAATCTAAAATAATAATATGCTAACATTTCAGTTTTGTCCATGGTACAAGTGCTTTTCCCCCAGTGATGAAAATAAACAATTAGATAATCTAATTGAATTTGGTATAGATTCAGAAGACTAAATCACAGTCTGACTCCTCCTCCTCCTTGTTATCTTTTTTCTCTTCCTCCTCTTCCTTGTCCTCGTTCTCTTCTTCCTTCTTTTACTCTCAATTACTTAGTTATTTTTTAACATTTAAAAAAATTGAATTCCAAATCCTTCTTCCCTTCTCCCTTTCCTCCCTCCCTGAGAAAGTAAACAATCTGATGTTATGCATATGCACCCATTTTCATCTTCATATTGGTTATTTTGTGCAAGAATATTTGAATGAAAATGAGATAAATAGAAAAGAAAAATAGCATGCTTTAGTCTGTTTCAGAGAACATCAATTCTTTCTCTGAGGGCAGTTAGCATACTTGATCATGAGTTCTTTGGAACTGTCTTGCATCATTGTATTGATGAGAATAACTGAGTCATTTACAATCTTTTATAATACAATATTGTTTTTACTATGTACAGTGTTTTCTTGGTTCTACTCACTTCCCTTTGCATCAAATCATGTAAGTTTTTTCAGGTTTTTCTGAAGTCATTCTTCTTGTTATTTCTTATGCACAATAATATTCCATCAACTATACACCACAGTTTTAGCCATTTCCTGACTCATGGGTGTTCTCTTTAATTTCTAATTATTAGACACCATAAAAAAGAGCTGCTATAAATATTTTTGTGCAAATCAGCCCTTTTTCCCATTTTTTATTGCTTTGTGATATAGACCTAATAGTATTACTAGATCAAAGATCAAAGATCACTGCTTTTGAACTCTTTGTATATATTTCCAAATTGCTCTGGAATGTTTGCTTCAGTTCATAACTACTCCAATAGTGTCCAGTTTTCCCACATTCTTTGATTTCTTTGTCTGAAAACTGTATATTCATATTCTTTGACTGTTTATTAATTGGAGAATGACTTGTATTTTTATAAATTTCTTTTAACTGTCTAAGTAGTTGAAAAATGAAGCCTTTGTTGGAGATACCTGTTATACCTCCCCTCCCCCAGTTTTCTACTTTCCCTTTATTTTTGGTTACATTGGCTTTGCTTGTACAAAATCTTTTAAATTTTATAAAATCAAAATGATCTACCTTACATTTAAGCCCTGTATATTTTATTTGATCCTAAATTATTCCCTTATCCACAGATCTGACAAATAAACTAATTTGCTTGTTTTATTACTTTTATGTGTAAATCACATAATTTTTTCCCCTGAGGCAATTAGGGTTAAATGACTTGCCCAGGCTAGATTTGAATTCAGGTCCTCCTGACTTCTGGGCTGTTGCACATACCTCTTTTGACTTTATCTTGACAGTGAGATGTTGGTCTATACTTACTTTCTACCATACTATTTTCCAGTTTCCTTAGCAGTTTTTTGTCAAATCAGCTTTTTTTCCAAAAGCATGGATGTTTCAATTTATCATCTATGCAATTTAAGTTTTCTAAGGTGTTCTTATGGACTGCATTTACTATATAGTATTTACTGTACTGGGATTCATATTTTAACTTTGTATACAGAAAAGTTGTTAGAGAATAGGGCCTCTGAGGCAGTTTCTAAAGACTCTCCAGAATGGAGAGGAAGCTGAGGAGTACTTTAGTAGGAATTCTTTAAGGGTCTATATCAAACACCAGTTTTTCCTAGTAATAAAACACTGGAGGGTAAGAGGTGGGCATTTTCTTAGTTACCAAATAGGACCTCAGCTATATTAGAGAGCTGTCCAAATTGATTGGAACAGAAAATGTAAGAAAAGCAGTAATGTTCATTAAAACTGGAATACATTGTGAAGGGATTTAAATATCTAAAAGGGAAATTGTATTTTATCCAAAAGAAATAAAGTACTGAAGATTCTTGAGAAAAAGACTAACTATATTTGTAAAATGAGGAGTAGGAAAGGATAGACTTAGACTTCTGAGGTTTCTTGCAACTCTAAATCTATAGTCCTATGAATGAGCCTAAACTTTTACAAAAGTGATATAACTTAAGAGATAGTAGTAGATACACCACTGATAAGACTATGGTATCTCTCAAAATCTTATTCTGACTATCTAAATGTGATTAATGAGAAATACAGGAATATATGATAGGAATGCAAACCAGAAGAATGCAAGGAATCCTGAAAAAAAGAAAGCCAAGGAATGCAAGGAATCCAGAAAAAAAGCCAAGGAATCAGAACTCATTAATATTCATTTAGGACTATCCAGGATGGATAATGCCCTGACTGATCCATTCAAGGCTTCCTTTTAGCTTAGTGGCTAATAACTAGAGTAGAAATGGTGTCTAGCAGGGGTCAGAAAATCATATCCTGAAAGACAAATCCAGCTGTATTTATTTTTGCATGATGTAACAAGCTAAGAATGGATTTTATACTTCAAAATAACATTTTATTGTATTTTAAAAGTTAAAAAACATTGTTCAGTCATTTCCTACTTATTGTGACACCATTTGTTGTTGTTGTTTTTAATTTGTTTATTTCTTTTTAAAGATCCTGGCATTTCCTTTGCCAGCTCATTTTATAGACGAGGAAATTGAGGCAAACTTTGTTAGTTATTTGCTTTGGGTTGCACAGCTAGTAAATGTCTGAGGTCAGATTTGATTTGAGGAAAATGAATCTTTTGACTTCAGGCTTTACATGCTATCGTATCATCTAAATGGTAACATGAAAACAGGTGCTAGTAGAATTTTCCACCTCAGACAGTAGTTTGCTGACACTGGATATGTCAAGTAAATCTAGCTCACTGTTGAGTGGGAAAAGCCATGTAAAATAAAAAATGCAATGGATCATTGGATGAAAGCTGGTAAAGACTTCTGAAAACACCAAATCCTGTTTTGTTTTTTTTTTCCTTACCCTGTACTTTATGAATGAGAAAACTGAGGCTCAAGGAGGCTATGTGATCCCAATCTACTAAATAAATAAGGTGCTGAACAGGTCTAGAAGCTTACTAGTCCCCTTGGCAACTATATTTCTCAAATGATGAGTTGGTGAATTCACACTTTGCTTTTATTAACTGGTTCTTAAAGACCTTAGAAGCTCTGGGTAAACTGGTGAAAAGTGAATTTTTGAAGCTATAAAACTAAGAACCAAACCATGCATTTGTATGAGAACTTCAAAGGACTACCTTTCCATAAGAGTGTGTTTATGTAGCTAAACAATTTCTTTGCTTCCTCTTCTTGAATCTCTTATTTCTCTTTTAACTTCAACCATCTGAATTATTTGAGATCTGAATTTCCTTTAGGTACAGCACAGTTTAAAACATTTAAGTGCAATCAAGATGGTTTGAAGTATAGGCCTTTTTAATATGTATGACAAAATTTGATTCAATGTGCTTTCTGTAAACTTAACAATTTCAATCAATCAGGACACTCAAGGGTGATTTAATAGGCAAAAATAATACACTGTTATAGAAACAGAATCTCCCTGCATGATAGAAAAGCAGTACCTGAAATCTCCACTATAATCTATGATAATATGCATCAATTGAGTACTGCCTCCACTTTATAAAAATGAATGCTCTAATATCTCTCTCCTTCCTCTCAATTAGGACTCAAATGAGGGACTTAGAAGGATTGATGTGTTTCCTATTCTTCATAAAGGCTATTAAAGACTATTAAAGCTTGTAGACTTTGAAATTAAAGACCAGCAGATCAAATTTTCTGATGTGGAAGCAACCTTAGAGGTCCTCTGGTCCAATCTGCATTTTATGATTGAAGACGTTGGGACATGGAGAGAACCAGTGGCAACTGGTGGCACAGCCTTTTGAGTAGTGACAGATTCAGTACTAGAACCTAGCTCCCTAGTTTTAGGTCTACTCTACCATGGTGTGATTTGCTAAGTCTAAAGGCAACAGGGAAGTCTAAAGTCAAATTGTCTTTGATCACATAGGCCTGCTGAGAGTCAGTCTCCAGGACAGACTTATCTAGTAGATGTGTAAAATACCATCTGTTGGCTTGACATTTCAGGTGTCCAAATGCTACCAGCAATAGCCTTGGGAGTTAGCAGGGAAGCCTCTCAGAAAATCTATGTGAGGATGAGACAGATGCTTCCTGTAGCCAGGGACCCAGAAGCTGAGCAAAAGTCATCTCACTTAGCAGCTGTTCTCTACCTAACTGATGTCCTTCACCATGCTGACCTCAAGAGTATTCAATTGGCTTCTTGTTTTATTTTGAATAGGTTGGAACATATGGTAAGGGAACATGTTTATTGGTGACTTTTGACATTTGTTACTAGCAGTAATGCCATGGGAAAGAATGTGATTATGGAGTCCTTGTGGACATCTCTTGGCATTGTGCTCAGGTTTCCTATTTTTCATTCTCTGCTGTAATTATCCAATGAGACTCTTGGGCTTCTGGTTTCTTTCTGGATTATATAATTCTCCTCTTTTTCTCTCTGTTCTTCTTTAGGCAAGCATTTCATTATTACCTTGTGATCAACACACAAAGTACAGAATTCTTCATTTTTTCCAAAACTTCTGGCTTGCTGCTTTTCCGCCCATTTCTATATCTGACCTGAATCCTATTTCTGACACAATATTTACGTGCTTTACAAGCAACTTCCTTCATCTTCTTGGTCTTGGTTTTCTCATCTGCAAAATTAGGGATTAAACTCAGTCTTCTAATGTCATTTGTTGCTAGAACTCTGTGATCTTACTACACTTTTCATTCTGGATTCCACATTTTATTAACTAGCATTTATATAGGACCTATTATATGTCAAGTACTAAGTACTTTACAAATGTTGCCTCATTTGATCTTCATAATACCTCTGAGAGGTAGGTGCTATTGCCTCCTATTTTATTGTTGAAAAAACTGAGGCAGAGTTTAAGTGACTGACCCCATGTCACACAACTAATAAATCTCTGACACTAGATTTGAATTTATCTTCTTAACTTCAAGTCCAGAATTTTACCTACTACACCAACTAACTGCACAAAAATTCTCATTTAATGCAAAAGATGCTAACCACAATTCTGTGAAGTAGGTACTACTATTATCCTCAATTTAAATTAAGAAAACTTAAGCTGAGTAACATTCCTAAGGTCACATAGCTAATAGTGACTGCAACAAATTTGGACTCAGATCTTCTTAACTACAGGTCCAGGTCTCTTTCCACTGTGCCATCTGGATGCATTTTAAGAGCAAGATGGGTAAATAGGAGTATCTTCAAAAAAGGAAAGCTAGGATAGTGAAGGTCTGAAAATCAGGAATCATATAGGAACTAGGAATATATAGGCTGAAAAGGGGGGCCTTACTATTATCTAAATAATATAAAGGATGCTCAGAAGAAAGAATGATTAGATGTAGTCTGTGAGGTCCTTGTCAATATCAGTGGGGGTAGAATTTACAGGGAGTGAGATTTCAGATAGCTTTAACTACTAAGAGCAAGGAAGACCTAAGCTCAAATTTTGCTTCAGGTACTTGTTGCTCTTCAGCAACATGCTTAACTTTTCTTGGAAAAAATGTTTATAGATATAGATATAGATATAGATATATAGATATATAGATATACACACATATACATATGCATATATACACATATGTCTGTATATATATATATATGTATATATATTTCCTTAAATTTTCTTTAAATAAATTTTTATTTATAGATTTCCCATATATATTCATTTTCTTAAACATAATTTACATGCAAATTTTTAAAAATTCATTTTAAAATTTTGAGTTCCAAATCCTATCCATCTTTTCTTGAGAAGGCAAGGAAGTTGATGTGTATTATACATTTAAAGTCATGCAAAACATATTTCAATATTAGCCATATTGGAAAAGAAAAAAAAACACCTTACAATGTTGCTGTTACAATGTATAATAATGCTCTTGGTTCTACTCACTTTACTTTGCATGAGATCATATAAGTCTTCTGAGACTTTTTTTTCTGAAACCATCCTGCTTATATCTTTTTTTTTTCATCCTGCTTATATCTTAAAGGACAATAATATTCCATTATAATCATATTCCCATGGAAAATATTTAGAAGAATTGCACACATATTTCCCCCATATCAGATCGCTTGCTGTCTTGAGGAAGGAGAAGGTTAGTGAGGGAGGAAGAAACATTTAGAGCACAGTGTTTTGCAAATCTGAATGTTAAACATTTTCTTTGCATGTATTTGCAAAAATAAAATATTATTAAAAATAATAACATCCCATAACATGTTCTGCCATTCCCCAATCAATGGCTGTCTCTTCTTTACCATTACAAAAAGAACTATTATACATATTTTCCCTCTTTGTTTATTTTTATCTCTTTGGGATAGAGATTTAGCCATGGTGTTGCTGGGCTAAAGAGTATGTGAAATTTTATAACCCTTTAAGTATAGTTTGAATTGTCCTCCAAAATGGCTGGACTGCTTAACTTTTCTCAGCCTCAGTTTCCTTATCTCTAAAATCATGATAGTAATAATCATCTACCTATAACTGTTAATATATGTCTATCTATGTCTTTAAGATTGCTATTTCTATTAATAATAATTTTTGTATCTGGGGAAAATATCTTCGGGTAAAGAAAAAATTCATTGGAGAAATGCAAAACTCATAGAGACTGCAGAGAAAGACTTGAATCCTTAGTACACGATCCTTATAGGTTCTGGAGGTGAAATGTCAATCACCATTAAATGAACAAGAAATGGAAAGCCTGGAACACCCAGAAGGTACTTGGAACACTTTATCGATGGAAGAGAAAGTAGAGTAAGTCAGGGATAGACAAGCTGATCCAAGGTATAGCTCCAGGACCAATTATTTTGTTAACCTCTTTTGGTTGAATGATTATAAGCACCATAACCAACTCTCTTGATTTTGATGCTTTGGGGCAAAGCTCCATTATTCCCATCCTACTTACATTGCTAATTTCAATTCATTATTAAGAAAGAACTTTCTTATACAGATGTTCAAAAATTAAATGGCCTGCCCTAGGATATAGTATTTTCCATATTGTCAAAAGCATTTAAGGAGAGTTACATCTGTCTGAATGTTATAATGAGGATTGTTGTATCAGTTGGGACATTGGACTAAATGACTTCTCAGGTCTCTTACAAATCTAAAGTTCTTTGATCTTAGGATTTCTATTTCCTCTATGTTATGTTATTTTCCATTCATAGTCCTGGGGGAATCAGAGCAATTTATTGTGCTAACACCAAGAATATAGCATAATATATTGGATTTTTCCAACATGTGGCTACTGTACTGAACCAATAAATCCCTATCTTCTCCCTTGACTTTTTAAAAATACTTCCTTGATTGTTGCCAAGTTGATTGTTTTCAAAGGCCAAAGTCAAATAAAATCCTCTTCACTTGTTTTTTTAAAAATAGGTGAGGACATTCCTCACCAAAGAAATTCTATTTGTTCTTGTATTTCTCTTATCTTTGTATGCCTCTGCTTATGTGCCACAGAATGAAAAAGAAATATTGGGGGTGTTGTCCATAGCTTGTTCCTTTCTACCCTTTAATTGGTTTTCAAATTTTAGTGCTTCTTCTTGAATGGTATTTTATGTATCTTCCTCTCTTTCTGTTTTTCAACATGTAGCACAGTGTACTTAGTAAAGATACCTAAATATTTGTTGATTGATTTTACTGCTTTTCTGACTTCTTTCCATGTCCTTGCCATCTCCCATCCTTAATTCTTAGCAAATATTCTTCATCATTCTTCCTCTCTGGACTTTTTTCTTTTGATTCATTTCTGAATAGGAAGCAAATGCCTTTTTGTTCAAGAAGTTCTCCTGTGAATGATATTTAAAATCCTAATCCACTTTTTTTTCCTCTCAATATCTAGCTAGCTCTGCAGTTCCCAAAAGAGTGTGTACCACTGAATTATAAAAACCAAATAATAGTTCTCTCTGCCTTTTATTAGCATTTGGTGTGAAGCAAAGAACTTATTTTTCTGGACCTCATTTTTACCATCTGAAAGTAAAGAAATTGATAGGATAATCTAATGCTTAGCACAGGGACTAGCACTTAATTGGCACTTAATAAATGCTTGTCTCCACCCACTTTTGACTTGGCTTGTTTTGACTAAAAAGGTAGGTGTATAAACTTTAGTAGTTAATAAATAGATATCTATTAAATGCCTTATATGTTCCCTGATGGGAAAGAAGGTATTGATGAGGTATGGAGCAACAAAGGCTGATTAGATCTTACAAGAAAAAAAAAAAAAAAAAAAGAAAAGGATTTCCTAAATATGAGTTTGTTCTTAGTATCATGTCAAAGAAGTCCAAAATATGTGCAGCTAGGTCGGAAATGAAGAGATGCCTGAGGGATTTGAGTTCAAATTTGACCTCACTTGTTAACTATGTAAATGTGAGCAAGTAACAACTTCTGTCTGCTTCAGTTTTCTCAACTGTAAAATAAAAATAATAAGAACACCTACATCAAAGAATTAGTTTGAGAATTAAGAAGGCAATATTTGTAATGTGCTTTTAGTACATACCCTGGCACATTATGAGCTTAATAAATGCTTGTCCCCTTCCCTCTGCTTTCTCTCTTCTTGATTTGACTAGCTAAGAATTTTCTTCAAGCTCTGCTATTCTATGATTCTTTTTTTCCGTCTCACACTCTAAGTTCTGCTGAATTCCCCTACCACTGGCACAACTCCAATCTTTTTTTTTTTTCTTTTCTTTTTTCTTTTTTTTTTTTTTTAATTATTATTAATTAGCTTTTAAATAGTCCTATCTCAGAAAAAGAAATAGAACAAGCTATTAACCAATTCCCTAAGAAAAAATCCCCAGGATCAGATGGATTTACATGTGAATTCTACCAAACATTTACAGAACAACTAACTCCAATGCTATATAAACCACTTGAAAAAATAGGGGATGAAGGAGTCCTACCAAACTCCTTTTATGATACAGACATGGTACTGATACCTAAACCAGGTAGATCAAAAACTGAGAAAGAAAATTATAGACCAATTTCCTTAATGAATATTTATGCTAAAATCTTAAATAAGATATTAGCAAAAAAGATTTCAGAAAATCATCCCCAGGATAATACACTATGATCAAGTAGGATTTATACCAGGAATGCAGGGCTGGTTTAATATTAGGAAAACTATTAGTATAATTGACCATATTAATAATCAAATTAATAAAAACCATATGATCATCTCAATAGATGCAGAAAAAGCATTTGACAAAATCCAACATCCATTCCTACTAAAAACGCTTGGGAGTATAGGAATAAATGGACTATTCCTTAAAATAATAACGAGCATATATTTAAAACCGTCAGTAAACATGATATGTAATGATGATAAACTAGAAACTTTCCCTGTAAGATCAGGAGTGAAACAAGGTTGCCCACTATCACCATTACTATTCAATATAGTACTAGAAACGTTAGCCTCGGCAATAAGAGCCGAGAAAGAGATTCAAGGAATTAGAGTAGGAAATGAGGAAATCAAACTATCACTCTTTGCAGATGACATAATGGTATGCTTAGAGAACCCCAAAGACTCTAGCTAAAAAGCTATTAGAAATAATTCAGAATTTTAGCAAAGTTGCAGGATACAAAAAAAATCCACATAAATCCTCAGCATTTTTATACATTACCAACACAATCCAATAGCAAGAGATACAAAGAGAAATTCCATTCAAAATAACGGTCGATAGTAAAAAATATTTGGGAATATATCTACCAAAGGAAAGTCAGAAATTATATGAGCAAAACTATAAAACACTTGCCACAAAAATAAAGTCAGATTTAAATAATTGGAAAGACATTCAGTGCTCTTGGATAGGCCGAGTGAATATAATCAAGATGACAATACTCCCTAAACTAATCTATTTATTTATTGCTATACCAATCAGACTTCCAAGAAACTATTTTAATGACGTAGAAAAAATAACAACAGAATTCATAAGAAACAACAAAAGGTCGAGAATTTCAAGGGAAGTAATGAAAAAAAAACAAAAAAACAAATGAAGGTGGTCTAGCTATACCCGACTTAGAACTATATTATAAAGTATACCACACCCCCTCCAACATTTTGCATTACCTTTCCCTGTCATTCTAGCCAATCTGACAAGTCTGCAGTGGTATATCAGAGTTGTCTTAATTTGCATTTCTCTGATTATTAATGATTTGGAGCATCGTTTCATATGACTAGAAATAGTTTCAATTTCTTTATCTGAGAATCATCTGTTCATATCCTTTGACCATTTATCAATTGGAGATTGGCTTGATTTCTTATATAATAGAGTCAATTCTCTATATATTTTGGAAATGAGGCTTTTATCTGAACCTTTGACTGTAAAAATGTTTTCCCAGTTTATTGTTTCCCTTCTAATCTTGTCTTTGTTTGTACAAAACCTTTTCAATTTTATATAATCAAAGCTTTCTATTTTGTGATCAATAATGATCTCTAGTTCTTCTTTGGTCGTGAATTCATTCCTCTTCCACAGGTCTGAGAGGTAAACTATCCTATGTTCCTCTAATTTATTTATAATATCATTCTTTATTCCTAGGTCATGAACCCATTTTGACCTGACCTTGGTGTATGGTGTTAAGTGTGGATCAATACCTAGTTTCTGCCATATTAATTTCCAATTTGCCCAGCATTTTTTGTCAAACATTGAGTTCTTATCCCAAAGGCTGGGGTCCTTGGGTTTGTCAAACACTAGGTTGTTAGAATTATTAATTATTTTGTCCTTTGGACCTAACCTATTCCACTATTCTATTTCTTAGCCAATACCAAATGCTTTTGGTAACCTCTGCTTTATAATATAATTTTAGATCTGGTACAGCTAGGCCACCTTCATTTGATTTTTTTTTCATTAGTTCCCTTGAAATTCTTGAGCTTTTGTTTTTCCATACGAACTTTGCTGTTATTTTTTCTAGGTCATTAAAATAGTTTTTTGGGAGTCTGATTGGTATAGCACTAAATAAATAGATTAGTTTATAAATAGATAGTATTGTCATCTTTATTATATTTGCTCATCCTATCCAAGAGCATTTAATATTTTTCCAATTGGTTAGATCGAACTTAATTTGTGTGAAAAGTGTTTTGTAGTTTTGCTCATATAGTTTCTGATTTTCCCTTGTCAGATAGATTCCTAAATATTGTATATAATCAGTAGTTACTTTAAATGGAATTTCTCTCTGTAACTCTGTTGGACTTTGTTAGTGATATATAAGAATTCTGATGATTTATGTGGATTTATTTTGTATCCAGCAACTTTGCTATAGTTGTGGATTATTTCTAATAGCTTTTTAGTTGAATCTTTGGGGTTTTCTATGTATACCATCATATCATCTGCAAAGAGTGATAATTTAGTCTCCTCATTACCTACTCTAATTCCTTTAATCTCTTTCTCCACTCTTATTGCCAAAGCTAGTGTTTCTAATACAATATTGAATAGTAATGGTGATAGTGAACAACCTTGTTTCACCCCTGATCTTAATGGGAATGGTTTCAATCTTTCTCCATTACATATGCTGCTTATTGATGGTTCTACATAGATGCTACTGATTATCTTAAGGAAAAGTCAATTTATTCCTATACTCTCAAGTGTTTTTAATAGGAATATATGTTGGATTTTATCAAATGCTTTTTCTGCATCTATTGAGATGATCATATGATTTTTGTTAATTTGATTATTAATATGGCCAATTATACTGATGGTTTTTCTAATATTGAACCAGCCCTGCATTCCTGTTATAAATCCTACTTGATTATGATGTATTATCCTGGGGATGATTTTCTGGAGTCTTTTTGTTAATATCTTATTTAAGATTTTAGCATCAATATTCATTAGGGAGATTGTTCTATAGTTTTCTTTCTCCGTTTTCAACCTACCTGGTTTGGGTATCAGTACCATGTCTGTGTCATAAAAATAATTTGGTAGGACTCCTTCATTCCCTATTTTTTCAAATAGTTTATATAACATGGGAGCTAATTGTTCTTTGAATGTTTGGTAGAATTCACCTGTGAATCCATCTGGTCCTGGAGATTTTTTCTTAGGGAGTTGATTAATAGCTTGCTCTATTTCTTTTTTCTGAAATGGGATTATTTAACCAATTTACATCCTCCTTGGTTTATCTGGAAAGCCTATACTTTTGGAGTTAGTCCTCCATTTCACTTAGGTTATCAAATTTATTGGCATAAAGTTGGACAAAGTAACTCATTATTTCTCTAATTTCCTCCTCATTTGTGGGCAGTTCCCCCTTTTCATTTTTAAGACTAACAATTTGATTTTCCTCTCTCCTTTTTCTAATCAGATTTACCAAAGCTTTATCTATTTTATTGTTTTTTACATAAAATCAACTCTTAGTTTTATTTATTAGTTCAATAGTATTTTTACTTTCAATATTATTAATTTCTCCTTTTAATTTTAGAATTTCATGTTTAGTATTTAATTGGGGGTTTTAATTTGGTCTTTTTCTAGTTTTTTTAAGTAGCAAGCCCAATTCATTGATCTTCTCTTTCTCTATTTTCTTCAAGTAAGTCTCTAAAGATATAAAATTTCCTCTTATTACCGCTTTACCTGATGTCTCATCATTGTCATTACCTTGAGTGAAATTATTGTGTCTATAATTTGCTGTTTCACCCCATCATTCTTTAAGGTGTGATTATTTAGTTTCCAATTATTTTTTGATCTATTTACCCCTAATTTTTTGGCAAATGCAGTTTTTATTGCATCATGATCTGAAAATAAAGCCTTTACTATTTCTGCCTTCCTGCATTTTATTTTGAGATCTTTATGTCCTAATATATGGTCAATTTTTGTATATGAACTGCTGAGAAGAAAGTATACTCCTTTCTGTCACCATTCAGTTTTCTCCAAAGATCTATCATACCTAATTTTCCTAATATTTGATTTACCTCTTTAATTTCTTTCTTATTTGTTTTGTGGTTTGATTTATCTAATTCTGAGAGTGCAAGATTGAGATCTCCCATTATTGTAGTTTTACTGTGTATTTCTTCTTACAACTCTCTTAACTTCTCTTTTAGGAAGTTACATACTATACCATTTGGTGCATATATGTTTAGTATTGATATGGCTTCATTGTTTATACTACCCTTTAGCAAGATATAGTTTCCTTCCTTATCTCTTTTGATTAGATCAATTTTTGCTTTTGCTTGATCTGAGATAAGGATGGCTACCCCTGCTTTCTTGACTTCACTTGAAGCATAATAAATTCTGCTCCAGTCTTTTACTTTTACTCTATAAGTATCTCCCTGCTTTAAATGTGTTTCCTGTAAACAACATATTGTAGGGTTCTGACTTTTGATCCAGTCTGCTATCCGCCTCCACTTAATGGGAAGTTCATCCCATTTATATTTACGGTGAAAATTACTAATTCTGTATGTCCTGCCATCATAATATCCCCTGATTATGTTTTTTTTTCCCTTTCCCCCACCGAACTCCTTCCCCAGTATTAAACTTATGAGCTCTACTTGCATCACACAGCCCTCCCTCTTTAATATCCCTTCCTCCTCCCTTTAAATCTCTTTCCTTTTCTTATTCCCTTTCCTTATTGCTTTTTTCCTTTTCCCTTTTCCTTTCCCTCTTTTTAATGAGGTGAGAAAGAATTTTCTGTAAAACTAATATGTTAATTATTTTCTCTTTGAGCCAATTCTGATGGGAGTAAGATTCACACAATGTTTCTCCCCCTCTCTAACTTCCCTCAGATATGATAAGTTTTCTTTGCCTCTTTGTAGGATGTACCTCTCTTTTTATCTCCCCTTTCCTTTTTTTCTTACACTACCCCCTTTCCATTTCTACTCCCCCCCTTTTTTTTTGTTATATCCTTAAAATCAAATTATACATGTAGTCTTATTGTATATCCACAACAGAAATACAGTTCTCAAGAGTCCCTTTTACCTTTTTCTGTTTCTCTTGAGTCCTATGATTGGAGATCAAATTTTTTTCTTTAGATCTGGTTTTTTACTTAGAAACATATGGAATTCATCTGTTTCACTAAATGTCCATCTTCTTCCATGGAAGGAAATGCTCAACTTAGATGGGTAGTTTATTCTTGGCTGCATTCCAAGTTCTTTTGCCTTTCAGAATATCAGATTCCAGCCCTTCGATCCTTTAATGTAGAGGCAGCCAGATCTTGAGTGACCCTTATTATGGCACCTTGGTATTAGAATTGTTTTTTCCTGGCTGCTTGTAATATTTTTTCCTTAGTCTGATAGTTCTGAAATTTGGCCACAATATTCCGTGGAGTTTTTTTTTTTTTTTTTTTTTTTTTTTTTTTTTTTTTTTTTGGGTCTTTTTCAAAAGATGTTCAATGAATTTTTTCAATGTCTATTTTACCTTCTGGTTCTATTATCTCTGGGCAGTTCTCTTTGATGATTTCCTGTAAAATAGTATCTAGCCTCTTTTTTTTTTTTTCATCATAATTTTTGGCAAGTCCAATGATGCTCAGATTGTCTCTCCTAGATCTATTTTCCAGGTCTGTCATTTTGGCAAGTAGATAGCTTACATTTTTTCGGCAGATTTTCATTTTTTTGGCTTTGCTTGACTGATTCTTGGTGTCTCAGTGAATCATTCATTTTTATTTGTTCAGTTCTGATTTTAATGAGTTATTTTCTTCATTAGCTTTTTTTAACTTCTTTTTGTATATGTCCAATTGAGCTTTTAAATGAGATATTTTGCTCCATGGATTTTTTTTCCATTTCACCAAATTTGTTTTTTAATGAATTATTTTCTTTTTCCAATTCACAAATCCTATTTTCTTGGGAATTCTTTATCTTTTCCAATTCACAGATCCTACTTTCCTGTGATTTCTTTACCTTTTCCAACTCCTTAATTCTGTTTCCCTACACTTCCTGTGAATTCTTTACTTTTTCCAATTCACACTACAGGAAGTTGTTTATCTTTTCTAATTCACATTTCAGGACATTATTATTTTTTAGCATAGCTTCTCTTTCCTTTCCCCATTTTTCTTCTAATTCTCTCTTCAGATTTTTAATAGTTTCTTCTAGGAGAGCATTATTTGGGGAATTGTCTGGAGGCTGTCTGCTATTAGCCTCCTCAGGTTTGGAAACCAGCTCTTTTTCTGCATAGAAGCTTTCAATTGTTTTCTTTGGTTTTTTGCTCCTTTTTTTTTTTTTTTAATCTTCAGCATCTACCTTCAGGGCAAGGAGATTACCAGCTTCCTCTGCAGAGCGAGGATGGGTTTATGGGCAGTATTTGCCCTCTCAATGGGCTGCAAGGAACTGCTGAGCTGCAGGAGGGCTCTGGGAAGAGCTCCACATGGAAGTGATTATGCCTGGGCATCATGGTAGGGCAGTGTAAGTGCCCTTCGAGGAGCTGCACTGTGAGGATTAGTGACCACCTTGGGGCTACTGGTTAAGTAGCAAAGGTATCACTGCCCCTCCACAAACACTCACTTTGTGTATTTGCGATTGTCCTGTTCCTCACCTTACTGGAAGTGTCCCTGCCTAGGGGAGCGTAGTAGGGCTGGGGAAATTCCACTATCTCCTGGGAGCCCCTCACTATACAGATGAAAGGCTGCCCTGGGTTGTGCCCCTGCTGTGTGTGACGGCCCCCCACCATGAGCACCTCACTGCTGAATGCCGTGAAGAGCTGTGTTATGGTCTGCGCTAGGTCACTTACAGTCCTGTGTGGGTGCAGCCAGAGCCTCTTGGGCTTTGGCGTCCCTCAGTGTACCCATTACCCCAGGCTCCAACTTCTCTGCTGGTTCCCTACTCTGCCACCAAAGCAAAGCAGTCAGACTACAGCAGAGAGCTCTGTGTAAACCTTCCAACCGCAGAGGCCGCCCCACTCCTGTTTCTCTCCCTGCTCTGCACTGGTCTGCTCTCGCCACCTCAGGTCAAACCTTTTCTGGCAATATTCCAGATTCTCTTCCACTGGTAAGTTTTTGTATTTCCAATCTTCATGGGTTTTGCCAGTCAAGTGCTGTTTTTGAGGCTGAATTAAATACTTGGTAGAAAGGGAATTAGAGAGCTTAGAAAGTTCTGTCTAGCTTCTCCACCATCTTGGCTCCGCCCCTTGGTTCATCTCATTGTTGAAAATGGCCACATCCATCAGAATTGATCATCATATAGTATTGTTGTTGAAGTATACAACGATCTCCTGGTCCTACTCATTTCACTCAGCATTAGCTCATGTAAGTCTCTCCAGGTCGTTCTAAAATCATCCTGTTTGTTATTTCTTACAAAACAATAATATTCCATAATATTCATATACCACAATTTATTCAGCCTTTCTCCAATTGATGGGCATCCACTCAGTTTCCAGTTTCTGGCCATTACAAAGAGGGCTGCCACAAACATTCTTGCACATACAGGTCCCTTTCTCTTCTTTAAGATCTCTTTGGGATATAAGCCCAATAGTAACACTGTTGGGTCAAAGGGTATGCATAGTTTGATAACGTTTTGAGCATAGTTCCAAATTGCTCTCCAGAATGGCTGGATGTATTCACAATTCCACCAATAATGTATCAGTGTCCCTGTTTTCCCACATCCCCCCAAAAATTCTGCATTATCTTTCCTTGTCATTCTAGCCAATCTGACAGGTGTGTAGTGGTATCTCAGAGTTGTATTAATTTGCATTTCTCTGATTAATAATGACTTGGAGCATCTTTTCATATGGCTAGAAATAGTTTAAATTTCTTCATCTGAGAGTTGTCTACCTACAGTTATTTTAAATGGAATTTCCTTTTATATCACTTTATTGCTGAACTTTGTTGGTAACCTAAAGAAATGTCATTGATTTACATAGGTTTATTTTATATCCTGCAATTTTACTAATGTTATCACTTGTTTTTAATAATTTTTTAGTTGATTTTCTAGGATTTTCAAAATATATCATTATATCATCTACAAAGAGGGATGATCTTCTTCTTCATTACCTACTCTAACTCCTTCAATTAAATTTTCTTCTTTTATTACTAATGTTAACATTTCTAATACAATAATAAATAGAAATGGTGACAAGGGATAACTTATTTCAACCCTGATCTTATTGAGAATGGTTCTAGTTCATCCCCATTACATATAATACTTGCTGATGGTTTTAGATAGAAGCTACTTATTATTTTAAGGAAAACACCATTTATTCCCATGTCTCTGTTGTTTTTAATAGTAATGTGTGCTGTATTTTGTCAAATACTTTTTCTGCATTTATTGATATAATTATATTATTTATGTTAGTTTGCTTATTGATATAGTAAATTATGTAAGTAGTTTTTTCTGATACTGAACAAACCCTACATTGTGGTATAAATCCTACTGTGTAATAGTATATTACCCTGGTGATAAGTTTCTATAATCTCTTTGCTAATATTTTATTTAAGATTTTTGCTTCTATATTCATTAGGAAAATTGGTTTATAATTTTCTTTCTTTGTTTTAGCCCTTCCTAGTTTAGGTATCAGGACCATGTCTGTGCCATAAAAGTAATTCCATAGGACTTATTCTTCCCTTATTTTTCCAAATAGTTTTTATTATTGAAATTAATTGTTCTTTAAATATTTGGTAGAATTCACTTATAAAGCCATCTGGCCCTGGAGATTTTTTCTTAGGGAGTTCATTAATAGTTTGTTCAATTTATTTTTCAAAAATGTAACCATAGGGGCAGCTTAATATCAATAGAGCACTGGTCCTGAAGTTGGAAGGATCTGACTTCAAATCTGACCTCAGACTTTTAACACTTACTAATTGTACCCAATAACCTCATAAAATTAAATTTAAAAAGATGTTAAAAGTAATAATAAAATAAAATGGGACTATTGCTCAATAGGGGCACCCAGTGAATGGCCTGGTTCTTGGAGAATGCAAACACACACATCTACCAATGATCTGGTAAGCAGCCTGTCACACTTGAGGGATGATCAAGTCCCCAGTAGCATGAACAGCTGGGTGATATTTGACCTGATCCTGTCCATCAATAATCCTGAGCACCCGTTCATCTTAGAAGAGCTGAAGGTGGTGGATCAAGTCTGAGTGAAAATTAATGACAAGGAGAATTTACTCCCACAATTCTTCATTGCAGGATGGCAACATTAATCAGCCTGTCCATCAAAATCAAGCTGATCTGCTCCTTGCCTGAAAGGTTCAAGATGGATAGTCACATTACCCTTGGGACAGATGTCTCAGACCTCATTGTGAACAGCTTTCTAACAAGGAGTGTGCTGCAGCAACTTTGGAGAATTCCCATTTACTGGAAGTTATAAACCAATGTCTGTCAGCTCATTCCTAGCTCTCTTAAGAGCCACCTCCTGTAGATCTTGCAGCTCTCATCTATTTATATATATTCTTTCTGACTTTTGTCACTCACAACTCCTTGTATGTCTGAGAAAAACTGTACATGGGAGAAGCTGTGCCCACTGCAGCCACTTGGCAAATGTTTATCTAAGTAGACACAACGGTATTCAAGTAAATGAGTTGTGTCACTGAGGAGGACATTAAAGAAATATTTTAATATACTTTTAACTTGCACTTCATTGATATCAAAAATAGAATAAGATAGAATAGAATGGAACTAAGTAATTTATTTCCCCCTCTGTTAATTTGAGCTATCTATATTTTTATAAGTATTCTCATCTATTTCACCTAGATTATCAAATTTATTGTCACAGAGGGCAAAATAGCTCCTAATTATTGCTTTAATTTCCTCTCTTCATTAGTGGTAAGTTCACTTTTTATTGTTGATACTAGTAATTTTCTTTTCTTTTTCTAATCAAATTAACTAAGGATTTATCTATTTTGTTGTTTTAATTTTATAAAACCAACTCTTAGTTTTATCAATTAGTTCAATAGTTTTCTTACTTTCAGTTTTATTAATCTTTCCTTAATTTTTCATTCTTCTTTAGTTGAATGTCCAATTCATTGATCCTCTCTTTTTCAATTTTATTCTTATAATCATTTAGAGATATAAAACCCCCCCAAAATTTGCATTGGATGCATCCCATAAATTTTGTTATGTTGTCTCATTATTATCATTTTCTTGGATGAAAGTATCTATTGTTTCTATGGTTTGTTGTTTCACTCACTAATTCTTTAGAAGTAGATTATTTAGTTTCCACTTAATTTTTACTTATTTTTTCATGGTCCTTTGTTACATATAAATTTTATTGCAATGGGATCTGAAAAGGATGCATTTGGTATTATTTCTGCCTTTTTGCATTTGATTGTTGTAATGTTGTCTTCACTAAATTATACTCATGCTCTGAGAGCAGGTTTCTTGGGTAGGTTCTGGAGGCAGCCTTAGTTTCAGTTCAATTCAATAATCCCAAAGGCAGCCAAGAGTCCAAATCCTTTACTGTCTCTTTCCAAATCTTATCTCCTTCACTTGGGTCTTGGCTAGTTTTCTGGAGGCCTTACAGATCTTGGTTTCAGTGTTCTACACAGGACAGCTTGCCACCACTTCTCTGTCTTCCTTCGTTCTGCCCGATTTGTGAATCTCCTTTACTGAATTCTAACTCTGAATCTCCCGAGGTCCTCCTAATGTCTCCAGCCAGCACAAAGGTGGAAATTGGAATGAATCTTGACTCTGAATCTCCTGAAGTCCTCCCGAAGTCCTGAGAGCTTCTTGCTTATATGCTGCCCACTGAATGCACACCAATCATTTCATCATTAGTACACCATTATTTGTTGTAGGATTAAATCAATGCTAAATTAGATTTAACCATGGTCTCCTCAATTCCACTCAGTACCTTGTTTCAAGTTCTGACCCATAACATCTCCTTGTAGGATCAGATCAACCATGCTAAATTAGATAATTATTGTCTCTATCCATTCCAGTGACTTAGCAATTTGTAAGAATCCTAACATCTCCCCCTTTCTTTTAATTTAGAACATAGGGTGGTCATTACCTCCTTGACTTCTCAAGGAGGTGAGAACCCCAAAAAAGAAGGTGATCACTCCTTCCCTGATTGCTCAAAAAATAAGTGAAAACATCATAAAAAGAAGGTGGTCACACTCTCCCTGACTTCTCAGAGAGATGAAAACATCAAAGTTTTCATCTAAGTCACTTAAATGGATAGAGACAATAATTATCTAATTTAGCATGGTTCTTAACAGGTCTCTAGTTCAGTAATGTACTTACTAGAATTCCACAAAACTCACACCTTTAAGAGAGCATACTTTTAAGAAGCTCCCATAAGCCCAGGGAGATCATAAAAGCCCACTCTCTTGAAGGCAGAATTCATTCCAACTTCCACCTTTGTGCTGGATGGAGATGTTGGGAGGACGAGAGGCTGAAGCTGGCTGGAGAGATTTGACAGGAGTTCTTGGAACCAAGGAGAGAGATAGGCTTCAATTAAAGCTAACTGGGCCCAGGAAAAGATTCAGGACTTTGAAGGACACAATAAAGGATCTGGACTTTAACTCCTGGCTGCATTTGGGATTATTGAACTGAACTGAAACTAAGGCTGCCTTCAGAAGCTCCCCAAGAAACCTGCTCCCAGAGAATGATTATAATTTAGAGAACATTACAGATTGTGAGATATTTGTGCCCTAATATATGGCTAATTATTGTGAGATGTCCATGTACCACAAAGAAAAGGTATATTTATTTCTATCCCCATTCAATTTTTTCCAAAGTTCTATCATACCTAAGTTTTCTAAAATTCTATCTACCTTCATAATTCTTTCTTATTTGTTTTGTGGTTCCACTTATCTTGTATTAGAATTCTTACAAGGTGCTAAGTCACTGGAATTGAGAGAGACAATGATTATGTACTTAGTACTTATTAGAGTTCATACCTTTAAGAGAGCATATATAAGGAGGAGCTCCCACAAGCCCACAGAAGCCCACAAGCCCACTCTCTCAGAGGAAGAGTCAGATTCATTCCAACTTCCACCTTTGTGCTGGATGGGCACTTCAGGAGATTCAGATCCAGGATTCAGTCGAGGAGATGCACAAGTCAAGAAGATTTACAAGTTGAGAAGAACTATAAGCAAGAAGCTCTCAGGGCCAGACATAGAGACCCACAAGACCACTCTCAGAGGTGGAATCAGATCCATTCTATATTCCACCTCTGTGTTGACTGGAGGCTCTGGGTTCAGAGGGAGAAGCTGGGACTAGAGGTAGAAGCTGAAAGAGACAAAAGACTAGCAACAAGAGCTCTTGGAACCAAGGAGAGATTGGCCTCTAAGAAAGCTAACAGGGCTATTTGAAGGAGACAATAAAGGATCTGGACTTTAACTCCTGGCTGCATTTGAGGTGCTTATTATTCTGAACTGAAAGGAAGGATGCCTCCAGAAGTCCCCCAAGAAACCTGCTCTGAGAGAACTTTATAATTGAGAGAAAAACATTACAATCTTGTTCTGATAGAAGGAGGTTGAGATCCTCCAGTCATATAGTTTTGTTGTCTGAATTTGGATTCTATATCACTTGGCACATATATGTTTAGTATTGATATTACTTCATTATCTATGGTACCCTTTATCAAGATGTAATTTCCTTCCTTTTTTTTTTTTTTTTTTTGCTTTTGTTTGATTTGAAATCAGGATTGCTACCCCTGCTTTTTGTTGTTGTTGTTTGTTTGTTTTGTTTTGTTTTAATTTCAACTAAAACATAATAAATTCTGCTCCAGCCTTTTATCTTTAGTCTGTATATCTCTGCTTCAAATGTGATTTTTGTAAATAATATGTTATAAGATTCTGGCTTTTAATGCACTCTGCTATATGCTTCCAGTTTATGGGAGACTTCACCTCATTCATATTCACATTTAAAATTACTAACTTTCTATTTCCTGCCATCCTATTTTCCCCAAATTGTACTTTTTCTCTGCTTCTGTACTAAATTTACTTCCTCACTAGTGTTTTGCTTCTGACCACCACCTTCCTCAATCTGGCCTCCCTTTTTCAGTCCTTCCCTCTTTCTTATCTCTTTCCCCTTCTAATTCTGCCCTGCCTTCTATTCGCCTCCCCCTTTCCTTTCCCTTTTCTTCTCCGACTTCCCTATGGGGTGAGACAAGTTTTTATACTAAAATAAGTATGTGTGATATTTGCCTTTGAGCCTAATTTGTTGAGATTAAGGTAAAAAAATGTTAATTTCCCTCCCTTCTTTCCCTCATCTGTAATGCATCCTTTTAGTTTTTGTTTTGTTTTGTTTTGTTTTGTTCTTATTGGTGCTATTTACTCTATTTATCTCTCCTTTCCTTTTCTCCCAGTACAATTCCTTGTCCACCCCTAATTTCTTTGTTATATCATCATATTAAAGTCAACATACTTACATTCTTTTAAGTATACTCCTAACAAAGATAATTCTCAAGAGTTACATGTATCATCTTTTCGTGTACAAATACAAACATTTTAACTTTTAAAAAAGTAATTTTTTCTTTCCTTTTTACCTTTTTATGCTTTTCTTGAGTTTTGTGTTTAAAGATCAAATTTTCTGTTCAGTTCTGGTCTTTTCATCAAAAATAATTGAAAATCCTCCATTTCATTGAATAGCCATCTTTTCCCCTGAAAGATAATGCTTAATTCTTCTGGGTAGTAGATTCCTGGCTGCAATCCAAGCTCCTTTGTCCTTAAGAATATCATATTCCAGGCTATTCATCCTTTTAAGTGGAAGCTATTAGGTGTAATCTGGATTGTGACTCCTCAGTATTTTTTTTTCTTTCTGGCTGCTTACAGTGTTATTTTCTCTTATCAGATAAATTTAACTAAAATATTCCTAGGAGTTTTCATTTTGGGGTCCCTTTCAGTAGGTGATTGTTGGATGCTTTCAAAAACTTTTACCCTCTGGTTCTAGGACATCAGGTCAGTTTTCTTTGATAATTTCTTTAAAGATGTTGTCCAGGCTCTTTTTTTTTAATCATGGTTTTTAAGTAGTTCAATAATTCTTAGATTGTCTCTCCCATATCTATTTTCTAGGTCAGTTTTTTTTTTCCAAGAGATGTTGTGCATTTTCTTCTATTTCTTCTGTTTTGCTTTGTTTTGTTTTGTTGACTGATTCTTGATGTTTCATTGAATCATTCAATTGCATTTGTCCAATTTTAATTTTTAGTGAATTATTTTCTTCAGTTAAATTTTTTATCTTCTTTTGCATTTGGCCTATTGTGCTTTCAAAGAAATTGTTTTGTGCATTGTATTTTATTTTCTATTTCAGCAAATCTATTTTTAAGAAGTTGTTGTCTTCAGTAATGTGTACATTTGTGTGTGTGTATATATATATATATATATATATATATATTTCCCCATTTCACCAAATGTATTTTTAAGGAGTTGTTTTCTTCAGATAATTTGTTTCCTTTTCCAAACTCTCCTGCAAAGCTCTCATTACATAACCCCCCTTTTTTTCTTCTAACTCTTTTAAGATCCTTTTAAAATTCTTCCAAGAGAGCCTTTTGAGTTGGAGTCATTTCTCCTTCATCTGGAGGCATTTTGCCTTTAATGTTCTCAGCATTTAGGTTCTGTTCTTCCCTCTCCATAGTAGCTATCCATAGTCAGAGCTCTTTTTATTTTTTGTTCATTTTTAAACATTGATGTCTGCTCCTAGGGCACAGAACAGATTATCCTGAGCTCCCTCTCCAGAACAACCTTTGGAACCAGGATAGAGTGGCCAGTATTTTTGTAATAATCTCCAACTAGATTTCCCAAGTTGGGTCAATCTGTTCTGGGCCTCCCCTTCCATACCTATACTGGGCCACTGAGACAGACCTTTCCTGAAGTCTTTTCAAAATATCTTTTGCTGGAAATTTGTTACACTCCTAATATTTGTGTGTTCTGTCACTTCAACATCCATTCAGAACTTTGATCTAGTGTTGATTCTGAGGGATGCCAGGAAGAGCTCAGGCAAAGTCCTGTCTACTTTCTGCCATTTTGATTCCATAGTCCCATACACACACACACACACACACACACACACACACACACACACACACACACACAAAAAAAACCCATATCTAATTAGTTGTACTATTGCTTCAGTCCAACATTGTTCCTGGTTTGATTTCTACTTTTTCTTTCTGTATTCCCTGAGCTTCATCCAACTTTCCATCCCATCCTTGCCCCTAGAAAAAAAGCCTTTTAAATTCTAGGTAAATTAAATATATAAGAATCATTGTATATGGTATCAATCAGAAAAAAAAAATGTGGACTGTTAGGATTACCAGGTGAGAACTCAGGTTGTCTGGACAGTGACAAGGTGAGAACTCAGGTCGACTTGACAGTTCTCTGACTCAGACCTTTGGTTTGGGCCTTTAAAGGGAGTTTACACCTTAGGAATTCTAAGAGGAGCAAGCTCATTGGTTGGAGTACTTCTTCCCAGAAGCCCTTGCATTATCCCACGCCCATTCTCTGGGAAAAGGTTTCTTTTCTGTATAATCTTTTCCTCTATGAGCAGGTTTCTTGGAGGCTTCTGGAGCCTCCAGCCAGACTCTTCTTCTTCCTGAATCCTGGCTCTGAATCTCCTCCAGCTCTTGTCTTTTCCCAATCCAGACTGCTCTTCAGGCTCAATGTTGCCTCTTTTTATCCTCCCAGAGAATGGGCGTGGGATAATGCAAGGGCTTCTGGGAAGAACCACTTCAACCAATGAGCTTGCTCCTCTTAGAATTCCTAAGGTGTAAACTCCCTTTAAAGGCCCAAACCAAAGGTCTGAGCCAGAGAACTGTCAAGTCAACCTGAGTTCTCACCTTGTAATTGTCCAGACAACCTGAATTCTCACCTAGTAATCCTAACAGTGGACTAATAATGAGGCCTGAGTTCAATCTCCTGTGAATTTTGTGCAAAAGTTTCATGAATAACTCATTTATTCTAGGAAACATTTATTGAGTACCTATTATGTATAAAGCCCCAGACTATTTCCTGACAAAAAAAGTTGTTTGAGACTATTTTGAAAATTCTGAGTTAGTCCCTGAAAAAATATAGGCTCATCATACTTGGAGACCTAGTCATATTAAGAGAAGGGATGACAAGGAGACACCTACATCAAATCCAATATTGTCAACTATTAAGAAAGGATGCAATAAAGTAGAAGAAGGGGAATGAAAGGAAAGAGAGATAAGGGGATGCAATGTAAACTGATCAAATGGGAGAAATAGGACATAGACTGTGGGGAAACTGATCCTGGAGCCTTGCCACCTATTCATCAGGTGTGCAGTCACAATTGATAATTCAACAGAAATGAAGTTATTTTTCTGGAGAAAAATGATGCTTCCCCTTAGGAAGAACTGATCTGCCAACTGGTATTTGAGTACCCAGATTTGTGCCTCTGGCATTGACCTGGGGACATATGTGTTATTGACAGATAGTGATCACTAATTGGGTGGCAGAAATCCTGGTTCAAGTCCAAGCTCTGAAACCTTGAATAAGATGCCTTCTCTCAGCTGCACTTTTCCCTTGTACTAATCCTATCTTATGGAAATGTTTTATAAACCTTAAAGCAATACATAAATATATGCACACACATATGGTGTGGATATATACCATGTGTATTTATATGTGTACTGTGATACCATGTATGTGAAATGTATTTTATTACATATTATATACCACATATTCACGTTAAATAAATGTGTGTTCACACATATGTTTGTCTTTGTATTATGTACATGTATAAGACACAATTAAAAGAGGGTTGAACTTTGCTCAGGAAAGTCAGGAAACCTAAGTTTATATTCCACCTCAGAAATTTACTAGGGCTGTGAAAATGCTCGGCAAATTCCTTAGCCTCTCTCAGATTCACTTTTCTCATCTGCAAAATGGACATAATAATAGCATCTACTTCATGGGATTCTAAGCCTATGATACTATTGTGATAATGATTAACACAACTGCAAAAGACATCTAAGTCATAGTCAGTCAAATAATCAACATTTATTTTTGATTAGGTACAGAGGCCCTTTTGTCTCTCAGTTCTAACCTAACCTTAATCACAGATTGGACATTGCCACAATCAAAATGAGAATTATTTAAAAACTTAGTTTAAAAAGTCCATTGTATCTAGCGTTATCTCAGTCATCCTTGTCTATATCCACTGAACTCAAATGGTTCTGGAGGGGAAAGGGACGTTAGTGACTGCATAGTCTTTCTTCTCTTGAATCCAATAAACTTGTATCCTCCCTGATGTCCATGGTGCTCTTCCAGAAAAAAAGACAAACAACAACCTCACATTATTATTGTATCAAATGTTATAAAATTTGTAAGGCACTTTGCAAATCCTAGAGTACAAAAATGATGTTTTATTATTGTTTATTATTATTTATTATTATTATTATTATTATTATTATTATTATTATTATTATTATTATTATTACTATTGTTATGCTTTGTCCTGAAAGTTTTGGTGCTAAGTTATCATAACTTATGAAATGACATATACATTTATATATATATAGAACACACAGAGAAATAGATACTTCTTCTCATGGTGGTAAAAAGAAATAAATGAGAAGCTTCTTCCAGGAGCAGGAAATGTGTTCTAGAGTCCTAGACCTCTATCAGCTTGGAAATTCTTGCTCAGATCTAACCTAAATCTGATCTGTCCTCAGTGGACTAAAAAAAGAGCTGTTCACACTAATTTCCCCACCCTTGGAATGTTCTGAAGACATGCAACAATATATATCCAAATATGCCTTATTCCATAAAAAGATTTCAGCATTTCTGCCTAAGTGACAGCTCCCTAACCCAATGTGCCATGAATTTAGGAAAGCAGTGTGCCCTGTGGTTTGCAGTGTATCAGCTCCTTTAGAGTCAGTAGGAGTCCCAAAATACAACTCCTACTCCAAAAGCATACCCTGTAAATGGCTTTGATGTTTACCCTATGTGGTAACTGAATCACTAGTATATAATCATCAGCTGCTTTGGGGAGGTGATCAATATGGAAGGCTTTCTATAAAACTAGATTCTATTTTTGTGTTATGACTGTGGGTGAGATTCACTTTAAGTACCCCAAATGACAGTGCTTTCAGCAAAACTGACAAACGGAAATTATGTGTCTTTCTCTGTGATGTTTACAGCAAGAGAGAGGGCTACTCTGATAGAAAAGGCATTGAGACAAAAGCTATTCTGAGGCTGGATTGGCTGCAGTTCCAAAATTGCTTTTCTCTTCGAGACTGGTGGTACTGAAGCTTGAAGTTTCCAATCAAATGTTGAGTCACTGTACAGTTTGAATAAATCGGCATATATCATCAGAATTCTCAGACATTTCCCAAGATTCCTGTTACTTAGAGCAAGAAAATATGCATATGTTATTTGCATTTGCAGCCATTCATTCAATCTAACCCTCTATCCATCCATCAATCATCCTACAAACATTTGTTCATTTACCACTGCACCATTAGGTGCTGGGAGACTGCAATATTCATTCAAAACCTGAGAATTCTGTTAATGAATATTAATTGATGGTGTTGTATGGCAAGCATTATATCTCTTAAGCATGTTTCATAGTAATCATAAATAGAGAAGTATTTAATATGTTCATTGGGTTATGAGAATATTATTTTTATGGCAGTGATAAAGAATCTAAAGTGAAATTCGGTAGCAAAGGAAATAGACCTGGAGACAGGAAGACTCATAACTTTTCCAGTTCAAATCTGTCCTCAGACACTTATTAGTCCTATGATCCTGGGTAAATAATTTAACCCTGTTTGCCTCAGTTTCCTCATTTACAAAATAAGTGGGAGAAGAAAATAGCAAAACATTCCAATATCTTTGCCAAGAAAACCCCAAATGGGGTCATGAAGAGACAGATCCTAAGGAAAAATGACTGAACAACCAAAAAAAAATCATCTGAACATGTGTGTTAGTATAGAGAACTCCCTATGCTAAAACTCTTTTCATCAATGGAGTTTGACAACTCAATGGAAATTTTCAGCTTGAGAAAGTATCAGACTAATAGTCACAAAGATTCTACACATCACAGTGATGACATGAATTCCTACCATCCTTCTTCCAAGCCAGTCATTTATCCCCTATACCAGGATATCTCCCTTTGCTTTTCACTGGTGGAAAAATTAAGAGCAGAATTAGATGAACACTAGAAATAAATACCTAATTTGTCCCAATAAGATGTAAAGCAAAGACTCTATCCCTTTCCTCTTTTGTCCCTTTCTTACAGCATTTAACAATGTTCTGCCCTGTATCTTTAAAAAAGTATTTTATTTTTCTAACTACATGCAAAGATAGGTTTCAACATTTATCTTTGCAAGGAACCTATGTTCCAAATTTTTCTCCCCCTTTCTCCCCTGTCCAGGACAAAAGTAATCTGAAATAGGTTAAACATGTAAAATTCTTCCAAACATATTTTCATGTTCATCATGCTGCTCTGCCCTTTATCTTTGGAAGGAGTTGAGTATAATGGAAAAAGTGTTGGATTCTTAGTTTGAAAGGAATATGTTCAAGTTTTATATATAACTTCAGTGCTCTGCAATAGAAATTAATACTTTTTGATTCATTGATTCTTTCATTTATCTAGTCCAACCCTATTATTTTTCATAAATGAGAAAACTGAGACTCAGAGAAGTTAAATGTCTTTCTCTTTATTTAACAGAGTAAGAACCAAGAGTCAAATTTTTAAAATTAAAAAATGAATTAATTTATTTTGTTTTTATTTCTGGAATAAAACAAGCATTTCCATAACATTGTGGAATAAAAAAATGATGATTGAACTTGAAGCTGCAAATGTATTATTTATGACTTGCTATTCTTTTAAAATACATCATACAAATTTATTTTTTCTCATTTTTCTTACCTTCTTCCCTAGAGATGGCTACCATTTGATACAAATGTGTGTATATATATACACACATATGTAAAATCATTCTATACAAACTTCTAATTATCAGTTCTTTCTCTGGATACAGATAATGTCTTCTTTCTTAGGTGCTTTGTACTTAATTTGGGTATTTATAATAGTCCAAATGACTTAGTCATTTAATGTTGTTCTATTGCTATTATTGTATACAATGTTCTCTTGATTCTACTCATTATCCTTTTCATTGTTTCATCCAAGTCTACCTATGTTTTTCTAAGATCATTGAGCTCACTATTTCTTATAGAACAGTAGTATTAAATCACAATCATTTTTATGACATGTTCAGTCATTCTTGAATTGATGGACATTCCTAAAATTTCCAGTTCTTTTCCACCACAACATTTTAAAACATACATTTTACCCCCTTTCCCATAATTTCCTTTGAAATTGACTTAGTAGCAATATTACTGGGTCAAAGGGTATAGGCAGTTTAATAATTATTTGGGAATAATTCCTTATTTCTCTCCAAAATAGTTTTATCAGCTAACAATTCCAGCAATCATGAATTAATGTCCCATTAATTATTGCACATCATCTCCAACATTTGATATTTTCTCCTTCAATCATTTTAGCCCATCTGAGACATATAAAATGATATCCCAAAGTTGTTTTAATTTGCATTTCTTTATAAAAATTTAGACCATTTTCCATATGATTATAAACTTTCAATTTCTTCACTAGAAAAGTGCCTGTTTGTATCCTTTGATTATATATCAATTGGGTAATGACCAGTATTCTTATGGATCTTATAAAATTCTTGATATAATTCATATAGGAGACCTTTATCTGAGGAAATGCCTATAATTTTCCTACAGTTTTCTGCTTTCATTCTGATGTTGGCCACATTTGTTCTATTTGTACAAAACTTTTTTTAGTTTAATATAACCAAGATTATCTATTTTATAACTTACTTTGCACTTTCTCTCTTGTTTATTCATAGATTATTCACTTATCCATGATTTATAAACAATATGTTCTACACTCTTCAAATTTTCTTATAATTCCTCTCTTTATATCTAGGTCACATATCCATTTTGATCTTATCTTGATAAATGATGTAAGATCTTAGCTTATGCCCAGTTTCTGCCATACTGCTTTCCTATTTTCCCAACAATTTTTTTTGTTTTACCAAATAATGAATCATTATCTTCAAATATTAGATTTTTCAACTTGTCAGTACAAAATTACTTTATTTTCTCTTTTCTTATTCAAACTGTATAGTGACTCAACACTTGATTGTAAATTTCAAGCTTCAGTAATAATTATTTTATTATTTATTTTTATTACTTTTTTTCTATAATTTTCCAAATTATGTCTATGCTTCCATTGATCCACCTTTCTATTTCTTAGCTAGTACAACAGATAGTTTTGATGACTGCCTTATAATGTAAGTTAAGATCTAGTACAGCTAATCCTCATTCCTTTTTATTTTTTTCAATTAGTTCCTTTGATATTCTTGACTTTTAGTTTCCCCAATTTTTTTCTAATTCAGTAAATTTTTCTAATTCAGTAAAATAGTCTTTCAGTACTCAGTTATTTACTATCCTAAATAAAAGTTAGTGAAATAAAAGTTCATGGACTGAAAGTTTCTATGGCTATGATATTTGCTGATAGGCAATAATGAGGAAGGTAGTAGTAAACTTCTCCATGAAATTGCTCTCAAGGCTTTCTGTTTGTCAATTCAATTGAGTCAGCTCAGACATATTTACTTTTCACTAAGGCCAAACCTCTGCCCCTAAAATCTTTCCTGAGGTCCTTTCAAGTTGTTGTAGGAGCACACATGTTTTACCCCTTTATTTTTGTTGCTTTATGCTCCTGTCATGACAATTTTTCTTCTTGTAGAGGAAATCTAGGGAAACTAAATTTCTGCCCTACTCTACCATTTCCCCAGGATGTCTCCCTTCAGAAGGGAGGTTTAAACCTGTTTGTTTTGGGGCCAATGATTGTTCTGTCCTATGCCATCTCCCCCATTAACATGAAAACTTTTTATAACTAAAAATCTTGTGATTTTTTTCATATCCCTCAATTTCTTGGGTAGATAATCAAAAACATATTTTTATTCATACCAAATGAACATAGGTGTAATACTTATTCTCTGAAAAATTCAGTGATAATCCCTACCTCCAATTAATCTCAGAGACAAAGGGTATATCATAATGAGTGGATTAATGGAAATCAGGGGTGAGGTAAGTTAGTTTTGTTTTGTTTTGTTTTGTTTTTTTTAACAGTTCTAAGCTTTTTGGAAAACTAGAATGGGCTCTAATTAAAGGAACAATTCATATAAATACTTTGATGGAGTAATTTTGTCATCAGCATGAACTCTTTTGGAGTGTACAGGTCATTCTAACGTGTTTATTCTCTATGATTCTGGCCCATGTTCTCTTGTAAATCCTCCAAAAAGCACATCCAATGTAGCTGGTGCCTCCTACTAACATGCTAGGTGTACCAAGGCTGAATTCAAGTTTGCCTGCCTCCCCCTTACTTTTGCTACATAACTAACTCACTTCCATTGCTAAACATACATTTTATGGATGGCATCCCTCACATCCCTTACTATACCCAAGCCATCATTGGTAAATCATCTCCAAACCATCATGTTTTTCTGATGAATTTCATTTTGCATATACTTTTGAAACTTCTAATTTGGACATTCAATTATTACAGCCATATAGTCCACACTGGGAGAATGTTAATATCAAAAAAAAAAATTCTTCTGAGTGTGTGTGTGTGTGAAATAGCAGGTTGGAAGGAAGTTCCATGCAACATTTCCAAAGCAATCTACTCTGTTCTGTTCTTCTAGTTCTATTCTGGGACCATTTCTGTTTTCATTTGCAGCAATTGTAATGTTAAGCCAACTTGATATATTATCCATCCAGATGCCTTTTATGCATCCTTGATCTGTTTCATGTTTTGTATTGATTAATAAGCAGATTAATCCCCAAAGAACAAATGAAAAGGCATAACAGGGCATCTGCTACCACCCTTAATGTAATGCCCAGAATTGTGGCAGAGAGGTCTGGAACTCTTTCATGGAGCTGCCACTGCTGAGTGTTCCTGCAATAATGAATTCTGCCACCTGGAACCAATTTGATTAATTAACGTCAGGGGGCATCTAAAGGCATGACCATTTCTGTGACTTCCTAAACTAGTACTCTCTTCCTTGACCATTATTCACATGAGTATCATCCTCCTTTTAGAATGTAAGCTTGTTAAGGGTAATACTTCGTGCCAAGCATGTAATCAGTATTATTTTTTAATTCATTCTTGCTGATCCCTGCAACCCCTCATGGCGTGGATCTTCAAGACAGACAAAAACTGTTGGAGCGATGTGCCTCATTGAGAAGATTAATTTGAAAAGATGTAGTTACATCCTATAATTACATGACATGAGCTGGCTGGTGGAACAGGGGATGGGGTTGGGACCAAACACTGTCCTCCCTTAATCAACTTGTGAGTGTCAGAGTTAAGATTCCTAATCACATTTCCTGAGTCCCAATCCAACTATTTCCATTAGGTAAAAAAGATGATCTAGGAGTAAGTGCAAATGGAAGCAGCAAGACTTAAGAGGTAGGATGGAGTCATGAGGAATATAACATCTTTTTATTGGACAAATAAATTGGAAATTCCATGAATATGATATATCTAGATTTCTCCATAGCAGTTTCTAGTGATATTTTTATGAGCATGATGTAGAAATACTAACTGAACTGAAAGAATAATCATGTTGATTTTAAATTGATTAGATAACTGGATCCAACATTTGATGAACCACAGTTCAATGACCATAGTCAATTTGAAAGTAGACTTCCAGTGGAGTATTACATAATACTATCCTTGACCCTATTCTTTCCAATTCTTTCATTTAAACACTTTTATAAAGGCATAAATAAAGCACAAGCTCCTCTCTTTGTCCTTTACAACATATCTCCATCCTGTCTTTCCATTCTTACTGTACATTTCCCCCTTCTGAGAATATATGTTCAAGTCAATATGGCCTTCTTTATTCCTCATGGCATTCCATCTTTTATGCCTGGACCTTTGCACTATTTCTCATTCCTGGAATATCATTTTCATTCCTACTTCATATAATTCCTCTCTTCCTTTAAAATGTAGCTCAAACATTATCTTGTACCTGACGTGCTTTTTTATTCCCCATTGCTAGTATACTCTCTCCCTATTACTTAAATGACTTGTTTAATGTACAATATATTATATATGTATGTATGAATGTATATATGGCTGTGTTTATATTTGCCTATCTATCTTTATGTACGTTTTTGTTTCCCTCAACCTAATGTAAGCTCTTTGATGGCAGATGTAATTTTATTTTTTGTCTTTGCCTGCCAAAATACAGGAAGCTAAGTAACACTGTGGATACAATGACAGACCTAGAGTCATGAAGACTCATCTTCCTGAGTTCAAATCTGACCTCAAATACTTACTAGCTTTGTGACCCTGGGCAAGTGATTTAGCCCTATTTGTCTCAGTTTCCTTATCTGTAAAATGAGTTGGAGAAGGAAATGGCAAATCACTGCAATATCTTTGCCAAGAAAACTCCAAAGGGGATAATGAAGAATAAGACATAACTGAACACCAACAAACAATAGACCCCAGAGACAAGCACAGTGTCTAGCACAAAGTAGATACTTAAAAAAACCCTACTTTTTAAATTATAGCTTTTTTATTGACAGAACATATGCATGGGTGATTTTTTATAACATTATCCCTTACATTCACTTCTGTTCTGACTTTTCCCTTCCTCCCTCTACGTCCCCTAGATGGCAGGCAGTCTTATACATGTTCAATATGTTAAAGCATATCCTAGATACAATATATATGTGCAGATACATACAGTTCTCTTGTTGCACAGGAAGAATTGGATTCAGAAGGTAAAAATAACCTGGGAAGAAAAACAAAAATGCAAGTAGTCCACATTCATTTCCCAGTGTTCCTTCTCTGAATGTAGCTGATTCTGTCCATCATTGATCAATTGGAACTGAATTAGATCTTCTCTTTGTTGAAGATCCACTTCCATCAGAATACATCTTCATATATTATCATTGTTGAAGTGTATAATGATCTCATGGTTCTGCTCATTTCACTCAGCATCTCTCCAAGGCTCTCTGTATTCATTCTGCTGGTTATTTCTCTTTTTTTTAATTTTTTAAATTTTTATTTTTTTATAATATTATCCCTTGTATTCATTTTTCCAAATTATCCCCCCTCCCTCTACTCCCTTCCCCCGATAACAGGCAATCCCATACATTTTACATGTGTTACAATATAACCTAGATACAATACATGTGTGTAAATACCATTTTCTTGTTGCACAATAAGCATTAGATTCCGAAGGTACAAGTAACCTGGGCAGACAGACAATAGTGCTAATAATTTACATTCACTTCCCAGTGTTCCTTCTCTGGGTGTAGCTACCTCTGTCCATCATTGATCAACTGGAAGTGAGTTGGATCTTCTTTATGTTAAAGATTTCCACTTCCATCAGAATACATCCTCATACAGTATTGCTGTTGAAGTGTATAGTGATCTTCTGGTTCTGCTCATTTCACTCAGCATCAGTTGATGTAAGTCTCTCCAAGCCTCTCTGTATTCCTCCTGCTGGTCATTTCTTACAGAGCAATAGTATTCCATAACCTTCATATACCATAATTTACTCAACCATTCTCCAACTGATGGACATCCATTCATCTTCCAGTTTCTAGCTACAACAAAAAGAGCTGCCACAAACATTTTGGCACATACAGGTCCCTTTCCGCTCTTTAGTATTTCTTTGGGATATAAGCCCAATAGCTCTGCTGGTTATTTCTTACAGAGCAATAATATTCTATAGCATTCATATACACAATTTACCCAACCATTCTCCAATTGATGGGCATCCATTCATTTTCCAATTTCTAGAAAGGGCTGCCACAAACATTTTGCCATATACAGGTCCCTTTCCCCTTCTTTAATATCTCTTTGGGATATAGGACCAGTAGTAACATTGCTGAATCAAAGGGTATGCACATTTTGATAATTTTTTGGGCATAATTTCAGATTGCTCTCCAGAATAGTTGGATTCATTCACAACTCCACCAACAATGCATCAGTATTGCATCCCCTCCAACATTCATCATTATCTTTTCCTCAATTAGTCAATTTGACAGGTGTATAGTGGTATCTCAGAATTGTCTTAATTTGCATTTCTCTGATCAATAGCGATCTGTAACACCCTTTCATATGAGTGGAAATAGTTTCAATTTCATCATCTGAAAATTGTTCATATCCTTTGACCATTTATCAATCGGAGGATGCTATCAGATGGCAGAAAGGGATTACAATTGGGGAGAATTCAGGCTTTTTAACCCAACAGAAGAAGTATCCAGTGTGGGCAGCTCCAATATAATCTCCAGATGATAAGGAGAAATCCAGAAAGTGGTGAATGGAAGGGACTAGATAGCTTAACTGCTTGGGAGAAAGGGTTTGTGAGAGACAGAAAAAGAGAAAAACCTCAAAACAAAGAAGAACTAAGAAACATCTGACACTGAAAGAGCATGGCAGATAATGAGATTATGACAGAACTTCAAAACCCTCAGAAATAAATCACTGGATACCCTGAGATGAAAATTTTTTCATAAGACTGTGTCTGATCTTCAAAACCAGCAGGAATCATTGGATTTCCTGAGACATGATAAGATTGATACAAGACTTCAAAAACAGGAATCATTGGATTCCCTGACACATGAAATAATGGGCAATACATTGGGCTTGGACTGTTTCTAGGACTTATGAACATTTATAATTCCTCATGTTGATTCATATAGTTTGTTACATCACTACTAGCCTGTATTACTATGTGCTTGTGTAATATAATACCTCCCAGCTATGAAAAGCAAGTGGTGTCACCAGTTTAATACTGGGTAGGGGGGTAAAAGGGAAGGAAAGGGGAAAAGCATAAGCAGGGGTTAATAGGATGGCAAGCAATATAGAATTAGTCCTTCTAACCATAAATGTGAATGGGGCAAACTGCCTCATAAAGAGGAAGCAGTTAGCAGACTGGATTAAAAGTCAGAATCCTACTATATGTTGTTTAAAGGAAACACTCCTGAAACAGGGTGAGACATTCAAACTAAAAGTAAAAGGGTGGAGTAGAATCTATTATGCTTCAGGCAAAACCAAAAAAGCAGGAGTAGCCATCCTCATCTCAGATCAAGCAAAAACAAAAATTGATCTAATTAAAAGAGATAAGGAAGGGCATTATATCCTGCTAAAGGGCAGCATCAATAATGAAGCAGTATCAATATTAAACATATATGCACCAAGTGGTGCAGCATCTAAATTCTTAAAAGAGAAATTAAGAAAGCTGCAAGAGGAAATAAATAGCAAAACTATAATAGTGGGAGATCTCAACCTTGCACTCTCAGAATTAGATAAATCAAACCACAAAATAAATAAATAAAACTATTTGAAAAAATAGGGGATGAAGGAGTCCTACCAAACTCCTTTTATGACACAGACATGGTACTGATACCTAAACCAGGTAGATCGAAAACTGAGAAAGAAAACTATAGATCAATTTCCTTAATGAATATTGATGCTAAAATCTTAAATAAGATATTAGCAAATAGACTTCAGAAAATCATCCCCGGGATAATACACTATGACCAAGTGGGATTTATACCAGGAATGCAGGGCTGGTTTAATATTAAGAAAACTATTAGTATAATTGACCATATTAATAATCAAATTAATAAAAACCATATGATCATCTCAATAGATGCAGAAAAAGCATTTGATAAAATCCAACATCCATTCCTACTAAAAACGCTTGAGAGTATAGGAATAAATGGACTATTCCTTAAAATAATAAGGAGCATATATTAAAAACCTTCAGTAAACATCATATGTAATGGTGATAAACTAGAACCTTTCCTTGTAAGATCAGGAGTGAAACAAGGTTGCCCACTATCACCATTACTATTCAATATAGTACTAGAAACTCTAGCCTCGGCAATAAGAGCTGAGAAAGAGATTCAAGGAATTAGAGTAGGAAATGAGGAAATCAAATTATCACTTTTCACAGATGACATGATGGTATACTTAGAGAACCCCAAAGACTCTGCTAAAAAGCTATTAGAAATAATTCAGAATTTTAGCAAAGTGGCAGGATACAAAATAAATCCACATAAATCCTCAGCATTTTTATACATTACCAACACAATCCAACAGCAAGAGATACAAAGAGAAATTCCATTCCAAACAAATGTTGAGAGTATAAAATATTTGGGAATCCATCTACCAAAGAATAGTCAGGAATTATATGAGAAAAATTATGAAACACTTGCCACAAAAATAGTCAGATTTAAATAATTGGAAAGACATTCAGTGCTCTTGGATAGGCCGAGCGAATATAATAAAGATGACAATACTCCCCAAACTAATCTATTTATTTAGTGCTATACCAATCAGACTCCCAAGAAATTATTTTAATGACCTAGAAAAAATAACAACAAAATTCATATGGAAGAATAAAAGGTCGAGAATTGCAAGGGAACTAATGAAAAAAAAAGTCAGAGGAAGGTGGTCTAAATGTACCTGATTTAAAGCTATATTATAAAGCAACAGTCACCAAAACCATTTGGTATTGGCTAAGAAATAGACTAGTTGATCAGTGGCATAGGTTAGGTTCACAGCGCAAGATAGTGAATAAAAATAGCAATCTAATCTTTGACAAACCCAAAGATCCCAAATTTTTGGATAAGAATTCATTATTTGACAAAAACTGCTGGGAAAACTGGAAATTAGTATGGCAGAAACTAGGCATGGACCCACATTTAACACCACAGACTAAGATTAGATCAAAATGGGTCCAAGATTTAGGCATAAAGAATGAAATTATAAATAAATTGGAGGAACATGGGATGGTTTACCTCTCAGACTTGTGGAGGAGGAAGGAGTTTGTGTCCAAGGGAGAACTAGAAACCATTATTGATCACAAAATAGAAAATTTTGATTACACCAAATTAAAAAGTTTCTGCACAAACAAAACTAATGCAAACAAGATTAGAAGGGAAGTAACAAATTGGGAAAACATTTTTACAGTTAAAGGTTCTGATAAAGGCCTCATCTCCAACATATACAGAGAATTGACTTTAATTTATAAGAAATCAAGCCATACTCCAATTGATAAATGGTCAAAGGATATGAACAGACAATTTTCAGATGATGAAATTAAAACTATTTCCACTCATATGAAAGAATGTTCCAAATCACTATTGATCAGAGAAATGCAAATTAAGACAACTCTGAGGTATCATTATACACCTGTCAGATTGGCTAAGATGACAGGAACAAATAATGATGAATATTGGAGGGGATGTGGGAAAACTGGGACACTGATACATTGTTGGTGGAGTTGTGAAAGAATCCAGCCATTCTGGAGAGTAATCTGGAATTATGCCCAAAAAGTTATCAAACTGTGCATACTCTTTGACCCAGCCATACTACTACTGGGCTTATATCCCAAGGAAATACTAAAGAAGGGAAAGGGACCTGTATGTGCCAAAATGTTTGTGGCAGCCCTTTTCATAGTGGCTAGAAGCTGGAAGATGAATGGATGTCCATCAATTGGAGAATGGTTGGGTAAATTATGGTATATGAATGTTATGGAATATTATTGTTCTATAAGAAATGACCAACAGGAGAAATACAGAGAGGCTTGGAGAGACTTACATCAACTGATGCTGAGTGAAACAAGCAGAACCAGAAGATCATTATACACTTCAACAATGATACTGTACGAGGATGTATGCTGATGGAAGTGGATATCTTCACCATAGAGAGGAGCTAATCCAATTCCAATTGGTTAATGATGGACAGAATCAGCTACATCCAGAAAAGGAACACTGGGAAATGAGTGTAAACTGTTATTTTTACCTTCTGAATCCAATTCTTCCTGTACAAAAAAAATTTGCTTCTACACACATATATTGTATCTAGAATATAACTGTAATATATTTAACATGTATAAGACTGCCTGCCATCTGGGGGAGGGGGTTGGGGGAGGAAGGGAAAAAAATCTGAATAGAAGTAAGTGCAAGGGATAATGTTGTAAAAAAATTACCCATGCATATGTAATGTCAAAAAAAAGCTATAATCATAATATAAAATAAAAATTAAATTATATTAAAAATATAATACCTCCCATGTTGATGGATTTATGTATACCTGTTTTAAGTGAAACCCTTCAGAAACCCGCTAATCTGGTTTGATTCCCCATTCCCCTTTGGTGTTTTCATCTCCCTTCCTGAGACATCAGGAAGAGTGTGATCACCCCTTTTTCTGAGAAGTCAGGGAGGGCATGACTACCTATGTTCTAAAACAAAATAAAGTAGGAAATGTAGAGGTCTGAAACTTTGTTGGATTGATTTAAAACAAGGTGCTAACTCAGTAGAATTGATAAGACGATGGTTATCTAGTTTAATGTGATGATTAATAGTTCTGGATGATTGATTGAATCTTACAACAAATAATGGTTCCCCAGTGATATATTGATTGGCTTATAATCAGTATACTGCATACAAACTGAGATAAATTCAGCCAGAGAGGGCTCAGAGACAGAGACAGAGAAGACAGAAGATTGTAGGCTGGAGCACAAGCTCTTGGACTGAGACTTCAAGATAGAGACCATCAGGGTGGTCCTCTTGCCTCCTCCCACAGAAACCAAGACACATTCCAGAGGACCTCCAGAAAGCTAGCTTGGGCCCCAGGCAAGGAAAGTAGACTGAGAAGGAGACAATAAAGATTTTTGGACTTTATCTCTGGCTATTCTCATAGTGATTACTATGCAAAAACAAAGGATGGTTCAAAGATCTCCAGAAAACCAACCAGAACATTAGTTATCAAACTGTGTATACCCTTTGACTCAGCAGTGTTACTACTGAAATTATATCCCAAAGAGATCTTAAAAGAGGGAAAGGGACCCACTTGTGCAAAAATGTTTGTGGCAGGCTTTTTGTAGTGGCAAGAAACTGAGTGGATGCATGTCAGCTGGAGAATGGCTGAATAAATTATAGTATATGAATGTTATGTGATATTATTGTTCTATAGGAAAAGACTGGCAGGAGAATTTCAGAGAGGCCTGGAGAGACTTACAGGAACTAATGCTAAGTGAAATAAGCAGAACCAGGAGATCATTTTACTCAGCAACAAGAAGACTATATGATGATCAATACTGATGAACGTGGTTCTCTTCAACACTGAGATGATTCAAACCAGTTCCATTTGTGCAGTGATGAAGAGAGCCATCTTCACCCAGAGAAAGAACCATAGGAACAGAGGATAGGACACAAGATAGCATTCTCACTCTCTCTGTTATTTGCTTGCATTTTGTTTCTTTTTTCTCAGTTTTTCTTTTTCTTCCTTCTGTATCTGATTTTTCTTGTGGACCTGGATGGCTGTGTGAATACGTATACACATATTGGATCTGGCATGTATTTCAGCATATCTTGCCATGTATTGAACTGCTTGCTGGGTGAGGGAGGGGATAGGGGGGAAAGGGGGCTAATTTGCAGTAGGGAGTTATGCAGGGGTCAGTGTTGGAAAATTACCCATGCATATGATTTGTGAATAAAAAGCTTAATTTAAAAAAAAAAAAGATCCCAAAATTAGTCACAAAGAGTTGGACATAACTGCGAAAAACTGAATAACTCATGGTATTCTTCTGAAATAAATGGAAAGAAGTGAGCTAGAACATAAGAGTTAGTTTCATTTGAAACTGGTTGAATAGAAAGATGTACAAATCTCATATTGCCTTAGAAAGAGATCTCTATAGGACTTTCCTAGGTCTGACATTAATTCTATGCTAGTGAAAATTTTATCTTTGACTTGAACATAGGCAATGAAATTTGCAGATCAGAACTGGAAATTGCAGAGATACTCATCAATTGGGGAATGTGGTATACATTTGTTATGGAACACTCCTGTACTATAAGAAATGGTAAACTCAGTTATTTTAGAAAAATAACTTGCACAAAATAATGAAGAGTGAAATTAGCAGAACCAAGAGACTATTTTATATAGTAAGAGGAATATTGTTTTAATAATGACTTTGAAAAAAGAAATTATATTGTCTATTATAAATATACAAATTAACTATAAAGGGCATATGACGAAAGACACTATTCGCATCTAGAGAAAGGACTGATAAGTAGAAGTGTGTATAAAAAATTACATATACATTCACACATATGCATATGTATATATACATATACATATATTTACAAATGTATGTAGATAGACAGATAGATGGAGATATACCTTTTTGTGTCCAATGGTAGCCATATCTAGGGCTTGACTGGGGAGAAGGGAATAAAAAATATAAATTTAACAATAATTTTGTTACATTTGAAAAGAATAGCAAGTGGTGGATAATAAATTTGTAGTTTCATGAACAATCATCTTTTTATTGTATATGTTATGGAAATTTTTGTTTTATTCCCTAAGTTAAAAATAAATTTTTGAACTAATTTTTTGCTGCCATTTTATGCAATTTAATCATATTGCAACAGAGGTCCAGTAAGAACCAAAGACTTTTTCAAACAAATTGCAATCTCACAACACCAGCATTATTGAAATTGATGCAGTTAATTTTTAACTCAATCTGAAGACTTGGGTCTGAGGGACCCAAGGAAATCATAAAGCAGGGAAAAGGACCCACATGGGCAAAAGTTTGGATCAGCTCTTTTTGTGATAGCAAAGAATTGGAAAATGAGCAGAGGCCCATCATTTGGGGAATGGCTGAACAAGTTTTGTATATGAAGATAATGGAATATTATTGTTCCATACAAAATGATAATTTTAGATTTTAGAAAGGCCTGGAAAGATTTACATGAACTGATGCTGAGTGAAAAAAGAGAATTAAGAACATTATACACAATAACTGCAAGAGTGTGAGATGATCAACTATGAAAGACTTGTTTCTTTTCATTGGTTCAGAGATTCAAATTAATCCCGATAGACTTTGGACAGAAAATGCCAACTGCATCCAGAAAAAAGAGCTGAGGTGACTGAATGTAAATCAACACTTGCTTTGTTCACTTACTTTTTTCTGTTTGTTTGTTTTTTGTTGTTGTTGTTGTTGTTTTTTAAATCACTCCCATGGGTTTTTTTTTTCCTTTTGCTCTGATTTCTCTCCCAACATGATTCATAAAGCAATGTGTATTAAAAAAATAATAATAAATGGGGTAGCACAGTGTAGAGAGCACCAGCTCTGAAGTCAGGAGGACCTGAGTTCAAATCTGGTCTCAGACACTTAATACTTCCTAGCTGTGTGACTCTGGGCAAGTCACTTAAACCCAATTGCCTCAGCAAAAATAATAATAATCACAATAATTAAATTAATTTTAATTAATTAAAAAGATAAGGGAAACAGAAGAGTAAAGAAAGATAAAACCACTCCATTGCATCAACAACAATAAAGAAGTTTTAAAAGTAGAAGGAGGTATAATTTACTAACATCAATATAGTTCAAAGAGCATTAGACTTGAAGAAAGCCAACATCTGGATTTGAATCCAGCTTTTAATAGTTTCCAGTGTTATGGTTATTAACAAATCATTTAATCCCTGTTTTCTCATTTAGAAAATCAAGATAATAAGTATTGATATACTCACCTTATAAGATTATTTGTAGACTTCAAAGCACTATAGAGATAGAAGTTACTAGCTCACAGAGTTTGAGCTTTTTTAAAATTTTGAGTTTTTTAATTTTTTTTTTATTTTTGGCCCAGACTTGTGATATTATTCATTTATTGAACTACTAAAAAATAAACTCCCCTTACTAAAGGAACTGAATACCTGCTTAGCAACATATTCTTAGACACATAACATCAGATGCCTTGTCTAGCTTCTCAGATGTAAGACTTGAACCCAGGACTTTCTGACACATAGCTCAGCAATCTAAAGAATGATTCTCTTTATTCTTCCTTTCTTTAGTGAAGCAATTGGGATTAAGTGACTTGCCCAGAGTCTCACAACTAGTAAGTGTTAAGTGATTGAGATCAGATTTGAACTCATAAGCTCCTGACTTCAAGGTTCATGCTCTAGCCACTGCACTATCTAGTTGCCCCTCTTTATTTATTCCTAAATACATAATAGAAAATCATCATGCTTTTTTCTTTATTGACAAGGATGACTCAGAATACTTTTCAACAGGGACTCTCACCATGTTACCTTCTTCATCTACTCATGGCTCCACAGAAAGATTTCAGATTGGCATGGAACTAGTAACTTTCTTTTTCTTATTGACTGTATTTCATTGTGGTGGAAATGAAAGGTAAGTATTGATCTCTGGGGAAAACAGCTAACTCTTCAGCTTTCTAAAATAGACTGTTTTCAGTGTAGTGTGTAATCATTGTTGTTACTTTGAAGCATCAGAACATCTGGAGATTGCATCTCTTCTAAACATATTAAAAAGAACTATGGTGTAAAGTGGTCTCCTGCCCATTTAAGACATACTAAACTACATTAGCACATTTTAAAGATTTCTATGAAATAAAAAATTATCTTTTGTATAGGAGAAATATGCAAAGCAGTTCCATAGGAACTATCTAGAAGAAGTATTCCCCACTATATGGTGATGATTTAAATAGTGTCTTTTTTGTGTGCTTATTTTTGCTCACTATTCTAGGTTGGAAAATTAAACCTGAAATTTGGTTTCAACCATTTTTCTTCTTATTCAGTCATGTTACTTTTGCTGCAATTTTGGGAGGTGTTAAGTCAATAATGAAGGGTAAATTAAGTAAGAATGAGTGTAGGATGGTGTGCTGTGTATGTATATGTATGTATATGTGTTTGAGTGTGTGTGTGTGTGTGTGTGTGTGTGTGTGTATGTGTGATTAAAAGGCACTGTTTTTTACATCCTGAAATTTCTATCTTGAAAAAATATAAGCTCTTTGATATCAGGAACTGTTTGTTTGTTTTTGGCTGTTAATTCTCAACATCTAGTAGCATCTAGCACATAAAAAATGCTTTACATATAAAGGAATGAGAAAAGCTGTCACATTTCCTGAATTTGCCCATTCTTCTATTGCAATGACTAAATGAAATAATATCTCCTCCAGAAAAATCAGATTATCTTAAAAATAAAAGAAAGTTCATCATATGGACCACAAGATTAAGGCCTAGATATTTTTCTGTTCTCCATAACCTTTTAAACCTCTCCAGGACAGAAATTATGCACCAAAGATCTAAGTACTTCAGCTGTCTCTGTGGCATTGAATATCCAGAATCCAAAAAAAATGTTTTAAAATACCTGAACTGAACTGAACTGAAGCCTATTGACTCTGAGTTCACTTAGTACTTGTCCACCTCCCACATGACCATTAGCAAACCTGCACTAGCTGATGCTAAGAAATCACACAGACTTACAACAAAACCCATTCTTGTGCTGCTATCCTACATCCTTCTTTTCAGTACCACAGAGAGCACAAGTTTGTGCCGGCTGAGATAACCAACTTGGCTACAGATCTTCAGGAGCAAAAGCCTGCCAGAGGCAGAAATCCAAAAACACCAGTACAGCAAAGCTTTGAACTACTGATGTAGGAGAAAACAGGATGTCAAAGCTCTGAACTGTACTTGCCAGACCAGAGAATTAAGGAATACAGAGAAAGATCCCTAGGTCAGAATTAAATAAATTTCTGGAGAAACGGGAGTTTTATACATATATCTCTGTACTACCTGAAATTTTTTACAAATACTATATACTAAAGGGACAGGGACAGGACATATGCAAAAGGGAAGAAATAGTTTATCTTCTATATTAGATCCCTCTGAACCAATATATAATCAAAATACAAATTGCTTCAGGGACCACAAATAATATATATGGATCTAAATGGGGACTTAATGAATATATCTTAAATGACGAGTGGATCAAAAAAAAAGTCATAGAAACAATAAATATCTAAGTAAAAAAAAATGATTATGATGAAACAACATAAAAAATTCTGGGATACTGATCAGGCAGTATTTAAGGAGAAATCATATCTTTATAATCATGTTTTAACAAAATAAAAAAGAGAATAAATTAACTGCATTTAAAAATTTAGAAAGCTGATAAAATCTGAAAATAAGTACAAACGTGGAAGTATTAAAATTATATGGGAAATAGAAAAATTGGAAAAAACATAGAAATTATAAAATTAAAAGGTGATTCTTGGGGGGAAAGCTCATAAACTGATAGATCCCAAGCTAATATAATTAGAAAGAAGAGAGCAGAAATTCAAAGAAATGAAATAGAAAATAAGTAAGGTGACAAGAAAACCAAAAGAAATTCAAAAGAATAATTGGAACCTATTAAGTTCAATTATATATTAACAAAACAAGAACATTCTTCCATCAATCTCTGACATACTATTGTACAAATATGTGGTATTTTAAGTTTTACAAATCAAATATTATCTTATTTCATCTTCATAACCCTGGGAGATAGATCTAATTTAACAAATTAGGAAACTGAGGCAAACAAAGATTAAATGGCTTGCCCAAGATCATACCATTAGGAAGAGAAGTAGGATCTGAACTCAGTTCTTTCTGACTACAAGTGCAACACTGTGACATGTAGTGTCACAAGTCTCATTTTTCTTTTTCTCAGGTAATCTAAGGATTCTCCTTAGAATACTAATGAAATGATAGCAAGTTCAATATCTTCTAGATAAAACCAAATGCTCTAATTTTAGAAATTTTTCCATTCTAGCTGAGTTGGAATAGATCTCTTGTCTGAAGCCATGTCAATTTGTAGAATCTATTTTAAAATAATCAGTTTTTGCAATTAGCAAGTCTTTTTTCTCCATTCCTCCAAACTTTCTCACATCCCCCCCAAAGCAAAGAAAAATAAAATCCCTGCAATAAATATGGCTGGTCAATAAAAGCAATTTCCCACAATGAATATATCCAAAACCATATTACTCACTATGAATATCTTATCTATCACCTCTTTGTATGGAAGGGGAAAGTATTCTAGACCCTTAGTGCTTTCAAATCATTTTTTTTTCTGTTTTGCTGAGTAATATATTCTTAGTTTTAAACTTATCTTTTTGCTCTTTGAAATGTTGAATTCCATGTTCTCTAATTTTTTATTATTATGGTAGCTGCCAAATCTTATGGGATTTTAACTCTGAATTCATAGGTACATGAAATATTTCTTTCTGGTTGCTGTCAGTATTTTTTCTTTCTGTTGGAAGCAGTGGATTTTGGCTATGATGGTCTGGGGAATTTTTATTTGGGGGTTTCTTTCAGGAGATAACTAATATATTGCACTTAATTATATTTTTCTCTCTGGTTCTTACATATCTGGCAGGTTTTTTCATGATTTAAAAAACAAACAAACAAGATATATACTCTTTATATTTTGGTCATGATTTTCAAGGAGCCCAGTGATTTTAGTTAATTTCTTCAAAGTCTTTTTCCCCAAATGAGCTATTTTTGAAATGGGATATTTTACATTTTAATTTTTTCCATTTATTGATTTTGTTTTCATATTTCTAGCTCTTTTAACTGTTTAGTTTATTCTAATTTTCCTGGAGTCTGCTACTTACAAAAGATTTTGTTTCTTTTGTACTAACCTGTACTCTTTTCACAACTTTCATTTCTTTTCTAATTATTCCTCTATTACTCTAATGTATAGTATCATGAAGTCATTTTAAGAACTTCTGCATCATTTCACCGAGGAACTCTAGTTTAATCTATACCCAAGTTGTATTTTTTCACTGAAGCTTTGCTTGTCTGTATTCCATAATTATGCTTTTCTTTTGGGTTTATGTCTTGGACAAGGATGTGCTGGTAAATGTTTAATAATCAGATCTCTTTATAATGTATCCATAATGCATCTTAAATTTCATCTTCATTAATATTGTCTCCATCACTTTTTAAAGCCTAGAAAATGGACAAAACCACAAATTGAGCCCTTATTGGTAGCCTTTGTGAATTTCTGTCCTATAAATGCTTACACTGAAAATGTGTCAAATTGGTTTCATGAAGGAATGTGATTCTAGCACATAGATGTTTTGATCTTGACCATCTCTCAATTCATACCTCTCTTTTTTTTTTTTTTGGTCATTCTCCCAGAGTTCTACTTTGAGCAACTTGCCATTGTTAGTCTAAATGATTATCTGAAGACTGACTGTAATCCTATTGTAAACTCCAGCATATCTAGGATCTCCTCTGAGTGAACCCACAATAAGGCCTTATGTGCTGATCTTTCATTCTTAACCTTTCTGAGAGATACTGCTCTGTTCTCTTGGGCTGAACATCTTGAGCTGAAAATCAGCTCTGGGGATCCCACATTATGGTTTAGTTTGGAACTTTGCATACTGAATCTGTTAACTCCACCCTGCCACATACACCCTGCTCCTTGTCCCTCGTGTCTGGTCATTTTTATTTTCTAGTAAGTTGAATTTATGATTTTTGGTCGAAAAGATTTATGATCTCTGACTGAGATGATCTATTGTATTTTTCCCTTTGATTTCCTGATCACAAGTTATTTCTGTGCTCTTCTTAGATTGCTATTGGAGAAACAGTGGGGAGAACAGAGCTATAATATTTTATCCTATTTTGCTTTCATGACTGGTCTTTAACAAATGGCTTCAAAATTGTTTTTACTTAGTCCAAAGCCTATAAGTTTGTTGAGGTAAGATTTGTTCAGACATTCTCAGTTACTAAAGGTACCAAAGTTCATCTTTACGTATCTTAGAATTTTGCCAGAAATAGAAACCAAGTTTGGAAGACTATAGTTTTAATACTTCATACTTCTTATCCAATCCCATAAGTTCTCTTCCATTCTCCAAGATTTTTTACAAAGAACCAGATTTACTATTTTAATATACCTTATTTTTATGCAATTCTTCATGGAACTATGCTAAAGCCTTAATTCATTTCTCTTTTGACTTACAGTTGATCTGCGATCTTCAATCATGACATGTCATTGGAAGTTCTTGAATTAGTGGCTTGAATTTCTTGAGGATAGCTAGGTGTTTACATATCTTCAATTTCAATTCCTTGCCAAATATTTTCACTATTTTCCCCAAATTGAAGAACATTCCCCCTTGCAGAGAAAACAGTGGCAGAAGGGCTGAATAATAGCAGAATAGTTATAGAACTGAAGTGACCCTTTACACCACTGATATCAAGCTTTTCATTTTTAATTGAGAAAACTGAGACTTTGAGAGGATAAATGACTTGTTTTTGCCATCTTTATTTCATATTATCAATTATCATCAGCCCATTAATACTGCTAAACATACTTTGATCTCTTTTCCCCAATACAGTTTTAGAAAAATCCTTTCTGTCGATCACAGCTTCATTTTATTCCAAGCTTTAACAAACTTGACATTATTTGTATAAATCATGACTCTCCTTCCTCCTCCTTTGTTCCATAAAGATAAAATTATACATGTATAAATATATAGCATTTATGTATATTTGTATTATGTATACTGTATTGATTGCCTTTCTGTCCATCTTCATTTATACATATCTTTTTAAAAAATATTGACTTTAAATTATGACTTCACTAACATCCACACCAATCTCTTGGATACATTTTCTTCTTCATCAGAATCTTTTGTGTATACCTATGTAATCAGATTTCATTCTTAAGATCCATCTGTCCCTCTTGGGTTGATTTCTTTTGTAGAACTTTGTTTTATACATTCTTTCTCTGAACTCTTTGAAATCTTATTTCTTCAACTCTAGGGTAAGTTCTAGATAAATGAAATCAAATGAATAGGAATAGGAGCCAACAAACAGCATACAAGTATCCCTACAGGTTTACATTGGCTTAGAAAACCACAATTAACATTATGTGTTTTTATTGTATTTTTTATTATTTTGCTAAATATTTCCCAATTATATTTAATCTATTTCAGGACTTACCTAAGAATATTGCAGACTATATGCAGCCCTTAGGCAATGTTTATGGTAACTCTGTTCTAGATCTATCGCATATATTAGTTTTATTTTTTTCATGGTCTCAAGAATTGAGTATTCATTTCTTCTCAGACTTTAATACTAGGGAACATCTCCCCAAATTTAAGGTGAAAAAGCCTTCAACTGAATCTCATTCTTTATTTTACATTATAGATTCATATAGAAGATAAAGATTATAAATATAATTAATATAGGAAAAACTTTCACCACAATTTTCATCCCATACTGCACGTAAGAGAAGTCATACTGGAGTGTGAATAAATGTTATAAATGTGGTCAAGTCCTTAGTAATAATCATCTTATAATGTACATAAAAGAATTAAAAATAGATTAACCATATAAAGGTAATGAATATAAAATAAGATGTCAGCAAGGCAGGCAAATACACTGAGAATAAGAAATTTAATTTGAGGAAAGTTTTGTAAATAATTTTAAGGGCAGTCCCAAGGATTGGTCTCAGATTGTGAAGACCAAGACTTTAAAGCATTGGTCCAGAGGTTATATTCATGGAATGATTATCTCATTTCTATTTTGAGATCATTAGGGGTTACCAGCCTCTAACATTCCCCTTTCTTGGCCTGGATTAGTGTTTTATTTTCCTGAATGATTAGTTCATGATCATGTATAACCCAACTTTTTCTTGCTTTAAAGTGAAGCCCAATTCTTTTTTCAAGTACTCCAAGAGTCAGTGACACTTCCTAGATGTTCCATTTCATAAGACCTTCAGCATATTTGATAGTTATAGTCAAATTGTTTTGGACAGGCAGATGAAGAAAACTGTGTCCTCATACCAGATTTCCCATATTTTGCAATCTCATTAAGTCCTTTCTTTATGGTATTTTTTTTTCATTCTAAATTGGATTAGGTAACATGATATCTAAGATCTCCTATTCAAAAGAAAGATATTCTTTGCAATTTATATTTCTAGAGAGTTTCCTAGGGGCATTGAAAGGTTAATATCCAGACAGTTTCTGATTGCATTAGGAGAGATATCCAGACATATTTTAAATGAATAAAATTTTTCAAAATGTACAGAGAATGAAATCAAGTCCATTTGATAAAGTATGCACATAAAAAAGCATAGTCGTATAAAAATAAAAAAATAGGAATTCAAAAGATAAAAGTAAGCTGAGATCATTGAGGTAAGCCAAGGATAAAAAAGATGCTTATAGAACTATACAGAAAGAAAGACGTTTATAGAACTGCACAAGACTAAAGGAGGCAAAGGCCTATTATATGGGAATGGATAAGATGATAACTGACAATAGGATCTACTCAATTCTTGTTTTCCTTCTTCAACCAATAAGAATGACATTTCAACTAGAAAGAACAGAATAAAGATGACTAACAAACAGTTGAAACCCAATATACTAAGGAGATGGTAAAATAACCCCTACATTTCCTTGATTATAGATGTTGTTACACAGTGGAAATGATGATGAATTTAGTCAAAGAGGATCTGCATATAAATCACATCTGTGATTCACTACCTATATGACTTTGGTAAAGACCTTTAACTCCTTTTGGTCTCAGTTTTTTCATCTCCAAAATAAGGCAGTTAGATGAACAGTCCTCAGAAAATTGAGCATAGACTGCTTTAATGATGAGCCACTGTTAGTGAACATTTCAAAACTTGGAGAATTGAACAAGTACTAGCAAACTGGAGAAAGGAAAATATGGTTTTTAATAAAAATACCCTTTAATCCAGGAGTATCTCTACTGGGCCTGTATTTCGAAAAAGATAATAAAAAGGAAAATGGAAACATATGTGCAAAATGTTTGTGGCAGTCCTTTTTGTAGTAGCAGAGAACTGGAAACTGAGTGGATGCCCATCAACTGAGGAATGGATGAATAAGTTTTAATATATAAATGTTATGGAATATTATTTTTCTTTAAGAAACAATCAGCTGGATGAGTTCAGAGAGGCCTGTACAGATTTGCATGAACTGATGCTAAGTGAAGGTAGTAGAATGCACTAATTGTACACAGCAACAGCAAGATTATGTGATGATCAATTCTGATGGACATCGCTCTTTTCAATAATGAGGTGATTCATACCAATTCCAATAGACATGATGGAGAGAACCATCTGCACCCAGAAAGAGGACTTAATGGGGATCACAAGATAGCATTTTTACTTTTTTGTTGTTATTTGCTCCTGGGGGACATTTTCTTTCTCATTTTTTTCTTTTTGATCTGATTTTTCTTGTACAGCACAATAAATGTGGACATATGTAAAAAAGAATTGTTTAACATATATTAGATTGCTTATTATCTGGGGATGGAGTGGGAGGAAGGGAGGGAAAAAATTTTGGAACACAAAGTTTTTCAGGGGTGAATGTTGAAAACTATCTTTGCATTTATTTTGATGATAAAAAGCTAGTATTTTTTTAAAAAGTAATAAACCTTGGTTTCTCCTATATACTATTTACTGATATACTAAAAGCAATTCTTGTATCTTTATGAATGACACTTATCCTGCTATACTCCTTTTGGACTTCATCAGCAGAGACTCTTGGTTTATTTGTATTTACATCCCCAGAACTTAGCACAAAGCTTGGTACATAATGGTGACTTAATAAATGTTTATTAGCTGACTGATTCTATCATTACTCTAGTCAATTCTTTATTGTGAACTCCCTAAATTGTTTGAAACCTTTTTATATATTTGAAATGTTTCAGGTTTCTGTTGCCTGTGTATTTACTTTCTACCTAAATTTGTGAGCTCCCTTAAAAAGAATTCTTCCATTTATTTTGTTCTATTCAGACTCCCAAACAAGACTATCTACTTAAAAGATGCTTGTCAGGTTTATGTTCACTAACTGAGTTTTTTAATGACCAAAGGTATTAAGGAGCTCTTCTTTCCTTCTTTTTCAGGTCTTTTTTGAGGAGAAGAATTGATTTCACCATTACTATTGTTTTATATGAACTAAACCTGAAAAGTAATTCAAGCTGTGCTATTCTAGAAAAAAAATAAACAAACATCAAAAAATGCCTCTTGTCAGGCTGTATACAATTTTTTGGAAACTAGCAGGAGGTTGGGATATATGATAATTAGAATATTCTGGGAAATTATATTTGATTGTGTTTTGTTTCTATGCAAAATGTGTATGCAATTTTCTAAATATATCTCCCATGGTCATCATTTTTCTTTGCAATGCTTTGTGCTTGAATATATGTGTGTGTATGAATTAATCCTTTTTTCAGGATTTTAATCAATTCAATTCAATACACATTTAACAAGTCCCTACCATGTGTCAAACATTATACTAAGCACTAGGGATACAAACCCAAACCTTGCGCATGAGGATGTCAAAATATACTATTTCCATTTTGCACATTTTCCACATGTGCAAAAATGTTTGTGGCAGCCCTTTTTTGTAGTGGCAAGAAACTGGAAATTGAATGGATGCCCATCAGTTGAAGAATGGCTGAATAAGTTATGGTATATGAATGCTATGGAATATTATTGTTCTATAAGAAATGACCAATGGTTTTTAGAGAGGCCTGGAGAGACTTACATGAGCTGATGCTGAGTGAAATGAGCAGAACCACGATATCATCGTACATAGTTTTTTTCAGTATTGAGCCTTGCAAAACCTTCTGTTCCAACTTTTATCCTCTTTCCCCCACCCCCTCCCCTAGATGGCAGGTAGTAGAACAATCAATTCTGATGAACTTGGATCTTTCCAACAATGAGATGATTTATGCCAGTTCTAATTATCTTGTGATAAAGAGAGCCATTTATGCCCAGAGACAGGACTGTAGGAACTGAGTGTGGATCACAACATAATATTCTCACTCTTTTTGTTATTGTTCACTTGCATTTTTTTAATAATTTACTTTCTTTTTTTTCTGATTTCTCTTGTGCAACAAGAGAATTGTATAAATATGTTTATACATATTGATATGTATAAATGTTTATACATAATGGATTTAACATATATTTTAACATGTTTAACATATTGAATTGCTTGTCATCTAGGGGAAGGGGTGGGGAGAAAGAGGAGAAAATCTGAAACACAAGACTCTGTAAAGGTCAATGTTATCAAATTATCTATGCATATATTTTGAAAATAAAAAGCTTTATATAGAAAATAATTTGGTAGTTTCCTTTACTTACATGGCAATGGAACAATGGAGTTACAAAACAACTAGCCAATGTCAAGCATTTCTGAGATTTACAGCTGCTTGACATACAAGTGATCCTTTGCAAAGTGAGTCCTCATTGAACTTAGAGAAAACCTGTAGTGACCAGACCCAGTGTAAATGGCTCAGACACAGCCTAAAGCAGCCACGGCAGACTCAGAATTTTTCAAATACCTTACTTCCTGAATTATCATATCTACAAATGTTTTCTTCCTAAAGCCACCTCTTTTACTCTCCTTAAACTTGTATAAATTATATTATCACATCCCTTTTCCCAGTCTCCACTGAGAATCTGAAAATTATCTCTTCCTCCCTGCTCCTCTCTTCCCCTACAAGGCTTTTCTTAGATAAGAAATGCTTTTAATTGGTGCTTCATATTGTTTAATTTCAGGACCCTTTCTGGGCCTGAGGGTCATTTGTTAACAATGGTAATAATTGGTAGAGTCAAGATTTGAACTCAATTACTTCACTTCAATTGGGGAACTCTTTTAGCCAAAAGATAGTTGCTATAAAGCAGAAAAATAACATTTTAATAGAATTTCTGAGTTCTGACCTGATTTTATATGGATATACCAAAAAGCTTTCAAACTAAGCTCCCAAAGCTAACTCTTTCATGGAGTTGTGTATCAACACTTTTAGTTCATGTTCAATTTCCACTAGCTCTGGAGTTCTTAACCTTTTTGCTGTCATGAAGATGTCTTGTGAAGACATTGGAATCCTCAGAATAATGTTCTCAAATGCTTAAAAAATGCAAAGCATTACAAAGGAAAGCACAGGTTAATGTAAAAAAAATTTTTTTCCCCATCAGTAGTTATGAATCTACCATAATCTATCCATGGATGTCGGGAGGCAGAAGATGTTGTTCATCCCAGGCTAAGAACTCCTGTACAAGATCAATGTCATAACCAGTTCTCCTCAAAATACATTTGTGTCTAGAAAGGGACATATATTTACTATGAAGGTGAAAAAAAAAGGTGACTGAAGCTGGGTGAAGCAAATTCTGGTAAGTAGAAAGTCTAAAATTAAAACTTTTGTGTCTTATCTAAGAATAAGGAGGGAAGCAGTCCAAGAGCCCAGTAAGAATGGGTCATTGGGTTTTCAAGTCCATTCACAGGAATAATAATTCTACTGTTTTCTGCCATACAGAAAATGTATATTATGTTCTTCAAAGTTATAATGCAAAGAGTTCCAATCTGTGAGTTCCTTGTAGAAAGTTAGATCTTCAAAATTTTCATTTTTTGATGACATTACTCTAGACCTCGAATATTCCATGGCCTCGTTGGAGAGATCTCTAGCCATTTTACCTCATAAGTAAAATAATTCCATACTTCAGACAGAAAAATAAAATAGATGAAAAATGATCTGGGACATTCTTTGAGTTAGTGTATACATGCACATATCTTGATGTGCTTTCAACTCAGTTCAATTCAATAAATTTCTTGTCTTTTGTGATCTACTAAGCTAAGGAAAGGAGATGCAAAAGTAAAAAGAACATAGTGTTTGTTCTCCAAGAATTCATAGTCTACATTTGCAAAAATACAAAGTGTAAATTTAGGAAAATGATCATGTCACATTAATAACTGAAAAAAGATAAGAAATTTCAAGGATGGAGAAGAGAAAATTCATTACAATCCTAGAGATTTATATAATGTACAGTGGGTGACAGGAAAGAGATGTCATGGGAAGGGGAATTCCAATTTAGAGGACAACTAATTGAATTTACATGAAACAAATGTAGAGAAAGAGAGTCCCATATGTAGTGAGACTCATTCTGGCAAAGGCTGTTCCTTGAGTTGAAGCACAGGAGTAACTTTATATATGGCTCAAAGAGAAATCTATTAAATAAATTTTATCTCTCCTCCCCTACACTTCTCCAAGAGAAATTTTCTTTCCTGCCAGGAAAGGAAACAGCAGTTTAGAACCAGATGCCACCGCTCTGCTCTCCTTAGACAGAGGGGATACCAATCAATAATATTATGACTTTTTTCAGAGTTTGCTACAAACCAATATATTTAATAAAAGTTCATTGGAAGATAGATTCAAAATTACTTGGAAATTAAACAATATAATCCTGAAGAATAAGTTAATCAAAGAAAAAAATCACAGGAACAATGAATAAGTTATTTTAAAATATTTTTTAAAAAATAGACATCATTCCATACTTCAACATCATTCATTACTTCATGGGATGCAGCCAAAGCAATATTTAAAGGGATATTTATATATCTACATGCATAAATTAATAGAAAAAAGAGGAGATCAATGATTTGGGCATGCAACTTAAATGTTAGAAAAAGAACTAATTAAAAATCCCTACTTAAATACCAAATTGGAAAGCCGAATTAATAAAAAGGAAAGTAAAACAAACCAAAAAGCATTGAACTAATAACTAAAACTAACCTCAGTATTATGAAAAAACAATAAAATAAATAAATCACTGATTAATTTAATTTTAAAAAAGAATGAAACCAAATTATCATAAAATGATGAATGTGGGTAAAACAATTATAAGAAATCATTTTGTTCAATTATATGCAATAAAACTACTTATTATTCAACTAATAAAAGTTGAAACTAAAAAAATATTGAATTAATAAAGAAAACTAAGACTTGGAAAAATATTAAGTGCTCTTGGATAGGCCAAGTGAATATAATAAAGATAACAACACTACCTAAACTAATGTATTTATTTAGTGCTATACCATTCAGACTTCCAAGAAACTATTTTAATGATTTAAAAAAATAATAACAAAATTCATATGGAAGAACAAAAGGTCAAGAAATTCAAAAGAACTAATGAAAAAAAATCAAATGAAGGTGGCATAATTATACTGACCTAAAACTATATTATAAAGCAGCAGTCACCAAAACTATTTGGTATTGGCTAAGAAATACACTAGGTGATCAGTGGAATAGGTTAGCAGGATAAAATAGTCAATAACTATAGCAATATAGTGTTTGACAAACCCAAAGATCCCAACTTTTGGGATTAGAATTCACTATTTCACAAAAACTGCTGGGAAAACTGGAAATTAGTATGGCAGAAACTAGGTATGGACCCACACTTAACAGAGTAAACCAAGAAAAGCTCAAAATGAGTTCATGATTCAGATATAAAAAAAATTAGATTATAAATAAATTAGAAGAACATAGGATAGTTTAACTTTCAGACTTGTGGAGGAAAAAGGAATTTGTGAACAAAGAAGAACTAGGGATTATTATTGATCACAAAATAGAAAATGTTGATTATATCAAGTTAAAAAGCTTTTGTATAAACAAAACTAATGCAGACAAGATTAGAATGAAAGCAATAAATTGGGAAAACATTTTTTACAATTAAAGGTTCTGATAAAGGCCTCATTTCCAAAATATATAGAGAATTGACTCTAATTTATAAGAAATCAAGCTATTTTCCAATTGATAAATGGACAAAGGATATGAACAGACAATTTTCAGATGATGAAATTGAAACTATTTCTATTCATATGGAAGAGTGGTCCAAATCATGATTGATCAGGGAAATGAAAATTAAGACAACTCTGGGATACCACTTCACACCTTTGAGATTGGCTAAGATGACAGGAGAAGTTGGTGATGAATGTTGGAAGGGATGTGGGGAAACTGGAACACTGATATACTGTTGGTGGAACTGTGAATGGATCCAAACATTCTAGAGAGCAATGTGGAACTATGCTCAAAAAGTTGCCAAACTGTGCATACCCTTTGATCCAGCAGTGTTATTACTGGGCTTATATCCCAAAGAAATACTAAAGAAGGGAAAGGGACCTGTATGTGCCAAAATGTTTGTGGCAGCCTTTTTGTAGTGGCTAGAAACTGGAAATTGAATTGATGTCCATCAATTGAAGAAAGGCTGGGAAAATTGTGGTATATGAATGTTATGGAATATTATTGTTCTTACAGAACAGGATGAATATAGAGAGGCTTGGAGAGACTTAAATGAACTAATGCTGAGTGAAATGAGCAGAACCAAGAGATCATTATACATTTCAACAACAATACAATAGTAAGGATCAATTCTGATGGAAGTGGCTATTTTCAACAATTACAGGATCCAAATCAATTCCAATTGATCAGTAATGAACAGAACCAACTACACCCAGTGAAAAAACACTGGGAAATGAGTGTGGACCACAACATAGTATTTACACTCTTTTTCTCCTTGTTTGCTGGCATTTTTGTTTTTCTTCCCAGGTTATTTTACCTTCTTTATAAATCTGATTTTTCTTGTGTAAAGCAATTGTATAAATATGTATACATATATTGTATTTAACATATACTTTAACATATTTAACATGTATGGGACTACCTGCCATCTAGGGGAGGAAGTAGAGGGAAGGAGGGGAAAAGTTGGAACAGAAGTTTTTACAAGGGTTAATGTTTAAAAATTACCCATGCATATGTTTTGTCAATAAAAAGCTATATAAAAAATAAAAAAGTATTCACTTCTTAAATATATAAGAAAATAAGCCAAAATTATTAAAAATAACAGCTATTGACCAAATGATAAGTGGTCAAGGGATATAAGCAAGGAGATTTCAAGTGAAGAAATCAAAGCCATCTATAGGATTTCTGAGGGCAGAGCCAAAGAGCCCTGAACTATAGCTAAGATTGCAGAGTGAAGCCAGAAATCTGCTCTTATTCTCTCAGATTCCCTCAAAAATACATGAAACTTAGTTTCTGAACAGAGTCTGACAGAATGAAACCACTCTCCAGCTCGAGATAAAGTGGAAAGATTTCAATAAAGCTTTGTCCCTTTGATGTGAAAGAGATGTTCATACCAACTCAGATGGCATCTGACAAAGCCATTGAGAGGTTATTAGTCACAGCAGATCTGCAACTTAGACACTCAGTCCTGGCTCAGTAGCAAAGAAATGTGGCAGCCTCCAGTTCCAGATCAGAAGGCAAATTCTGGCAAATCAGGCTGTTTCTTGGAAAGAGAAAATGAAGCTATCACCTGCTGGGAGTAAAAGACCAAATACAAGTAGCCCTTGTACTCAAAACCAAGGATAAGATCTGCACAGAAAGATTGGGACAGTGCCTCCTTTACTACAGGAGCAGATGTTGATCACAAAAGACACAAAACAAGAAAGACAAAAAGAGAAAGAAAGACAATGGGTAAGAAACAGAAAAAAAAAAAAAAACTTTAACAATAGAAAGCTACTATGGTGAAAGGGAAGCCCAAAATACAGACTCAGAGGAGGATACAATGTTTATAGAGGAAATTTCAAAGAGTGATATGAATTGTCCTCAAGCTCAAATACTTAGAAATTCTCATAAGAGATTTCAAAAGGAAAATAAGAGAAAAAATGAAAAAAAAATAAGCATGCAAGAAAGAATCAATGACTTGGAAAAGGAAAGAAAAATTGACTGAAGAAAACAACTCCTTAAAAAAATAAAATTGACCAAATTGCAAATAAAATTGACTGAAGAAATAAATTCCTTTAAAAATGCAATAGGCCAAATGCAAAAAAAAAAAATAAATAATAAATCCACTAAAGAAAAGAATACCTTGAAAGGAGGAGCCAAGATGGCAGAAAGTAGACAGGTCTTTGTCTGAGCTCTTCCTGGCTTCTCTCAGAACAACACCAGATCAAGCCTCTTAACTGGTTTAGAAGTTCCAGAACCCACTAATATTTGAAGTGTAAAAATTTCCAGTAGAAGATATTTTGATAGTACTTTTGATAGCACTATTTATTTGATAGACCTGTAAAGGTCTATTTCAATTTGGCATGGGAAAGGCATATGAGCACAGGTCCAGTGCAGGGACTCGGGTAGTCTGATGTCCACTCACTGGGTGAATCTAGGGAGGCTCTTAGCCAAGTATAGCAGGACTGGCTACTTGGTCCTGGTTCAAAAGCCAGTGGTTTAGCAGAATGGCTATGAGACATCCAATGCAACTACAAAAGGTTCTGAGCCATTGAACCCTAAAATAATGTGGCACTTGGCCATACTCACAGCAGCACCAGACCCAAGGAATTATGAACCCTAGTCACTTGTGGAGAAAACTTGGGACAATCCCTCCTTTGCCCTAAAAGCAGACCTCAACTTTTAAAAATGAACAATAAAGCAGAAAGGTATCTCACCATACATAGATTTTATGGAGACAGAGAATAGACCGCAAACCCTGAGCCAAAAGCAAAATGTCTCCAGATAAACCCCAATGGTGGTATAAGTTGGTCTCCATCTCATAAGGCTGTCTTGGAAGAATTCAAAAATTATCTTAAAAGAGAGTTGGAAGAAAAAAAGGAGAAGGAAATGAGAATTTTGCAGGAGAGTTTGAAAAAGGAATTACATAAATGATCTGAAGAAAACTCTTTAAAAATAGATTTAGCAAAGTGGAAAAAGCATATAATTCCTTAAAAAATAGATTTGATGAAATGGAAAAAGAAACCAATTCATTGAAAAATAGAATTTGTAAAATGGAAAAAGTCAAATAAACAAAACAGCTCATTTAAAAGTTCAATTGATCAAATGCAAAAAAAAATAACAAATTTAACTGAAATTTGATTAAAAATTTAGAAATGAACAAAATTAGAATTGAATGACTTAATGAAACATCAAAAATTCAGACAAAACCAAAATATGAAAAAAATATAAGAGAATATAAAATAACACATTGGAAAAACAATTGATTTGGAAAATAGGTCCAAAAGACATTAAGAATTATTGGATTACCTAAAAAACTTAAAAAAAAAAAAAAAGAGCCTAGATAGCATCTTTCAAGAAATCATCATGGAAAACTGTTCTGATGTCCTAGAATCCAAGAGTAAAATAGCAAATGAAAGAATTTACTGATCAATTCCCAAAAGGGACCCCAAAATGAAAACTCCATGGAATAGCATAGCAAAATTTCAGAATTATCAGTTTAAGGAGAAAACATTACAATCAGCCAGAAAGAAACAATTCAAATATGGTGGAACAACATTCTGGATTACCAGGACCCAGCAACTTTTCACTTTAAATAATCAAAGAACCTAGTATATGAAGGTGGAATATAATTAACTTGGATTGCAATCAAGACTCAACTATGCAGCAAAATTAAACATTATCTTTCAGCGAAAAGATGGAAATTTAAAGAAATATCCAAATTTCATTTCTTTCTTTTTTAAAATTACTTTTATAATTATACATTTTATGACAGTATATATGCATGAGTAAGTTTTTTATAACTTTATCCCTTGTATTCATTTTTGCAGATTTTCCCCTCCCTCCCTCTACTCCTTCCCCTAGATGACAGGCAATCCCATACATTTTACATACAATATAACCTCGATACAATATATGTGTGTAAATCCCATTTTCTTGTGGCACATTAAGTATTAGATTCCGAAGGTGTAAGTAACCTGGGTAGATAGACAGTAGTGCTGACAATTTACATTAATTTCCCAGTGTTCCTTCTCTGGGTGTAGTTGTTTCTGTCCATCATTGATCAGCTGGAAGTGAGTTGGATCTTCTTTATGTTGAAGATATCCACTTCCATCAGAATACATCTTCATACAGTATTGTTGTTGAAGTGTATAGTGATCTTCTGGTTCTATTCATTTCATTCAGCATCAGTTAATGTAAGTCTCTCCAAGCCTCTCTGTATTCATCCTGCTGGTCATTTCTTATAGAGCAATAATATTCCATAGCCTTCATATACAATAATTTACCCAACCATTCTCCAATTGATGGGCATCCATTCATCTTCCAGTTTCTAGCCACTACGAAAAGAGCTGCTACAAACATTTTGGCACACACAGGTCCCTTTCCTCTCTTTAGTATTTCTTTGGCATAGAAGCCCAGTAGCAGCACTGCTGGATCAAAGGGTATGCACAGTTTGATAACTTTTGGGGCATAGTTCCAAATTGCTCTCCAGAATGGCTGGATTCTTTCACAACTCCACCAGCAATGTATTAGTGTCCCAGTTTTCCCACATCCCCTCCAACATTCATCATTATTTGTTCCTGTCATATTAGTCAATCTGACAGGTGTGTAGTGGTATCTCAGAGTTCTCTTAATTTGCATTTCTCTGATCAGGAGTGATTTGGAACACTTTTTCATATGAGTGGATATAGTTTCAATTTCATTATCTGAGAATTGTCTGTTCATATCCTTTGACCATTTATCAATTGCAGAATGGTTTGATTTCTTATAAATTAGAGTCAGTTCTCTATATATTTTGGAAATGAGACCTTTATCAGAACCTTTAACTGTAAAAATATTTTCCCAATTTGTTACTTCTCTTCTAATCTTGTTTGAATTAGCATTGTTTGTACAGACACTTTTTAGTTTGATATAATCAAAATCTTCTATTTTGTGATCAATAATGATATCTAGTTCTCCTCTGGTCATAAATTCCTTCCTCCTCCACAGGTCTGAGAGGTAGACTATTCTCTGTTCCTTTAATCTATTTATGATCTCATTCTTTATGCCTAAATCATGGACCCATTTTGATCTTATATTGGTATATGGTGTTAAGGGTGGATCCATATCTAATTTCTGGCATACCAATTTCTAGTTTTGCCAACAGTTTTTTTCAAATAATGAATTTTTATCCCTAATGTTGGTATCTTTGGGTTTATCAAACACTAGATTGCTATAGTTGCACCCTTTTTTGTCCTTTGTACCTAATCTGTTCCACTGATCTGCTGGTCTATTTCTTTTTTTTTTAATTTAATTATAAAATTTTTGACAGTATATATGCATGAGTAATTTTTTATAACATTATCCCTTGTATTCATTTTTCCAAATTATCCCCTCCCTCCCTTTACTCCCTCCCTTAGATGACAGGAAATCCCATACATTTTACATGTGTTACAATGTAACCTAGATACAATATACGTGTGCAAATCCCATTTTCTTGTGGCACATTAAGTATTAGATTCCAAGGTGTAAGTAACCTGGGTAGATAGACAGTAGTGCTAACAATTTACATTCACTTCCCATTGTTCCTTCTCTGGGTGTAGTTGTTTCTGTCCATCATTGATCAACTGGAAGTGAGTTGGATCTTCTTTATGTTGAAGATATCCACTTCCATCAGAATACATCTTCATACAACACTAAAGTGTACAGCGATCTTCTGGTTCTATTCATTTCACTCATCATCAGTTGATGTAAGACTCTCCAAGCCTTTCTGTGTTAGGATTACTAGGTGAGAACTCAGGTTGTCTGGACAATTACAAGGTGAGAACTCAGGTTGACTTGACAGTTCTCTGGCTCAGACCTGTAAAGGGAGTTTACACCTTAGGAATCCTGGAAGGAGCAAGCTCATTGGTTGAAGTGGTTCTTCCCAGAAGCCCTTGCATTATCCCACGCCCATTTTCTGGGAGGATAAAAAGAGGCAACATTGAGCTTGGAAAGCATTCTGGACTGGGGAAGGACAAGGGCTGGAGGACAGCACTCCAGGAAGAGGAGAAGTCTCTGCATTACATCAGGCTTGACAGGGCTCTCTGCAGGAAGGGAAGTCACTTCTCTGGACAAGAGTTAACGGCAACTGCCTGGAGACAACGGTTCTCTACAAGAAGAAGAAGTATCTGTCTGAGAGATTTGAGTAGACACAGCAGATCTCTTCCCAGAGAGCGATCCGTCAGCTTCTGGAGACCACAGCTCGCTACATTTCTGTATTCATCGTGCTGGTCATTTCTTACAGAGCAATAATATTCCATAACCTTCATGTACCATAATTTACCCAACCATTCTCCAAATGATGGAAGTCCATTCATCTTCCAGTTTCTAGCCACTACAAAAAGAGCTGCCACAAACATTTTGGCACATACAGGTCCCTTTCCCCTCCTCAGTGTTTCTTTGGGATATAAGCCCAATAGCAGCAATGCTGGATCAAAGGGTATGCACAGTTTGATAACTTTTGGGGCATAGTTCCAAATTGCTCTCCAGAATGGTTGGATTCTTTCACAATTCCACCAACAATGTATTAGTGTCTCAGTTTTCCCACATCCCCTCCAACATTCATCATTATTTGTTCCTGTCATCTTAGCCAATCTGACAGGTGTGTAGTGGTATCTCAGAGTTGTCTTAACTTGCATTTCTCTGATCAGTAGTGATTTGGAACACTCTTTCATATGAGTAGATATAATTTCAATTTCATCATCTGAGAATTGTCTGTTCATATCCTTCGACCATTTATCAATTGGAGAATGGTTTGATTACTTATAAATTAGGGTCAGTTCTCTATATATTTTGGAAATGAGACCTTTATCAGAACCTTTAACTGTAAAAATATTTTCCCAATTTGTTACTTCCCTTCTAATCTTGTTCGCATTAGTATTGTTTGTATAGAAAATTTTTAGTTTGATATAATCAAAATCTTCTATTTTGTGATCAATAATGATCTCTAGTTCTCCTCTGGTCATAAATTCCTTCCACCTCCACAGGTCTGAGAGGTAGACTATTCTCTGTACCTCTAATCTATTTATAATCTCATTCTTTATGCTTAAATCATGGACCCATTTTGATCTTATCTTGGTATATAATGTTAAGTGTAGATCCATATCTAATTTCTGTCATACTAATTTCCAGTTTTCCCAACAGTTTTTTTTTCAAATACTGAATTTTTATCCCTAAGTTTGATATCTTTGGGTTTGTCAAAAAATTGATTGCTATAGATGTACCTTTTTTTATCCTTTGTACCTAATCTGTTCCACTGATCGACTGGTCTATTTCTTAGTCAATACCAAATGGTTTTGGTGACTGCTACTATATAATATAGCTTTAGATCAGGTACACCTAAACCACCTTCATCTGACTTTTTTTTTCATTAGTTGCCTTGCAATTCTCGACCTTTTATTCTTCCATATGAACTTTGTTGCTATTTTTTCTAGGTCATTAAAATAGTTTCTTGGGAGTCTGATTAGTATAGCACTAAATAAATAGATTAGTTTGGGGAGTATTGTCATCTTTATTATATTTGCTTGGCCTATGCAAGAGCACTGAATGTCTTTCCAATTATTTAAATCTGACTTTATTTTTGTGGCAAGTGCCTTGTAATTTTGCTCATATAATTCCTGACTATACTTTGGTAGATATATTCCCAAATATTTTATACTCTCAACATTTGTTTGGAATGGAATTTCTCTTTGTATCTTTTGCTGTTGCATTTTGTTGGTGATATATAAAAATGCTGAATATTTATGTGGATTTATTTTGTATCCTTCAACTTTGCTAAAGTTCTGAATTATTTCTAATAGCTTTTTAGCAGAGTCTTTGGGGTTCTCTAAGTACATCATCATGTCATTTGCAAAGAGTGATAGTATGATTTCCTCATTTCCTACTCTAATTCTATGAATCTCTTTCTCAGCTCTTATTGCCAAGGGTAGCATTTCTAGTACTATATTGAATAGTAATGGTGATTTTGGGCAACCTTGTTTCAAGCCTGATCTTACTGGGAAAGGTTCCAGTTTATCTCCATTGCATATTATGCTTACTAATGGTCATAAATATATACTCCTGATTATTCTAAGGAATAGTCCATTTATTCCTATACTCTCAAGCGTTTTTAGTAGGAATGGATGCTGGATTTCATCAAATGCTTTTTCTGCATCTATTGAGATGATCATATGGTTTTTATTAATTTGATTATTAATATGGTCAATTATACTAATAGTTTTCTTAATATTAAACCAGCCCTGCATTCCTGCTATAAATCCTACTTGATCATAGTGTATTATCCTGGGGATGATTTTCTGAATTCTTTTTGCTAATATCTTATTTAAGATTTTAGCATAAATATTCATTAAGGTAATTGGTCTATAGTTTTCTTTCTCAGTTTTCGATCTACCTGGTTTAGGTATCAGTACCATGTCTGTGTCATAAAAGGAGTTTGATAGGACTCCTTCATCCCCTATTTTTTAAAATAGTTTATATAACATTGGGGCTAATTGTTCTTTAAATGTTTGGTAGAATTCACATGTAAATCCATCTGGTCCTGGGGATTTTTTCCTGGGGTGTTGATTAATAGCTTGTTCTATTTCTTCTTCTGAAATGGGACTATTTAAGCAATTTATCTCCTCCTCTGTTAATCTAGGGAGCCTATATTTTTGGAGGAAGTCATCCATTTTACTTAAGTTATCACAGTTATTGGCATAAAGTTGGGCAAAGTAACTCCTTATTATTTCTCTAATTTCCTCTTCATTGGTAGAAAGATCCCCCTTTTCATTTGTAAGACTAACAATTTGATTTTCCTCTTTCCTTTTTCTGATCAGATTTACCAAAGGTTTATCTATTTTATTGGCTTTTTCATAAAACCAACTCTTGGTTTTATTTAGTAATTCAATATTTTTTTACTTTCAATATTATTGATTTCTCCTTTTAATTTTTGTATTTCAAGTTTGATTTTGGTTGGGGATTTTTAATTTGGTCTTTTTCTAGCTTTTTAAGTTGCAGGCCCAATTCATTAATCTTCTCTTTCTCTATTTTGTTCAAATAAGTCTCTAAAGATATAAAATTTCCCCTTATTACCACTTTAACTGCATCCCACAGATTTTGGTATGATGTCTCATCATAGTCATTATCTTGTGTGAAATTATTAATTGTTTCTATAATTTGCTGTTTCACCCAGTCATTCTTTAAGATGAGATTATTCAGTTTCCAATTACTTTTTGGTCTACTTACCCCTAGCTTCTTATTGAATGTAGCTTTTATTGCATTGTGATCTGAGAAGAAGGGATTTATTATCTCTGCCTTCCTGCATTTAATTTTGAGATCTTTATGTCCTAATATATGGTCAATTTTTGTATAGGTTCCATGAACTGCTGACAAGAAAGTATATTCCTTTCTATGCTATTCAGTTTTCTCCAAAGGTCTATCATACCTAGTTTTTCTAATGTTCTATTTACTTTTTTAATTTCTTTCTTATTTGTTTTGTGGTTTGATTTGTCTAAATCTGAGAATGCAAGGTTGAGATCTCCCACTATTATAGTTTTACTGTGTATTTCTTCTTGCAACTCTCTTAAACTTTTCCTTTAGAAAGTTAGAGTCTATATGACTTGGTGCATATATGTTTAGTATTGATATCGTTCCATTATTTATGCTACCTTTTAGCAGAATATATTTTCTTATCTCTTTTAATTAGATCAATTTCTGCTTTTGCTTGATCTGAGATAAGGATGGCTACCCCTGCTTTTTTGGCTTTACTTGAAGCACAATAGATTCTGCTCCAACCTTTTACCTTTACTCTGTATGTATCTCCCTGCTTTAAGTGTATTTCCTGTAAATAACATATTGTAGGGTTCTGACTTTTGATCCAGTCTGCTATCCATCTCCATTTGATGGGAGAGTTCATCCCATTCACATTTAAAGTTACAATTACTAATTCTGTATTTCCTGCCATCATATTATCCCCAGATTATGCTTTTTCCCTTTTTACCCCCTGAACGCCTTCCCCAATATTAATTTATAGACCCCACTTGTGACGCTCAGCCCTCTCTTTTTAGTATTCCTCCCCCCTCCTTCCAAGTCCCTTCCCTTATTCCCCTTTTCCTTTTCCCTTTTCCTCTACCCCCTTTTAATGAGGTGAGAAAGAATTCTCTGTAAAACAAATATGTCAATTATTTACTCTTTGAGCCTATTCTGATGAGAGTAAGATTCACACAATGTTTCTCCTCCTCTCTAAATTCCCTCAGATGTGGTATATTTTTTATGCCTCTTCCTGGGATGTATTTTCCCTCTTTTTATCACTCCTTCCCCTTTTTCTGATACTATCCCCTTCCCTTTGCTATGCCCCCCTTTTTTTTATATCATGGATGATTTGATTTTACATCCATGCGCACTTTCTGTATATCCACAACAGAGATATAGTCTCAAGAGTTCTTTTTACCTTTTTCTGTTTCTCTTTAGTCTTGTAGATGTAGATCAAATTTTTTGTTTAAGTCAGGTTTTTTTTCTTAGAAACAAATGGAATTCCTCTGTTTCATTAAATGACCATCTTCTTCCATGGAAGAAAATGCTAAACTGAGCCTGGTAGTTTATTCTTGGTTGCAATCCTTGATCTTTTGCCTTTCGGAATATCAGGTTGCAGGACCTTTGATCTTTTAATGTGGAGGCAGCCAGATCTTGAGTGACCCTTATTGTGGCACCTTGGTATTTAAATTGTTTTTTTTCTAGCTGCTTCCAATATTTTTTCCTTTGTTTGGGACTTCTGAAGCTTAGCCACAATGTTCTGTGGAGTTCTTTTTTAGGGTCTTTTTAAGAAGGTGTTTGATGAATTCTTTTATCGCCTATTTTCCCTTCTGCTTCTATTATCTCTGGACGTTCTCTTTAATGATTTCCTGTAAAATAGAATCTAGCCTTTTTTTTTTTTAATCATAGTTTTTGGGAAGTCCAATGATCCTCAGATTATCTCTCCTAGATCTATTTTCCCAGTCTATAGATTTTCCCAGTAAGTATTTGACATTACTCTCCAGCTTTTCATTTTATTTTTTTTTTGTTTTGTTTTGTTTGACTGATTCTTGGGTTCTCAATGAATCATTCATTTGTATTTGTTCCGTCCCGATTTTTAATGAGTTATTTTCTTCATTCACATTTTTTTAGTTCTTTTTGTATATGCCCAATTGAGTTTTTAAATGAATTATTTTGCTCTATTGAATTTTTTTCCATTTCCCTAATTTTTTTAGAGAGTTATTTTCTTTTTCCAATTCCGAAATCCTACTTTCTTGAGACTTTTAAAATCTTTTCCAATTCAGAAATCCTACTTTCCTGTGATTTTTTAACCTTTTCTAATTCACAAATTTTGTTTCCCTGCACCTCCTATGAATTCTTTATTTTTTCCAACTCAAATTTCAGGACATTGTTATTCTCTATCATAGCTTCACTTTCCTTTTCCCATTTTTCTTCAAACTCTCTTAACTTTTTAATAATCTCTTCTAGGAGAGAGTTATGTGATGGGAGGCAGGTATCATTCCCCTTTAGAATGTTATCTGCTGACTCTCTGCTGTTAACTTCTTTGGGGTTGGATACCTGCTCTTTCTCTTTCTATAAGGAATCAATCGTTCTCTTCAGCTTTTTCCTCATTGTTAAAAATCTTTTTGGGGTCTGCCCTTGGGGTGGGAAGTTAATTAATTAATTTATTTATTTACCAGATTCCTCCCAGACTGTATGGATGCAACGGCTCCTGTGCCTGAGCTAAAAGAGAACTCTGGGAGAGTGTTCCCCTCCCCCTCCCCAGAAATGCCTCAGAGGTGATAAGGCTGTGCAGGGAGGGTTGCCCAGTGAAGAACCCTGCTGTGTGGCCTAGTGACTTCCCTGAGGTTTAAGACTGAACAGTAAAAGTGACAGAAAGCCCAGGCAATGTGTCCCTGGGGCATGGATATCAGCAGCTGATGTGAAATTCTCTGGGAATTCTGGGCTTCTAGAGTTCCACGGCCTCAGGCTAAGCCTGGCCATATGTGGATTAGATGTTGCCTTGGACTGTGTCCCACTGTTCAGGCTCTTAACTATTCCAAGGTGAAGCCCTGGACAGCAGAAGGCAGCTTCACAGCCATGATAAGATCTGTTAGGTCACTTCCGGATTGGGGTAGTTCTAGGATCTAGCTTTATATTTTAAAGTGGCTTGATTTCTCTTCTGAGCTGCTGTTTTATAAGCAGAGAAGAGCTAACAGCCTGTGTCAGATTGCTCTCTGATCCTAAAGTTCTCCCCAGCCTGATCGGCACAGTGTGGTAGCACCCAACCATCTGTGCTGGCCTTTTTTCTTCCTCCCCTTGGAACTGACCTTTTCTGTAGAAACTCCAGATTCTCTTCAGCTGGTAACTCGTGCTTTTAATCCTTCTATCAGTCCAACGTTATTTTTGAGGCTGATTTAACTAATTGGTAATGAGTGAAGAAGGGAGCTTAAAAATTCATGTGTATCTTCTCTGCCATTTTGGCTCTGCCCAAATTTCATTTATTTCTGATGAAAAGACCAGAACTGAACAGAAAATTTGATCTTCAAATACAGAACTCAAAAGAAACATCAAAAAGTAATAAAGAAAGAAAAAAATTGTTTATTTTAAAAGTTTAAAGTTTGCATCCCTATATGAGAAGATGATATATTTAACCCTTGAGAACTATATTTCTATTATGTTTAAACTTAAAGAATGTAGGTATAATGTGATTTAAAAAATAAAAAAAGAAACTAGAGGTGGAAAGAAGATTGTATTGGAAAAAGAGGATAATGAGGTAAAATGGGGTAAATTGCATCTCAAATATTAGTATAATTGACTATATCAGTAACCAAACTAATAAAAATCATTATTATATCAATAGATGCAGAATAAGCATTTGCAAAAATCCAACATTCATTCCCATTAAAAAATACTAGAGAGTTTAGGAATACATGGAGTTTTCCTTATAATGATCAGTAGCATCTACCTAAAGCCATCAGAAAGTATCATATGTAATATGGTCAAACTATAACCCTTCCCAACAAAATCAGGGGTGAAACAACGTTGCAATATTATTCAATATTGTATTAGAAATGTTAGCTTTGGCAATAAGAGAAGAAAAAGAGATTATAGATTAAATAAGAGAAGAAAAAGAGATTAAAGAGATAAGAGATTAAAGGGAATAAGGAAACCAAATTATCACTCTTTGCAGATATGATCATATACTTAGAGAATCCTAGTGATTCAATAAAAAAACTACTAGAAACAATCTACAACTTCACTAAAGTTGCAGAATACAAAATAAATTCACAGAAATCATTAGCATTTTATATATTACCAACAAAGTCCAGAAGCAAGAGATACAAAAAGAAATTCCATTTAAAATAATTGTAGATAATATTAAATATTTTGGAGTCTCCTTACTAAGGCAAAGTAGGAACTATATAAAAACAATTATAAAACACTTCTCACACAAATAAAGTTAGATCTAATCAACTAGAAAAACATCAATTGCTCATGGATAGGCTAAGCTAATATAATAAAAAGACAAATCTACTTACATTAATCTATGCCATACCAGTCAAACTCCCAAGAAATCATTTTACAGAGCTAGAAAAAATAATAACAAAGTTCATTTGGAAAAATAAAAGGTCAAGAATTTCAAGGTAATTAATGAAAAATTATGCAAATGGAGATGGCATAGCTGTATCAGACCTAAAACTATTTTATAAAGCAACAATTATCAAAACTATTTGGTACTAACTAAGAAACAGACTAGTTGTTCAGTAGAATAGGTTAGGTTAATGAGATAAAATACTCAATGACTATAGAAATCTAGTATTGATTTGACAAAAAGCTCACTATTTGACAAAATTTTCTGGGAAAATTGGAAAATAGTATGGCAGAAATCAGCCATTGACCAAAACCTTGCATCCTATACCAAGATAAAGTTGAAATGGGTTCATGATTTAGACATAAAGAATAACTATAAGCAAATTAGAGAACAAAGAATACTCTACCTCTTAGATCTGTGGAGAAGGAAAGAATTACCAGTACCACATTATAAAGCAGCAGTAATCAAAAACATTTGGTACTGGCTAAGAAATAGAATGATGGATCAGTGGAATATATTAAATACACATGACACAATAATCAATAACTACAGTAATCTATTTTTGATAAATACCCAAACTTCAGCTTGAGAATAAAAACTCAATAGTTGCCAAAAATTGCTGGAAAAATGGAAAATGATATGTTAGAAATTTGAAATAAACCTACATTTCACACCCCATACCAAAATATGGTCAAAATAGGTTCATGAGTTGGGTGATATTAAGCAAATTAGGAGAGCAAGGTAAAGTTTGCCTATCAGATCATTAAAAAAGGAAGAAATTTATGACCAAAGAAGAACTAGAGAACATTATGAAATGTAAAATGAGCAACTTTGGTTACATTAAATTATAAGGTTTTAGGCCAAACAGATCCAACACACACCCGAGTAAAATGGAAATACAAACTTTATAGCCAATGTTTCTGATAAATGCCTCATTTCTAAAAATACATAAAAAACTCTGTCAAATTTATAAGAATACAAGTCATTCCCTGATTGATAAATGTTCAAGGGTTTGAACAGACAATTTTAGATGATGAAATTAAAATCATCTATAGTTGCACAAAAAAGTTCTCTAAATCCCTATTGATTAGAGAAATGGAAATTAAAACAACTTTGTGATACCACTTCACACTTCTCAGATTGGCTAAGATGATAGGAAAAAATAATGATAAATATGGGAGGGGATATGGGAAAACTGGGTCACTGATGCATTGTTGGTGAACTTGTGAAATATGAAACCATTCTGAAGAGCATTCTGGAACTATGCCCAAAAAGGTATAAAACTGTACATATCCTTTGACCCAGCAGGACTGAAGTTGGATTTGTATCCCAAGAAAATCATAAAGGAGGGAAAAGTATCCACATATGCAAAACCATTTGTAGCAGCCCTTTTCGTGGTGGCAAAGAATTGGAAAGTTAGTAGATACTCATTAGTTGAAGAATGGCTAATAATTTGTAGCATATGAAAGTAATGGAATATTATTATTCTATAAAAATTATGAACAAGATGATTACATAAAGACCTGGAAAGATTTACATGAATTGATGCTGAGTGAACCAAGCAGAACCAAGAATACATTGTACAGAATATCAGAAATATTGTTCAATGATCAACGATGAAAGATTTGTTTCTTCTCATTGGTTCATTGATCTAAAGCAATCCTGATAAATTTTGGATAGAAAATGCCTTTTGTATTAAGAAAGAGATTAAAGGAGATGAAATGTAAATCAGCATATGCTATGTTCACTTTTTTTGGTTTTATTTCCTCTCCTGTGGTCTTTCCTTTAGTTCTTATTTTTCCCCTCCCAAATTGATTTATGAAGAAATGGATATTTTAAGAGTTAATATATATGCATAGCCAGAAAATTTTTTAAAAATTAATTTAAGTCTATAAAGATATGAAAAAATGATCTAAATCATTATTGATTAGAGAAATGAAAATTAAAATCAACTCTGAGTTACCACCGCATAATATTAGATTGGCTAACATGAAGAAAAGTAAAACAATAAATGTTGGAAATGATATGGGAAAATTGAAACACTAATCCACTATTAGTGAATATGTAAACTAATCTAAACATTCTGTAGAATAATTGAGAATTATATCCAAAGGGCTTTAAATCTGTGCATAGCCTCTAAGCCAGCAAAGCTACTTCTGAGTCTTTATTCCAAAGAAATAATAAAGAAAGGGCTTATTTGTACAAAAACATGTAAAGCAGCTGTTTCCATGATAGAAAAGAAATGAAAATTGAGGGGATATCCATCAAATGGGGAATGGCTGAACAAGTTGTGACATATTATTTTGATAGACAATTATAGTCCTTTAAGAAATGATGAGCAGGATGATCTCAGGAAAACCTGAAAAGAGTAATATGACCTCATAAAAACTGAAGTGAGCAAAATTAGAATATTGTGCACAGTAACAGCAATATTTTAAGGATGATATACTGTTAAAGACAGCTACTAATAATCAAGACAATGATCTAAGACAATTCCAAATTCTACATGGAAAATGCCATCTATTCCCCAGAGAAAGAACTACTGGAGTCTTAATGACTATCAAAGCATACTATTTTTCACATTTTTTCATGTGTTTTCTTTCATAACCAATATAAAAATATGTTTTGTGTGGCTGCATGTGTATAAGCTACATTAAACTGCTTACTATATCAGTAGGAGGGGAAAATAAGGATAGAAGAAGAGAGTTTGGCACTCAAATTGTTTTTAAAGAATAGTATAAATTGTTTTTACATGTAATTGAAAAATTTCAAATGTTATTCAAAAATAAAAAGGACCAGCAAAATAACTCACAACAATATAAAATATTCAAAAATTTCCCTCCCAGGACAAACCAAGGAATTATATGGACACAATTACAAAACATTTTTCACACAAATGAAGTGAAATCTAAGTAACTGGTAAAATATTAATTGAGCATGGATAGAACAAGCCCATATGTTAAAAATTCTAACTCTACTTAATTACTGATTCAGTACTATACCAATCAAACTACCAAAGAATTATTTTATAGAATTAGAAAAAATAATACCAGGCTGGAAGAAAAAAAGGTCAAGAATGTCAATTGAATGAATTGAAGGAAGTCAGTATAGCAATACCAGATTTCCAAAGCAATAATTATTGAAAAAATTTGGTACTAAATTAGCAAATTGAGTGGTGGATCAGTAGAAGAGATTAGATATATAATACCCAGTAGTAACTGACAAATTAAATCTCCATGTTAAAAATCCAAGTTTGGGGGGGAGATTCTCCATTTAACAAAGTTTACTGGGAAACTGGAAAGCAATTTTGTAGAAACTTGCTATAGACCAACACTTCACACCATATACTAAGGTCCAAATGGATAAATGATTTAGATACAAGGATGGCATCAAAAGTTAATTAGGAGGGCCAGCTAAATGTCTCAGTGGATAAACCATCAGCCTTGAACTCAGGAGGACCTGAGTTCAAATCTAGATGTAGATATTTAACTGTTACTAGCTGTGTGATCCCTAGGTAAGCCACTTAACTTCAATTGCCTTGGCCAAAAAAAAAAGTAATAGGGGAAAGTGTCTTCTTAAAAATTGATAAGAAAAAGTTAATGACCAAACAAGATATGAAGAATATCATGTGAAATAAAATGAAAATTTTTGATTACATGAAATTAAAAGGTTTTTATACAAACAAAACCAGTACAGCCACAATTAAAAAAAACATAGGGAATTGGAAGAGAATTTTATAGCAAGTTCTTCTGATGGATGCCTCATTTCTCAAATATACAGAGAATTTATTAAATTTATTAAAATAAGAATTATTGTCCAGTTGATAAGCAGCCAAAGGATATGAACAGCCAATTTTCAGAAAACGAAGTTGAAGCTATTAATAGTTATAAAAATACTCTAAATCACTAATGATTAGAGAAATGCACATTAAAACAACTCTGAAACCTCATACCTATAATATTGGTTAATATGACAGAAAAGAAAAATTGACAAATGTTAAAAAGAATGTAGAAAAATTGAGTGACTAATTCCCTGTTGGTGGAGTTGTGATTTGGAAATCCAAAGGACTATAAAACAGCATATTCTTTGACCCAGAAATACCATTATTGTGTCTATATTCCAAAAAAAAAAAAAAAAAAAAAAAGATTTTCAAATAGGGCAAAAGCCCTGTTTATATAAAAAGATGTATAGTAGGTCTTTTTTGTCATGTCAAAGAACTGAAATTTAAGGAAATGTTTATCAGTTGGCTAATGACTAAACAGGTTGTGGTAAATTATTTTGGTGGAATATTATTGATCTGTAAGAAATGGTGAGCAGAAAGCTTTCAGAAAAATAGGGGAGATCTATATGAACTAAAACAAAGTAAAGTGAACAACATTATACATATTAACAACAATATTGCCAGGATGATCAACAGTAAAAGATTAGCTATTCTAATCAAGACAATAATCTAAAACAAACACAAAGGACCCATGATAAAAATGGTATTGAAATCCAGAGAGAGAACTGTAAATGATGAGTGCAGATTGAAACATACTTTTAAAACATTTTTCTAATGTTTTATCTATGTTTTCTTTTGCATCATGCCTAATACAGAAATTGTGTTTTGCATGACTTTAAATTTAAGTCAATATCGATTTGCTTGTCTTCTTAAGGATGATATAAAGAAGATAGAAATTTGCAACTCAAAATTTTATTAAATATTTAAAAATTTTCCACATAATTAGGAAATATTTAACAAAATAAAAGATATTTTAAGTTTAGAACTTCCAAATTATAAACTTCAATTTACATTGAAGTTTTACTTATATAGAAATATATCACATTAGATAAAGTGGTGGGTGGGTGTGTCTTAAAAGTTTGAGAAAGCTAAGTAATACTATGGCAAAAATTTTGTTTGGCTTTTTAAAATTATCATTCCATTAAAACAAATGAAACATTAAGATTTATATACAAAATAGTTAAACATGAACATGGAAAGAGAGGGAAGGTCCTTATTTTGTTTGTGATGGTCCCAGAACCATATAATTTTCTAATCCTTTCCAATCTCACCAATGAAGAATCTTGAAGGAGATAAGAATAGAGCATATGATAGTTGTCTTGCTATTTTTAAAGGTCTATTCTGCTAAAAAGTAAAAAAAAAAAAATGTTCTGCTTGTCCACAAAGGACAGAATAAGAATCATGTGGAAGCAGAAAAGGACTTTAATGTCCAGTCTTTATTTGATGGATAGGAGTTTGAAAAGGGGTTTGAGGCAAAGAAAAAAACCTTCCAACAATTAGTTATTCACAAGAAGAACCTTAGGGAAGCAGTGGGATCTTTTTGAAGTATTCCAACCAAGTGTCCTTGTTGGATATGCTTAAGAGCAGTTGTATCAAACAAACAGAATTGGGGACCAGTCAACTTTAGATAAGGACCTCTGAGGACCCATATTGTCTTGAAAACCACATCATTATTATATATTATGTTATATTACCATATATTATGTTATAACATATGTTATATAACATATTAATATAACATATATGATATATAATAAACATATATTAAATAACATATTACATATATGTTAACATTATATATGTTCAGTTGTATTTTCATTTACTTTTGTTAAATGTTTCCCAATTATATTGTTATTTGGTTTGGGACAGCTGCACTCAGAGGTGGATATTTTTGTTTTAGAAGGCCTATTTTTTTTTCCTACAGTTTGGCTCAAAAGTTCATCAAAGAGCCTTTTATTTCTGAATCTCTGTGATACACTTGCAGAAGCTGTTCCATGAAGATTATCCTGGCTCCACTCATGACTCAGCCACTTATGAAAACCCAACCTGATCCTTGAGATCCATCAATAGCAATAAAATGAGGGGATATGGATATCTCCACTGTGACATAATTCTAAACCCCAAAACCCTAACACTTGCTACCTGTAAGACATTGTGCAAATCATTTAATCTTTTTGATCCTCACTTTCTTTATATTTAAAAAGGGTAGATTAAGTATAGGTCACTTCCAGGCATAATTTATGACCTAGAAAACCCTATGATAATCTAATCATGGGTATCTACCTCTTTTCTCCCCCCCCCCATTGCTTAAGAAGCCAAAGAGGGCCTCTTTTCACATCTAAGCATCTTGACAGCTTTCACATGCTTCATACAGACAAATTCACTTTTTCCCTCATGTGTCTTTTTAAAAAATGTAAGAGACTCTGCACCTGACTCTCATCCTGGGATGAACATGACCCTTGGAAATATTGAACTTCTAAATATATTTTGGATTTTGAAGCAATTGGATGGACATTATTTCACATGTGTAATCTTGAGTATATGATAAGTTAGAGGTGATCTTTAGTATCATATTCAGTCCACAGTCATATTTAAGGGAGTGTATTAAATCATATTAGTATCAAGGTGTGAGTGATAGAGGCACTATTTATTCAGATTTTCATTTTTAATCAGTCTTATTCTAATGCCAATGGAAAGAGCAAAGATTAATTCAGCTCTTCTGAAATATCTTTCAATGTTTAAAAAGGGAATTCTAGCTCAATACAGAGGAATGAAAATGCTTTTATATACATGCCTTTGTTTTTCTCCATAAATAATTTTAAAATTCATAAATCACCCAAATGCCAACTAGATTTCTAGACTTTATTCCTTATTACATGATCAAATTAAAAATCTGGGAGGAAAATTTTTAAAATATTTTTTGTCTAAAATATAGAATAAAAATAATTTAAGCTTATTTTTTCAAATACAGATTAGAGAAAGGCTCCAACAATCAAAATTTCAAATAATTGAAAAAATCTGAGAGGGAAAGAAGGAAGAAGAGGTGGGACTTTTAAGAAGTCCTGGGGTGATTTCTCAGGATAAGAACTGTGGATATTCTTGGCTCCATTCCTGTCTAGCACTTCTCCTCTGCTCTGTTCCTCCACACCCCCTGTGGAGGCTCTGCTCCAAGTGAGGAATGCCTATTTTTGTAATTGAGTTACTCAGTGGGGAAGCTGAAAGATCAACGAAAAGTGAATTGAGCTTGTTGATTTTTCAAAGGTCATCTCCCCTTTTTAGAGGAAAAGATTCAACCCATTGGGAGAAAAATGACAAGTCAAACTCTAGTATGTAATTCATCTGGGGTGACAATATGAATTTATGGGGTTTATCATGGTCCTGTAGGTATAAGATCAGAATAAATATAATGAGGAATGGCCAAAGAGAAGTCCCAAGAAGAGCAAAATGATCAGAGGCTGAGATGAAAAGGCCTGACTGCTGCAGGTCATTCAGAGTCATAAAGAGTGGGCAGTCTGATAAGACTTCAAAATGGTTAGAGAAAGCATTTTAACAAAATTGAAGATACTAAGAGGATCATTAAATCATAGCATCTTAGAGCTACAAGGGACCTCAGAAGCCCTCTAGGCCATAGCTTGCAAGCAGGATAAGCCATTATATAAAATCTCCAGCAGGTCATTCAGCAATGCAGTCTCTTGCTGTACCATGTGTATGGCCATCATTCATAGGTTACTGCTTTAGATTGAAAAAATACCTTACAGATCACATTGTAGAACCCTCTGATTTTACATGCAAAATAATTAAGGCTCAGAAAAAAATAAATGGGCTTGCCCAAAGTCACACAATAGTATAGTTACAACCTGAACCCAAGTCTGCCTTTAAATCCAGTGCTATATAAAACCTATATAATATAATATATATATTTATAAAATACATCAAAAATATTAAGATATTTTTCTTCATCTGAGACAAAATCTTTTGCCCTTTAACTTCCACAAGGAATGTGCCAGTAAATGCTTAGTCATCTACTCTCCAGGAAAAAAAAATAAAGTGTACATGCATGAAACACTTTTTAAATTTAATCTGCATTATTGATGTTCTCTTGATTACCTTCTTATGGTGATCAACAAAAATAAATAAATCAAGACCTGATTATTAGTGCTTGCTGATTTTTGAGATGTAAATGCTTAAAAACTGAAAATTCAGTTTTCACTTCTCAAAAGCAGGTTCACTTTGCCACAAACACACTCCTGCTTTCACATAGTTATGATCCTAACTGTGACCTCTGTAGATAAGCAGAACAAGCTTAATTATTTTTACCTTCATTATGTTTTGGATGTTTAAAAAGTTAATCTTCTCCTTACCACATCAGCACATATTAATTTATTGTATTAACTAGCTGTCACTTTGGCAGGTAAGTATGGGGTATTTTAAGAGTGCAGTACTGACTTAATAAGTTTAGATATTGAATTAGAAAAAGAAGTAGGAAAGGCTTTTAATAAATAGTTAACATTTAATATGATGAACAGCATTTAAAAATCTGATTCCTTTGATATCTTCACTTTAAAATATGCCCTTCATATAGCAAAGAACAAAAAAGAAATTATTCCATACAAACTAGCATGTATATCAACTGTACCTAATTGTAAATACAATATTCTATACCTATAATCCTCTTCAAAGAAGACAGAGTGATGGATTTCTCATTTCTTTTCTAGGACCAAGCTTGATCATCATAAGTATTCCATATTATGTTTCACTTTTTATTCCTGATTTTATTTATATTGTTCTTGTTATTGTTCATATTTTTTCCAGTTCTACTTGCTTCATTTTATATGCACATTAATTTCCCATGCTTCTCTGAATTTTCATATTCATGATTTCTTATACTATATTAACATAGCATTATTTTCATATATGAAAATTTGTTAACCATTCCCAAACTGATGGTCATTTATTTTATTTCCATTTCTTTGCTATCACAAAAGTGCTGCTATGAATATTTGATATATATGAAAACTTTCTTTCTGTTTTTGATCTCCTAGGGGATATGCCTGGCAATGAGACCTCTGAATCAAAGGGTACAGACATTTTGTTCATTTGTGAGGCATAAATGCAAGTGGCTTTAAAGAATGATTGGACCACTCCAGAAGCCTACTACTGTAATAATAGTGTGTTTGTCTTTGCACAGCTTTTCATCCCCACATTTTGTCTTGTTTGTTAATTTGTGAGGTTTGAGGTCATACCTCAAATTTATTTTGATTTAAATTTATCTGTTGGTAATTTGGTGAAGCTTTTCATATGGTTGCTAGGAGATCACAATTCATCTTTGAAAACTATTCATATCATTGAATCACGTATCTATTGGAGATTATTTCTTGCTAATTTAATGCAAGATACATATTGATATAGATATATACATACACATACACACACACATATATATATGCATACACACATATAAATTTATATACATATATGTGTGTGTTTGTGTGTGTGACTTGGCAGAGATTATGGCTTGGGTTGTATTTTGACCCACAATTTTTAAAGGTCTTAATCACTCCATTTCTTTTCTAAGAATCATTAGTATAACTCCCAGAGTTATGCAGAGAGGGCATTGCAAATAAAAGTTGATCCTAATATGAAGAATCTCTCTCTCTCTGTCTCTGTCTCTGTCTCTCTCTCTATCTCTAGATAGATAGATAGATAGATTGATTGATAAATATGTATATGTATGTATATATATATATATGGTACAATGAGATTCTTAGAAATTTTTGCTGTATTTTTTTTTCTTTCATCATTTTTACTTCTTATCCTGATTGATGTGGTTTGTTAAAAAAATTTTCAATTTCATGTAATAAAAATTATTTAATTTTTTGGATATATATCTTATCCTTAAGAACTCTCCTCCTCTATATAGCAGTTAAAAGTTCCTGATGTGGTTCTCTTCTATTTTTATAATATGTTCTTTAATATTCAAATTGCATATATATTTTGAGGACATAATAGTATATTATATGAGCTATTTTCCTAAATCTAATTTGTGCCAAACTCCTATCCAGTTTTTCAGGAAATGGACACATGTATATGGTTTAAGATTTACAAAGACTCTTACATGCATTTTATTTAATTGTTATAATAATCTTGTAAAGTAGAGCAATTGTATTAATGTGTTCATTTTATAGTTGAGTTAACTGACATTCAGAGCTAAGTTATTTGTTTGTGATCATAAAACCAGTCAGCAATAGACTTTGGATTCAAATCCAGATCTCTCTTGAATTCAAGTTTAGTGTTCTTTCCAATATTCTTTGCTATTCACTAAGGCTGACAGGCCCAGGTAGGGCAATGATAGGAGATCTTACGTGGCAAGGAAGAAACATGTGGGCATCATGTAGATGGTGGCAAAAGCAAACTTTTACTTGCTTCACAATTTGGTGATACTTGGTTTTGCTGCCAAGAGTTCTTATCACCAGCATAATTCACATGATGTTAGCTAGATAGTACACCAAATAAATACCTCACACCTAGTGTGAGGAAAAACTGAGTTCAAATTCTTCCTCAGACACTAGCTGTTTGACTCTTGGATAGCAACTTGACCTGTGTTGACCTGTTTCCTCATTTATGAAAAGGGAAGAAAAAACATCACTTACCTCCCAAAACTGTAGTGAAAATCAAATTAGATAATATTTGTAAATCTTTTTGCAAACCTTAAAAAACTACCTAAATGTGAGCTATTGTCATATTACTAGCATTATATTATTATTGTTATATTATTATATTAAAGAAGGGTAGATAATAGAGTAATTTAGCGATTCTATGCACTGATACAAGATCAGAAACAAAGGGAAATAGTCATCTGTAGTGGTTGTCTAAATATGGATGCTTAAAGCAATGTCACATGGTTATAATTCTGTAGAATGTTGGGCTCAATAATCATATATTATTGAAAGTTAAAGTAGTGTGTTGATTCAAAAACTGAGTAGTTGATAAACAGAAAACCTATCTGAGCATCTGATTTATTTAAGCTACTCAAGTAAGAAAAAATTGATAATAAATAGGTTGACCTAGATGTAGAGTTTATAGACTTGGGGATAAGGGAAAAAATCCTGTATAAGAAGATGGTGCCTAGGTTTATGTAGATAAGATGAGAATTAAGAAGTCAAAAATAATTGTATTTCTCTTCATAATTCTTTCCCCCAAGCTTGATGTTTATTTAAGTAAAAGCTTCTACTCTGGCATAACCATTAGCAAATGAAAACATTGCTCCTGTTGATTACTTATTGTATAGTCAAGCCAAGACTTATGAAACTCAAACATACTGGGAAAATGATAGTGTCAAACAAGTAGAAATAGAACCACTAACCATACATCAGAATTTCTTGGTGACATGCTAACTTAAAAAACTACTCCTGTTTACAGAATTATTTTTATTAATATTATTAACACATCAACACATTAGTATCAGTTAGGAACTATATTTTATTTTTTTTATTAATTTTTATAATTATAACATTTTCTTTAACAGTACATATGCATAGGTAATTTTTTTTACAACATTATCCTTTGTACTCCCTTCTGTTCCAAGTTTTTCCCTTTCTTCCCTCCACCCCCACCCCTAGATGGCAGGAATTCCTATACATATTAAATATCTTATAGTATATCCTAGATACAATATATATATGCAGAACCGAATTTTGTTGTTGTTGTTGTTGCAAAGGAAGGCTTGTATTCCAAAGGTAAAAATAATCTGGGAACAGAAACAAAACAAAAAACAAAAAAACAAAAAACAAAAAAAAAAACAAAAACAAAAACAAAAAAAAAACAAACCCAAAAAAAAACAAAACAAAAAAAAAACAATGCTCACAGTTTACACTCATTTCCCAGTGTTCCTTTTCTGGATGTAGCTAATTCTGTCCATCATTGATCAATTGGAATTGGATTAACTCTTCTCTATATTGAAGATATCCACTTCCATCAGAGTACATCCTCATACAGTATCATTGTTGAAGTGTATAATTGTTAGGTTCTTACTAAGTGCTAATGAGATAATAAGATATTAGGTTCTTACTAAGCACTAAGTCAGTACTTGACAATTTTCTAGTTCCGGTCTTTCCTGGGAGTTTGACTTGTGAATTCCTGGGGAAGAGTTTGCGTGCTTGGGAGGAGCAAGTGCATTGGTTCAAGTGGTTCTTCCCAGAAGCCCTTCCATTATCCCAGGCCCATTCTCTGGGAGGATAAAGAGGGCAGCTTTGGAGGAAAAAAAGACTGTCTCTGCTCTAGACCAGGTTTGACACGACTCTCTGCAGGAAGGGAAGTCAGTTCTCTGGACAAGAGTTAACAGCAACTTTCTGGAGGCAACAGTTCTCTACAGGAAGAAGAATCTGTCCAAGAGATTTGAATTGGCACAGCAGATCTCCTCCCAGAGAGCGATCTGCAGCTTCTGGAGACAATAGCACGTTACATATAATGATAACCTAATTCTGCTTGTTTCACTCAGCATCATTTGATGTAAGTCTCTCCAAGCCTCTCTGTATTCCTCCTGTTGGTCATTTCTTACAGAGCAATAATATTCCATAACATTCATATACCATAATTTACCCAACCATTCTCCAATTGATGGACATCCATTCATCTTCCAGCTTCTAGCCACTATGAAAAGGGCTGCCACAAACATTTTGGCACATACAGGTCCCTTTCCCTTCTTTAGTATTTCCTTGGGATATAAGCCCAGTAATGGTATGGCTGGGTCAAAGGATATGCATATTTTGATAACTTTTTGGGCATAATTCCAGATTGCTCTCCAGAATGGTTGGATTCTTTCACAACTCCACCAACAATGCCTCAGTGTCCCAGTTTTCCCAAGCTCCTCCAACATTCATCGTTATTTGTTCCTGTCATCTTAGCCAATCTGAAAGGGGTGTAATGATATCTCAGAGTTGTCTTAATTTGCATTTCTCTGATCAATAGTGATTTGGAACACTCTTTCATATGAGTGGAAATAGTTTTAATTTCATCATCTGAAAATTGTCTGTTCATATCCTTTGACCATTTATCAATTGGAGTATGGCTTGATTTCTTATAAATTAAAGTCAATTCTCTGTATATTTTGGAGATGAGGCTTTTATCAGAACCTTTAACTGTAAAAATGTTTCCCAATTTGTTACTTCCCTTCTAATCTTGTTTGCATTAGTTTTGTTTGTGCAGAAACTTTTTAATTTGGTGTAATCAAAATTTTCTATTTTGTGATCAATAATCTAGTTCTCCCTTGGACACAAACTCCTTCCTCCTCCACAAGTCTGAGAGGTAAACCATCCCATGTTCCTCCAATTTATTTATAATTTCATTCTTTATGCCTAAATCTTGGACCCATTTTGATCTTATCTTAGTATGTGGTGTTAAATGTGGGTCCATGCCTAGTTTCTGCCATACTAATTTCCAGTTTCCCCAGCAGTTTTTGTCAAATAATGAATTCTTATCCCAAAATTTGGGATCTTTGGGTTTGTCAAACACTAAATTGCTATTTTTATTCACTATCTTGCCCTATGAACCTAACCTATGCCACTGATCAACTAGTCTTATTTCTTAGCCAATACCAAATGGTTTTGGTGACTGTTGCCTTATAATATAGTTCTAGATCAGGTACAGCTAGACCACCTTCATTTAATTTTTTTTTCATTACTTCCCTTGAAATTCTCGACCTTTTGTTGTTCCATATGAATTCTGTTGGAGTCTGATTGGTATAGCACTAAATAAATAGAATAGTTTAGGGAGTCTTTCCAATTGTTTAAATCTGACTTTATTCTTGGGGCAAGTGTTTCATAATTTTGCTAATATAATTCCTGACTTTCCTTTGGTAGACATATTCCCAAATATTTTATACTATTGTCCATTATTTTGAATAGAATTTCTCTTTGTATCTCTTGCTATTGGATTGGGTTGGTAATGTACAAAAATGCTGAGGATTTATGTGGATTTATTTTGTATCCTGCAACTTTGCTAAAATTCTGAATTATTTCTAATAGCTTTTTAGCAGAGTCTTTGGGGTTCTCTAAGTATAACATCATGTCATCTGCAGAGTGATAGTTTGATTTCCTCATTTCCTACTCTAATTCCTTGAATCTCTTTCTCGGCTCTTATTGCCAAGGCTAGAGTTTCTAGTACTATATTAAATAGTAATGGTGATAGTGGGCAACCTTGTTTCACTCCTGATCTTACAGGGAAAGGTTCTAGTTTATCGCCATTACATATGATGTTTTCTGATGGTTTTAAATATATGCTCATTATTATTTTAAGGAATAGTCCATTTATTCCTATACTCTCAAGCATTTTTAGTAGGAATGGATTGTTGGATTTTATCAAATGCTTTTTCTGCATCTATTGAGATGATCATATGGCTTTTATTAATTTGATTATTTATATGGTCAATTATACTAATAGTTTTCCTAATATTAAACCAGCCCTGCATTCCTGGTATAAATCCCACTTGGTCATAGTGTATTATCCTGGGGATGATTTTCTGAAGTCTTTTTGCTAATCTCTTATTTAAGATTTTAGCATCAATATTCATTAAGGAAATTGGTCTATAGTTTTCTTTCTCAGTTTTCATTCTACCTGGTTTAGGTATCAGTACCATGTCTGTATCATAAAAGGAGTTTGGTAGGACTCCTTCATCCCCTATTTTTTCAAATAGTTTATATAGCATTGGAGTTAATTGTTCTTTAAATGTTTGGTAGAATTCACATGTAAATCCATCTGGTCCTGGGGATTTTTTCTTAGGGAATTGGTTAATAGCTTGTTCTATTTCTTTTTCTGAAATGTTTCTATTTAGACGATTTACTTCTTCCTCTGTTAATCTGGGCAAGCTATGTTTTTGAAGGTATTCTTCCATCTCATTTAAGTTATCAAATAATTATTGTTCTAATTTTCTCTTCATTGGTGGTGAGTTCACCCTTTTCATTTTCAAGACTAACAATTTGCTTTTTCTCTTTCCTTTTTTAAATCAGGTTTACTAAGGGTTTGTCTATTTTGTTGTTTTTTCATAGAACCAACTCTTAGTTTTTTAAATTAATTCAATAGTTTTTTTTACTTTCAATTTTATTAATCTCACCTTTTATTTTTTGAATTTCAAGTTTTGTGTTTGTCTGGGGGTTTTTAATTTGTTCCTTTTCTAGCAATTTTTTTTGTAAGCCCAATTCATTGGCCCTCTCTTTCTCTATTTTATGCAAGTAGGCCTGTAGAGATATCTAACTTCCCCTTATTACTGATTTGGCTGTATGTCTCATTTGGTATGATGTCTCATTATTGTCATTTTCTTGGTTTAAGTTATTAATTATGTCTATGATTTGCTGTTTTACCCAATCATTCTTTAGTATAAGATTAATTCGTTTCCAATTATTTTTGGGCTATTTTCCCCTGGCTTTTTATTAAATGTAATTTTGATTGCATTGTGGCCTGAAAAGGACGCATTTACTATTTCTGCCTTATTGCATTTGATATTGAGGTTTTTATGCCCTAGTATATGATCAATTTTTGTATAGGTTCCATGAATTGCTGAGAAGAAAGTATACTCCTTTCTGTCTCCACTTAGCTTTCGCCAAAGATCTATCATATCAAACTTTTCTAGTATTCTATTTACCTCTTTGACTTCTTTCTTATTTAATTTGTGGTTTGATTTATCTAATTCTGAGAGTGCAAGGTTGAGATCTCCCACTATTATAGTATTGCTGTCTATTTCTCCTTGCAGCTCTCTTAATTTCTCTTTTAAGAATTTAGATGCTGCACCACTTGGTGTGTATATATTTAATATTGATACTGCTTCATTATTGATGCTACCTTTTAGCAGGATATAATGCCCTTCCTTATCTCTTTTAATTAGATCAATTTTTGTTTTTGCTTGATCTGAGATGAGGATGGCTACCCCTGCTTTTTTGGCTTTGCCTGAAGCATAGTAGATTCTGCTCTACCCTTTTATTTTTAGTTTGAATGTATCACCCTGTTTCAGGTATGCTTCCTGTAAACAACATATAGTAGGATTCTGACTTTTAATCCAGTCTGCTAACTGCTTCCTCTTTATAAGGCAGTTTGCCCCATTCACATTTATGGTTAGAATGACTAATTCTATATTGCTTGACATCCTATTAACCCCTGCTTATGCTTTTCCCCTTTCCTTCCCTCTTACCCCCTACCCAGTATTCAACTTGTGAACACCACTTGCTTTTCACAGCCCTCCCTTTTTAGTATCCCTCCCCCACCTTAAAGTTCTTCTCCTTATTTTACCCCTTTTCCTCACAATTTCTGTATTCCCTTCCCCTTAGCTTACTCCTTCCCTTTCACTTTTCAATGAAGTGGAAGAAGTTTCACCATAAATCGAATATGTCTATTAATACACACTATGTTCATCTCCCTCCTTTCTTTCTCTCAGATATAATAGGTTACCTTTGCCTCTTCATGAGATGTAGTACCACCACTTTACACTTTTTTATGATATTCCACCTCTAGTTTCTAGGACAAATTATACATATGTTTTTTACATATTTTTTATGGCAGAAGTATAGTTCTCAAGATTTCTTTTTACCTTTTTAGAAATCTCTTGAGTTCTGTATTTGAAGATCAAACATTTTATGTAGGTCTGTTTTTTTCATCAAGAATAGATGGAATTCATTTATTTCATTAAATGTCCATTTTATTCCCTGGAAAACGATGCTCATTTTTGCTGGGTAAGTTATTCTTGGCTGCATACCAAGTTCCTTAGCCTTTTGGAATATCATGTTCCACGCCCTTCGTTCCTTTAATGTGGACGCTGCTAGATCCCGGGTTATCCTTATTGTGGCTCCTCCATATCTGAATTGCTTTTTTCTAGCAGCTTCCAGTATTTTTTCCTTTGTATGATTGTTCTTGAACTTGGCCACTGTATTTCTTGGCGTTTTGATTTTAGGGTCCCTTTCAGTAGGTGATCAATGAATTTTTTCAATGTCTTTTTTACCCACTGTTTCCAAAACGTCTGGGCAGTTCTCTTTGATAATTTCCTTGAAAATAATATCCAAGCTCTTTTTTTCCTCACATTTTTCAAGGAGTCCGATTATTCTCAAATTGTCTCTCCTGGATCTGTTTTCCAGGTCTGTTGTCTTTCTAATAAGGTACTTAACTTTCTTTTCAATTGTTTCATTTCTCTGGTTTTGCTTGACTACCTCTTGGTTTCTCTTTGAGTCATTCATTTCTACTTGTTTGAGTCTAATTTTCAATGATGTATTTTCTTCACTCACTTTTTTAATATCTTTTTGTAATTGTCCAATTGTGTTTTTAAGTGAGTTTTTTTCTTCTATGGAATTTTTTTTTCCATTTTATCCATTTTATTTTTAGAGAGCTGTTTTCTTTATCCAACTCACTAATCCTGTTTTCTTGGAGTTGTTTACCTTTTCCTATTCACTAATTTTGTTTCTCAATGATTTGATCTCTTTATCCACTCTGGATAACTTCTCCAGACTCTCTTGCCAAGCTTCTCTTTCCTTTTCCCATTTCTTTTCTAGCTCTCTTGTGAGAGCCTTTTTGATTTCCTCTATGAGATTCTTTTTTATTGAGGAGCAGATCATATCCCCCTTAGGAGATTCCTCTGGGGACAGTCTGTTTTTAGTCTCCTCAATATTTGAAGTCTGCTCTCTCTCCATACAGAAGCTATCAATGGTTAGAGCCCTTTTGAATTTTTTGTTCATTTTGTCAGATAGGAATCAAAAAAAACAAATTGACAAGAGAAACAATTGGTCTGTTTTGGGGGGGATGGGGCTGAATGGAGCCAGTATCAGGACAGCGATGGCTGTGCTGAGTCTGTGCTCTGAGGCTCTGAGAACGAGCTGAGTCACTCTAGGTGGGGGTTGGTGGTGTTGGGGTTCCGAGAGACACTAGCTTTCCCAGGTTTTAATCTTCACCTCCGGTGTTTACACCTTCCCTGCTGCTCCTGGTTTGCTTCCAAGACGGAACATCTGCACTGGGGTAAAAGTCTTTTTGCAGAAACGGCAGAGATTGCACCCCTCCCTTCCCTGGTCTGATGTGAGCTGCCTGTCTCGCTCTGGCTTGCCTGCCCTCAGTCTGCGCCCAGTCTGATTGACCCTCCCCCGAGCAAACACAGACCTTCTCCGGCGAATTTCAAGGATGTCTTCTGTTGGTGATTATTTGTGAGTTTCTTTTCCAGTTGAGCATTAATTCTGAGGCTTGTCATGAAGTAAGTTCTGAGAGCTCAAGCAGCTGTCTGCCTCCATGCCGCCATCTTGGCCGGAACTATATTTTAATCTAAATCATATGACATTAGTAAATATCATAGGCTGCATGAGACCTGGGAGAAGTATGATTTATACCTATGTTGTCAAAAGCCATATGCACTTTCAAACAAAAAATACCTTCTTTTAAAAAATAATTTTCTTTACGAATAATAGTATAATGAAATCCCAATTCCTTAATAGGAGCCTATTTACTAAAAATCTCATCCTTAAAAACAAAAAAATCTATAGATACTTAAGACTCAAATTATACTTGTACTTGTTGTTTAGTTAAAACTAAGATTTAGTGTGGTACAGAGGAAAATGTTGAATTTAGAGTCAGTATCTGCTTTTAGATTCTAGCTGTGCCATTTACTAATAATATGATCTTAGACAAATTTGTTGACCTTTGGCTGCCTCAGTTTCCCCTTCTTAGAATGAAAAGGTTAGATAGTCTAGTTGGAAACTTAAATCTTATAATTTTATAATTCTCTCCCCATACTCTCTCTCTAAATACATTTCCAGTGAATGTCCCTGCTCTTCTTTGATTAGCTAACCATAAGAGATCAGAGGTTTAAAGCTAATAGGGATCTCAGAGGTCATTTAGATCCCAGTTTCTTAAATTGTGGGTTGTGACCCCATATGGGTTCTTGTAATTGAACATGAATGTTGCCAAATTATGATTTATTATCAATAAATGTTTGATTTGTTATACCTATTTTATATACTGATATACTTGCATTCATGTATAATTTTCTTTGGTAAAGAGGTCACAAGTAGGAAAAAGTTGAAGACTTTTCCTTTTTCAGATTAGAGATCTAAGGCACAAAACATTATATCACCTGCCCCAGATTATACAGTAACTGAAAGTGTAATCTGATCCCAGTTCTTTTCTCTAGAGTACATTGGAGCTCTTGAAACTTCCTAGTAATGAGGAGGACCACGAAAAAATGTTCTACCCAGAATTTTCATTAGCAAACAACCCAAGTATAAATTCAAAACAGAAAAAGATGCAATTACACATTGTCAGATTCTAACCAATAAAAATGCAATCCCTTAGAATGTCAACTCTCTTGACCTTCAAAGCAAAGTAATGCAAGTGAGATTTGCTAATTAGCCATGTAGTTTAAAATATTTTTCAGGAGGATTACAATAGCAAATATGACTTCATTATATTTACATTTTAAATCTTTGGGCCATGGTAAGATATAAACATTTTAAATAGTATATCATTACATAAAAGTTAATAAAGTCTCAGCTGGAATACAATTCTGCATGTATAGTTGGGTTATTGAGCAAGAAATGAGAAAGGACCAAAGGCACAATTTGCTCCAAGAAAGTGAATTCCTGCTTACCTACAGCGTTATGGCTTTTTTTGCATGGAAATAAATATTAACTACTCAAGAAAACTGCTCACTATGCCATTTTGAATATGGCAAAATACAGCATTCCGAGAGAATGAGCCTATTTCAAATGATGTCTCTACAGGCCCAGTTCCTTTTCCTTGGATCTCATTAAGGAAGTTCCTTAGGTATATGGTCAACTTAAATATATTAAGACAATCATGGCTGAAAATGAATAGAATTAGTTTTCTGAGACAGAAGGGAGCCAGTTAGTTCTGAATTATTTCTTGGCAGTGAATCTCAGAGTGCACTGCAGCCCTCAGGAAGGAACTCACAACTAGTATTTATGTGGATTACATTAGAAAAAACTACATTCAGAAGGATTCAATGAATCTTTGTAGTGTCAGCTTCTGGATTATTCATGTTCTGATATTAAATGTCTCCTCTGTTGGGCTGAGCAATGTAAGATATTCTCAGGTTTACAATAAGCACGATGGAGCAGGGTTATTTCCATTCACTGGAGATTTGTGCTTTAGATTACAATCAAATTGAGTACTTTCTAACCCTCTACTGAGAAAAATCAGGAGAGAAGGAAATGCCACTTGTTTCATTTCTGATTCCTTCTTTGAGCCCTCTGAAACTAGCACATTTGGAAACTTTCAGAAGAACTTAATCTCAACATTTCTTCAGACCTGGCAAAACTTTATTTAAATGTGCCAAATGAACCTGAGATCGCCAAATTATTTTTAATTATTTAATTTAATTATTTTTAATGTAATAGCTACATAATCATAGGAGACTGTATATTGTGATTGATTTGTCTCAGTTCTCCACTTGATATGGAGTGTGTAAATAAATAGCCCCACTTACTACCTAGCCTGGGAGTTGTAGTACCATGGCTAAGTCTGGTCTCTAGGGACCACAATGGATAGAATTCAGCATTTGGAGTCACTAAGACTTGAAGTTGTATCCTGTGTCATATGCTTACTAGTTTTGTGATCCTGGGCAATTCGTTTGACTTTTCTCAGCCCAGTTTCCTCATTTATAAAATGGAAGTAACTAATAATTCTTAGGGATGTGAGGATAAAATAAGATAATTTTTGTGAAGCACTTTGTATACCTCAAAGTACCCTTAAAATGCTAGGTGTTGCTAGTGATGGTGGTGATGGTGGTGATGGTGGTGATGGTGGTGGTGGTAGTGATAATGATAATGGGGAGGAAGAGGACAATGATTCAACTACTATACAGGAACTATTACTGAGCCTGAGCAAATTATTTAAAGTTTCACTTCTGTAGGGTTATACATTATAGACAAGTTGCTTATTGATGGAATATCCCTACACTTTTTAAATCATAGGATTGAATGTCTAGAGTAATGGCTTATAATGCATACTCTGTAATAATGTTAGTTCCAGAGAATCTGAGACAAAATTAAGATTTTGGGGAAACAAATTGCAAGTGGAGCCTGAGGAACATTTCAATATTTCTGCTTTTAGAATAAGTCTCAAGTTTTAGGTAAGTTTGCTTTTTTACCTTTCTAAAGCAGTTTTTCAAACAGCAATGTGATGGGTTAAGTTATTTCTCATGAGTTGGTAGAAATACTGAATCTCTTTTTTTCTTTCATGTTGGTTTAATTTCCAACAGACTTTAGGGCTACTGTGAGACAGTAAATTATTGGAGCTATTTCCCTGATTACCGAGTATAACTTCCCTTAGTGAAAATAGTTTCTCAAGGATATCCAAATTCCTACTTGCATTAGAGCTTTTAAAGAAGGTTTGTTTTAAGCAGCTTTTCAGCCTCTTGTTGAAACTGTGGTTAATGTTAGAGGAAATTGATTCATATCTTACAATTGTGCCATTTAAGTCTTTTGTACAGTATGGCTTTGTATTGTTCCTGAAAAGTTCAACAGGATGAAAACACAGATTGTAAGTGAGGAAACAATTTGCTTTAAGAGCAATCTTGCTACACAAGAAATCTCTTTTTCACTAGACTTCCATGAGCTAGCGTTAAAAAAAAAAAAAAAAAAAAAAAAAAAAAAGAATTGTGCCTCAAAGAATTGAAAAAATATATTTCTTTACAGAAGTAGATCACTGTCAGTATGGATATGTTAGACTAAATTCAGATGCTGATTGGCTTTAGTAGTTTTTTCATTAGAAGGGATGGCTTGCTAGCTAAGCTACCAGGCATTTACTAAGCATCTACTATATACAGGCACTGTGTTAAATACTAGGGTTACAAAGAAAGCAAAAACATGGTCCTTGCCATCTAGGAGATCAAGTTCTTGTGGGGGAAACATGCAAGTGATTATGTACAATCTATCTATCCATCTATCTAAGCATATACATATACATACACATATATAAACACACACACACATAAAGCATACATGTACACCTAAGTGTCTGTGAATATATATACTAACACCCCCACACAAACTCTGTATATAGATGTATATGTAACTATATGACTATTCACATGTATCTATATACACACATTTGTTGGTGGAAAGTGAAAGACTGATATTTCTAATTATATATATATATATATATATATATATATATATATATATATATAAAGTACTAATTAGAGATATCAGTTAGATATATATATATATTATGTGTGTATGAGCATATATATACTTACATTTATCAACATCTAATATATGTGTGAGCATATGCATATATATTATAGATATACATCTATCCATAAACATAGATATATCTATAGAGAATATATTGTTTAATGTGTATAAATATGTGGATATATACATGCATAATATATACATACAAATGTATGAGAAAGACAAAGAGACAGAACAGAGAGAATAATTAGAGATATCAACAGAGGGAAGGAACTTGTACTAGGTGGACTCAGAAAGACAGCTTGTAGAAAATGAGATTTTATCTGAGACTGGAAGGAAGTCAGGGAAGCAAGTCAAGAGTGAGGAAGAAGAAAATGAATGCGGTAGGAGCATTGTGTACAAGAAACTCCAAGGAGGTCAGTGTAGTTATGTATAAAAATCCTAGAAAGATAGGGAGTAACCAGCTTAAAAAGAGCTTCTAAAAAAGGAGGGATTTTTTATTTGATCTTACAGAAAACAAAGAGTCACTGAAGTTTATTGAATGAGGGGTGAAGGGCATATGGTCAGACCAATGTTTTAAGGTCACTTCGACAACTGGAGAGAGTTAAGATAGCAGGAGGTAAGCCAGAAAGATATTAGAGTAGACCAGACATAAGGGGTGAGGGTCTGTATCAGGCTGATGTTAGTATCAAAGGAGAGAACAGGTGGATTAGAGATATTTGTTTGGTTTTTTGGTAGCTCTATAAAGTAATTTTTGCTATGGAACTGAATAACTAGATTAATTTAGGTAGAATTGTCATTTATTTTTTATACTAGCTCAGCCAACCCATGAGATTTGATAATCCAATTGATTAGATCTGACCATTTGTATGAAGTATTTTGTAACTGTGCTCATACAGTTCCTGGCTTTGTCTTGGCAGATAGACTTTCAAATATTTTATATTACCTACAGTTATTTTTAATTGAATTTTTCTTTCTATCTCTTGTTGCTGGGCTTTGTGGTAACATAGGAATACCAATTATTTATGCAGGTTTATTTTATATCCTAAAGCTTTGCTGTTTTATAAGTTGTTAATTGTTTCCAATAGTTTATAGTTCATTCTCTAGGATTCTCTAAACATATCATCATATCATTTGCAAAGAGTGATAATTTTGTTTCCTCATTGCCTATTCTAATCCCTTCAATTTCTGTATCTTCTTAAAGAGATTTTTTGTAGTATTATCTGAGAAGACTTGAGCACTGATTGGATATGGGTGGAGCAAGGAAAAAGAGAAAGAAAAAAAGTGGAAGAAAGAAAAAGGATATGTTAGGATGTGAAATTGCTGTTAAAACATTTTTTAAATCATATTTTTACTTGGAAGTGATCTTTGGGCTATCAGGTTGAAAATCCTAAATTTAGAGATGAAGAAATTAAGGCCCAGAAATATGAAGAGATATGTCTAGTATGCACAGTATACAGATCCTATATAAGGGATCCTCACCTTAGGTGCAATGCTCAATTCATTATAAAACCATGCCTCTCAATTGATAAAAATGCATTTTCCCATTTATTTTAAGGAAAGATATCAAGGAGGGATAATTTAAGAAATATTGAACTATCTGAAAGATATGTTCAAAGAAAAAATCTGAACATATATTAAAAAATGTGAATGAAAACTGCTTCGATATTTTAGCCCCAGAGGGTAATATAAAAATTGAAAGCTTCTACCTATCACCTCCTGAAAGAGATCCACAAATGAAAATTCCAGGAATATGACAACCAAATTCCAGAACCTCCTAGTAAAGAAAAAAAAAAATCATGAGAAACATTCAAATAACATGAAGCCACAGTCAGGATCACATGAGATTTAGCAGCACTTAGAATATCATGACCTATAAGTTAAAGGAGCTAGAATTTCAACCAAGAATGATCTACTCAACAAAATTAAGGATTATCTGAATAAACTAGAACCAAAAAGAAAATCTGACATTCAAACATAAGAGTCAAAAGAAGTATAAAAAGATAAACATAATACCCAATAAGGGTAAACTATTTACATTCCTAAAGTGATATATGTAACCATTAAGGATTTTATAATTATTTTGACAGTGAGATAAAATCTACCCAGAGTCCATGAATGTGAATTAATTATGGTGGGATGATCTCAAGAACAAAGGTTAGAAGAAAAGAGATGCACTAGGAGAAGAGGGAAGGAAGAGGAAGCAGAGAAAAATTATCTCATGAAAAAAAAAAAAAGAGTTATGCAAGAAACAGCTAATATAGTAGAAGTAGAAAAGGAGGCATATATTTCCATCATACTCAAGAGGAAAGACAGAGGGGAAAGGAAAAAGAGAAATGGAGGAAGTATCAAAAGGGAGAGTAAATTAAAGGAGGTAATGGTTAAAAATGAAACAGACTTTTTAAGAATGATAAAAAGAAAAAGAGATGGATTAACATCAAAAATAGGATAGGGGGAATTAACCAGTAAACACAACTGAAAATGTGAATGGGATGGACTCATCCACAAAATAGAAGTAGATAACAGAATAAATTAGAAATCACAATCCAACAAGATGTTGATTATTCGAAACACATTTGAAACATAAATGAACTCAGAGTCAAAATAAGCACTGTTATGTTTTAGATGAAGATTTTTTTAAGGGGCATGATCTCAGATAAAAGTAAAAATTGGCCCAATTAATAGAGAATCAAGGAATAAACATTTTGCCAACAATTACTAAAGACAATGGAAGAATCAAAAATTTTATAGAAAGTTTCTTTGATTTTTTTCAAATTATGCATACATATATAACATAAATTATATATGTGTGTGCATATGCACACATACATGTGCATATATGTGCATAGATATAGATCTATACATAAGCATATATAGAATGGAGTTAAATTTATAAAATTAAGAGTCATTCTCCATTGACAAATGGTCAAAGAATATGAACAAGCTGTTTTCAGAAGATATCAAAGCTATTCATAGTCTTATAATGTTCTAACATACAACCTAATATTTATCGGTTTTGTAACATAACAGAAAAGGATAAAGGTGAATTATGGAGGTGATATAGAAAAATTGGGACACTAATGAATTCTTGGAGCTGTAAACTGATCCAAACCTTATGGAGAACAATTTAAAACTATGCCAAAGGGTTATAGAACTGTTCTTATGCTTTGACACAGCAATACCACTATTAGGAGTATACCCCAAAGATATTAAAGAAAAAAGAAAATGACTCATGTCTACAAAAATAATTTTAGCAGGTTTTTTTTGTGACAGCAAATAATTAGTTTATTGAATAGATGAACAAGGTGTGGTATAAGACTGTGATGGAAAATTAATGAATCCTAAGAAATCATGAAGACAATTGTTTCTAAAAAATTTTTGGAAGACTTTTATGAATTTATGATTTTACACAGTAATAGCAGTATTATAATTATGACCGTCTATGAAAAACTAGCTACTCTAATCAATACAAAAATCCAAAACAATTCTGAAGGACCCATAATGAAAATTGTAATTTGCTTCCAGAGAAAAACAACTGATGGACTTTGAGTCCTAGATGAAGTGAATTTTTTTTTCACTTTCTTTATTTTTTTTGATTCTTTTGTGTCATGGCTAATGCAAATATTTTGTATGATTTTACATATATAATTGATATAATATTGCCAAGCTTCTCAAAGGATGCAGAAAGACTGGAGAGGGAGAAAGAAGGAGAGACAGAGAAAGACAGAGAAAAAGAGAAAGAAAGAAAGAAAGGGAAACAGGTGAGAGAGAGAGAGTTTGGAATTCCAAATTCAAAAATAAATAAATAATATATCATTTAAAAAGAAAGAAAGGGGGGGGGGGGAACAGAGCCAAGATGATGGAGAAGATACATGGGGCATTCTAAATTACTCTCACACCCTCACAACTAATTACCACATTCAGCCTCAAAAATAGTACTTGACTGGTAAAACTTATAAATATTGGAATTACAACAACTTACCACCTAAGACAATCTGGAAGATCACCAGAAAAGATTTGTCCTGATCAGAGAGAGCAGGCCAGTGCAAACAAGGAGGTAAAACCAGAGGCTAGCATACTGAGCAGACCGGGGAGGGGGGTGGTCTCTACCACAGGTTAGCTGATCTGCTTTAGTTGCAAAGCAGTAGATCAGGACAGAAGTTAAAGCCAAATGTAGAGTGTACTCCAAAAAAACGCCAGAATCTAACAAGATCTGGCTACCCCCACACAGCACCTGGGAGTGACTCAGCATAGACCACAGCACAGCCATGCAGCCCTATTCTGCAGTGCAGGGCTTTTGCCCAGGGCAATCACACTTATGTACAACAGGGGAGCTCTGCCTAGTGCAGCCACAAATCTGTATAGCAAGAGGGCTCTGCTTGGGGCAATAAAAGTTCTGCTTCCCAGGGCAGAAACACTTCTGGTGCTGGGTTCTTTCTAGGGCAGCCACTGATCCACACAGGGAGACTATTCCCAGGGCAGAGAAACTTCCCATGTGGGGCTATTTACAAAGCACTTCTGCAGCTCTGCAGCTCTTAGTAACCTGTTTACAGGACAGCTACTGTCCATACATCTATCCCTACTCTGCAAAGGAAGCTGGTAATCTCCTTGCCCTGAAAGCAGACCTCAAGGGCTTTTTAAAAATGAGTTTAAAAAGCCAGTAATATACTAATGACTGATAGCTTCTATACAGAAAAATAGCAGGTTTTCAATCCTGAGGAGACTATTAGCAGACAGTGTCCAGACAAAACCCCAAAGAGGGATCTAAGCTGGTCCCCATCGCACAAGGCTCTCCTAGAAGAAATTATAAAAGATCTTAAAAGAGAGCTAGAAGAAAAATGAGGAAAGAAAAGAGAAGCTCTGTAAGAGAGTATGGAAAAGGCATTATACTTACTTATAGAAAACTTTGATAAAGTGGAAAAAAGAAAACAACTTCCTGAAATGTGAATTGGAAACATAAAGAACTCCCAGAAAAGTAGGATTTGTATATTGGAAAAGGAAAAAAACTCCGTAAAAAAAAAAAAAAAATTAGTGAAATGGAAAAAAAAATTCCATACAGCAAAACAACTCACTTAAAAACTCAATTGGACATATAGAGAAAGAATTTTTTAAAAAGCTAATGAAGAAAATAACTCAATAAAAATCAGAACTGAATAAATAGAAATGAATTACTCATTAAGAAACCAAGAATCAGTCAAGTAAAACAAAAACAAAAACAAAAAAAAACAAAATGAAAATATAGAAAAAATGTTTAATATCTACATGGAAAAACAACAGACCTGGAAAATATATCTAGGAGAGATAATCTGAGGATTATTGGACTTCCTGAAAATTATGTTGGAAAAAAAGAGCCTAGACACTATTTTACAGGAAATCATCAAAGAGAACTGCCCAGAGGTAAAAGAATCAGAAGGTAAAATAGGCATTGAAAGAATTCATCGAACACCTGAAAAAGATCCTAAAATAAAAACCCCAAGGAATATTGTGGCTAAATTTCAGAACTATCAGACTAAGGAAAAATATTACAAGCAGCCAAAAAAAAAAACAAAAAAAAAAAAACAATTAAAATACTGAGGAACCACAATAGCGATCACTCAGGATCTAGCTGCTTCCACATTTAAGGATTGAAGGGCCTGGAATCTCATATTCTGAAAGGCAAAAGAACTTAGAATGCAGAGAATAAACTACCTAGCTAAGATCAGCATTTTCTTCCAGGGAAGAAGATAGACATTTAATGAAACAGGTGAATTCCACTTGTTTCTAATGAAAAAACCAAAACTAAACAAAAAAATTAACCTCCAAATATAGGACTCAAGAGAAGCAGAAAAAGGTAAAAATAACTCTTGAGAACTGTATTTCTGTTATGGACCTACATAGAGAGTACAAGTATAATTTTATTTTACTGATATAATATAAAAAAGGAGAAGTAGAAATGGGAAGGGAATAGTATCAGAAAAAGGGAAAAGGAGAAATAAAGAGGGAAACTACACCCCATAAAGAGTCAAAGGAAACCTATCATATCTGAGGAAATTTAGGGAGAGGGAAGAACATTGTATGAATCTTACACTCATCAGATTTGGCTCAAAGAGGAAATAACTGACATATTTGGTTTATAGAGAAACTTCTCTCACCTTATTAGAAAGTGGGAGAGGAAAATGAAAAAGTAAAAGAGTTATAAAGGAAAGGTAATAAAAAAGGGGAAAGGAGAGACCAAAAAGGGAGAGCTGAAAGACAAGTGGTGCCCATAAGTTTAATACTGAGGAGGGGGGTAAGGGGAACAGGAAAAACAAAAGCATAATCTGGGGATAATAAGATGGCAGGAAATACAGAATTAGTAATTTTAACCATAAATATGAATGGGATGAACTCTCACATGAAGCAGAGGTGGATAGCAGACTAGATAAAAAGCCAAAACCCTACAATATTTTGTTTAAAGGAAGCACATTTAAAGCAGGGTGATGCATACAGAGTAAAGATAAAAGGCTGGAGAAGAATCTATTATGCTTCAGGTGAAGTCAAAAAAGCAGGGGTAGCCTGTTAGGATTCTTACAAGGTACTTATGCACTTAGTTCATACCTTTAAAAGAGTTCAAACCTTTAAAGGAATTTACACCTTTAAAGGTGTTAGCTCATTGGTCCACACATGAGATTCACATCTTTAAGACAGCATACTTTTAAGGACCTCCCCCAAGCCCAGGGAGTACCCATATAAGCCCACTCTCTGGGAGGATATAAGGAGTCTGGATTGAGTCAAGGGGAGAATTTCAGGGAAGCTCAAGGAGATTTGGAGAGCCAGTATTTCAGTAGAAAGATTCACAAGTCCAGGAGATTCGCAAGTCTAAAGGAAAAACCTTCTCATGGACTTCAGGGAGATTCAAAACTAGGATTGAATTCTGGGAAACCCACAATCCCACACTCTTGGAGGTGGAGTCTGATCCATTCCCACATCTACCTTCATGCTGGCTGGAGACATTCTGACAAGAGCTCATTGGGGAATCAAGGAAAGAGGAAGTTAGGTATGATAGCTCTTTGGAGAAAACAAAATGGAGACAGAAAAAAAGTACACTTTCTTCACAGCATTTCATGGACCCTATACAAAAAATTGACCATATATTAGGACATAAAGGTCTCAAAATTAAATGCAGGAAGGCAGAAATAGTAAAGGCTTTCTTTTCAGATCATGATACAATAAAAACTACATTCAATAAAAAGTTGGGGGTAAATAGACCAAAAAGTAATTGGAAACTAAATAATCTCATCCTAAAGAGTGATTGGGTGAAACAGCAAATCATAGACACCATTAATAATTTCACGCAAGAGAATGACAACAATGAGACACCATACCAAAATTTGAGGGATGCAGACAAAGTGGTAATAAGGGGAAATTTTATATCTTTAAAGGCTTATTTGAATAAAATAGAGAAAGAGAAGATCAATGAATTGGGCTTGCAAATTAAAAAGCTAGAAAAAGGCCAAATTAAAAATCCCCAATCAAATACTAAACTTGACATTCTAAAATTAAAAGGAGAAATTGATAAAAGTGAAAGTAAAAAAAAAACTATTGAACTAATAAATAAAACTAAGAGTTGGTTTTATGAAAAAAAATCCAATAAAATAAATAATCTTTGGTAAATCTGATTAGAAAAAGGAAAGAAGAAAATCAAATTGTTAGTCTTAAAAATGAAAAGGGAGAACTTTCCACCAATGAAGAGTAAATTAAAGCAAGAATAAGGAGCTACATTGCTCAACTTTATGACAATTAATTTGATAACCTAAGTGAAATGGATGACTGCCTTCAAAAATATAGGCTTCCAGATTAAGAGACAAACAAGTAAATTGCTTAAATAGACCCATTTTAGAAAAATAAATAGAACAAGCTATTAATCAACTCCCTAAGAAAAAATCCTCAGGACTAGATGGATTTACAGATGAATTCTACCAAACATTTAAAGAACAATTAACTCCAATATTATATAAACTATTTGAAAAAAAAGGGAATGAAGGACTCCTCGAAAATTCCTTTTATGACACAGACATGGTGCTGATAGTTAAATCAGGTAGGTGAAAACAGAGAAAGAAAATGATATACCAATTTCCCTAATGAATATTAATACAAAAATCTTAAATAAAATATTAGCAAAAAGATTACAGAAAATCATATCCAGGATAATACACCATGACCAAGTAGGGTTTATACCAGGAATGCAGGGCTGGTTCAATCTTAGGAAAACTATTAGCATAATTGACCATATCAATAACCAAATTAACAAAAACCATATGATCATCTCAATGCAGATGCAGAAAAAGCATTTGATAAAATCCAACATCCATTCCTGTTAAAAAACACTTCAGAATATAGGAATAAATTGAGTTTTCCTTAGAATAACCAGTAGCATCTATTTAAAACCACCAGTAAGCATCATATGCAATGGGGATAAACTGGAACCATTCCCAATAAGATCAGGAGTGAAACAAGGTTGCTCACTATTACTATTCAATATTGTATTAGAAATGCTAGCTTCAGCAATAAAAGTTGAGAAAAAGATTAAAAGAAATAGAGTAGGTAATGAGGAAACCAAATTATCACTCTTTGCTGATGATAAGATGGTATACTTAGAGAAACCCAGAGATTCTACTAAAAAGCTATTAGAAATAATCTACACCTTTAGCAAAGTTGCAGGATACAAAATAAACCTACACAAGTCATCAGCATTCTTATATATCACTAACAAAATCCAACAGTTAGAGTTATAAAGAGAAATTCCATTTAAAGTAACTGCTGATAATATAAAATATTTGAGAATCTATCTGCCAAAGAAAATTCAGAAACTATATGAGCAAAATTACATAAAACTTTCCACATAAATAAAGTCAGATCTAACCAGTTGGAAACATATTAAGTGCTCTTGAATAGGGCGAGCAAATATAATAAAGATGACAATACTCCCTAAACTAATCTATTTATTTAGTGCTATACCAATCAGACTCCCAAAAAACTATTTCAATGACCTAAAAAAATAACAAAATTCATCTAGAAGAATAAAATGTCAAGATTTTCAAGGGAACTAATGAAAAAAAAAATCAAATGAAGGTGGCCTAGCTGTACCAGATCTAAGACTATATTATAGAGCTGTGGTCAAAAAACCATTTTGTATTGGCTAAGAAATAGACTAGTTGATCAGTGGAATAGGTTAGGTTCAAAGGACAAAACAGCCAATAGCATTAATAATCTAGTGTTTGACAAACCCAAAGACCCCAGCTTTAGGGATAAGAATTCACTCTTTGACAAAAACTGCTGGGAAAATTGGAAATTAGTATGAGGGAAAATAAGCATTGATCCACATTTAACACCATACAGCAAGATAAAGTCAAAATGTGTTCATGATCTAGGCATAAAGAATGAGATTATAAATAAATTAGAAGAAGATAAGTTAGTTTATCTCTCAGATTTGTGGAGAAGAAAAGAATTTGTGATCAAAGAAAAACTAGAGATCATTAGTAATCACAAAATAGAAAATTTTGATTATATCAAATTGAAAAGCTCTTATATGAACAAAACTAATGCAGACAAGATTACAAAGGAAACAATAAACTGGGAAAACATTTTTACAGTCAAAGTTTCTGATAAAGGCCTCATTTTCAAAATATATAGAGAACTGACTCTAATTTATAAGAAATCAAGCCATTCTCAAATTGATAAATGGTCAAAGGATATGAACTGACAATAAGAAATTGAAACTATTTCTAGCCATATGAAAAGATGCTTCAAGTTATTATTAATCAGAGAAATGCAAATTAAGACAATTCTTCGATACTACTACACACCTGTTAGATTGGCTAGGATAACAGGAAAAGATAATGCTGAATGTTGGAGGGGATATGGGAAAACTGGGACACTGATATATTGTTGGTGGAATTATGAATATATCCAGCCAAACCGGAGAGCTATTTGGAACTATGCTTAAAAATTTATCAAACTGTGCATACCCTTTGATTCATCAGTGTTACTACTGGGCTTATCTCCCAAAGAGATCTTAAAGAATGGAAAGGGAACTTTATGTGCAAAATGTTTGTGGCAGCCCTCTTGTAGTGGCCAAAAACTGGAAACTGAATAGATGCCCATTAATTGGAGAATGGCTGAATAAATTGTGGCGCATGAATATTATTGTTCTTTACGAAATGATCAGAAGGATGTTTTCAGAAATGCCTAGAAAGACTTACATGAACTGATGCTAAGTGAAGTGAGTAGAACCAGGAGATCATTATATACTTCAACAACAATACTATATGATGATCAATTCTGATGGACGTGGCTCTTTTCAACAATAAGATGAACCAAATCAGTTCCATTTGTTCAATAATGAATAAAACCAACTTCACCCAGCAAAAGACTCTGAGAAATGAGTATGAACCACTACATAACATTTCCAATCCCTCTGTTTTTGTCTGCTTGCATTTTTGATTTCCTTCACAAGTTAATTGTAAATTATTTCAAAGTCTGATTCTTCTTATACAGCAAAATAACTGCATATATATATATATATGTATATATATATACATATATACACATATATATTATTTAACATATATGTTAACAAATTTAACAAATATTTGTCTACCTGCCATATGCGGGAGGGGGTGGGAGGAAGGAGGAGAAAACTGGAACAAAAGTTTTGCAATTTTCAATGCTGAAAAATTATATGCATATATCTTGTAAATAAAAAGCTATAGTAATAAAAATATATATTAATAAAAAAGGAAACAGACTAAGGTGAACACTTTTTTTTTCCTTAAGAGTGTATATTCTACTGGAGTTGAGGGAAAGAATGGGAGGGATGATGTAATATGTACATAAATTAAGTTTTTTAAAGGCTATTTTATCTATTATAAATTTGTTATTCTTGTTTTTCAGTTGTTCAGTAATGTCCAACTTTTCATGACTACATGAACCATAATACACCAGGCACTTCTATCCTCCACTATCTCCCAAAGTCTGTCCAAACATGATTTGCTGCCTCCATGACTCTATTTATCCATCTCATCCTCTACTGTGCCCCTCACCTTTCCCTTTCAATCTTTTTCAATATCAGGGTCTTTTTCAATGAGTTCTATCTTATCATATGGACAAAAGTATTTGAGTTTGATCTTTAGTATTTGATGTCTCAAGGAATAATATGAATTGATTCCTTTAAGTATTGAATGATTTGATTTCCTCTCTGCTCAAGAGACTATCAAAAGTTTTGTCCAGCACCAAAATTCAAAATCATTAACTCTGAGCCTTTGACTTTCTTTATAATCCAGATCTCACAGTCATACATTGCTACTGGAAAGAAAACAGATCAGACTATACAAACCTTTGTCAGCAAGATGATGTCCCTCTTTTTTAGTATGCTGTCCAGATTTGCCATAGCTTTCTTTCCAAGAAGTAAGTGTCTTTTAATTGTCTGTGTGAAGTCATTTGAGATCAAGGATATCTCACACTGATTCCATTTCTTCTTCCTCAATTTGCCAGGAAGTAATAAAACCATGATTTTAGTCTTTCTGATGTTAAACTTCAAGCTGAGTTTTACCTTTTCCTCTCACTTTAATCAAGAGACTTCTTAATGCCTCTTCATTTTCTGATATCATACTGATATTATCTGTATATCTAAGATGGTTAGTGTTTCTTCCAACAACCTTATTTCCAGTTTTTGATTTATATAGCCTGCAATTTTGCACTCTGCACTCTCTATGTAAGTTAAATAAATTAGGTGACAATATGCAGCTTCATACTCCTTTCATTTCATAATCTTAAACTAATGAGTTACTTATTCAATTCTTTTATTTTAGTATTGAAACTCAAAATTTATTATTTTTTCAAGAAATACTTTTTAAATGCACCTATAAGACAATCTATAAGATTCAGGGGACCCAAAGACAAAAATAAAATAATCCTTGTCTTCAAAGGAAAAGAAAGAAAATTTCTCCTTTTTTGTTTTATTTTCCTAATCTTTATTGCTTTCTTTATTTTTTTGGTTATACATGTGCATTGTTTTTAAATAAACATTTCTTTATGAATCATGTTAGAAGAGAAAAATTAGAACAAAGGATGTTGGAATATACGAGAGCCACCTGACAGTGGCTGCTAGAGATCCAAACTAAACCTGTAGAATGGATCTCCTCTTGTGAGAGGATGATACAAGGAGACTGAGAAACAGTTGCTGTTCTCTGACCTCTTTGGGTAAGAGGCCATTGTATTGTCTGACCTCTTTCCTCTTCCCTCTGCCTCCACTTTATCTCATTCCCAGTCTGCAACACCTGTGTGAGCAAAGGCTGCTTTGCAACTCCTTCAGATATTATGATCCACAGCTGTGGAGGCTCTGGGAGAATTGATCTGTTCCTTAACAAAAGGAGAAAAAGTAGAAAAAGAAAAAAAGAAAGTTAATATCACATGTTTTTAATTACATTCAGTCTCTGTGTTGTTCTCTCTCTCTCTCTCTCTCTCTCTCTCTCTCTCTCTCTCTCTCTCTCTCTCTCTATGAAGATAGAGTTTTCTATCCAAGGTATTGGATTGATTGTGGATCACCGAACCAATATGAACCAAATCTTTCAGAGTTGATCATTGCACAACCTTATTACTGTGTACACTATATTCCTGCTTCTACTTGTTTCTCTCAGTTTCACTTTGTGTAAATCTTTCCAGGCTTTTCTATAATGAGCTTCTTCATCATTTTTTTAGAACAATAACATTCCATTATCTTCATATACCACAACTTGTTCAGCCTTTCCCCAATTGATGGGCATCTTCTCATTTTACAATTCTTTGCTACCACAAAAAGAGCTGCTGCAAACATTTTTGCATTTGTGGGTCCTTTTCACTCCCTCATGATTTCCTTGAGCAGCAGTGGCACTCCTGGATAAAAGGTAATGAAGTTTTTTACTCTATTGGGCATAGTTCTAAAATTGTTCTCTGGAATGGCTGAATCAGTTCACAACTGCACCAACAATGCATTAGTATCCCAATTGTCCTACATTCCATCCAACATTACCATTATCTTAGCCAATCTGAGAGGAGTGAGATGGTATGTCAGAGTTGTCTTAATTTACATTTCTCTAATCAGTAGTGATTTAGAGCATTTTTTCATATGAGTATGATGGCTTTAATTTCATAATCTGAAAATTGTCTGATCATATCCTTTGGCTATTTATCAGTTGGAGAATGACATGTATTTTATAAATTTGACAAAGTTTTTTATATGTTTTATTTTTATTAAATCTTTTTATTTTCAAAACATAATGCATGGATAATTTTCAACATTCTCTCTTACAAAATTTTATGATGCAAATTTTTATCTTTGCTTCTCCCCACCTTTACCCTTAGGTGGCAAGTAATCCAATATATGTTAAAACATGTGCAGTTCTTCTATACACATTTCCACAATTTTCATGCTGCACATATGCAAAAATGTTTTTGGCATCCCTCTTTGTAGTGGCAAGAAACTGGAAACTGAGTGGATAGCCATCAGCTGGAGAATAGCTGAATAAATTATGGTATGAATACTATGGAATATTTTTATTCTGTAAGAAACTACCAGCAAGATGATTTCTGAGATATTTGGAGAGATCTATATGAACCAATGTTAAGTGAAATGAGCAGAACCAGGAAATCAACTATACATAACAACACAAGACTATATGACGATCAGTTCTGATGGACGTGGCTCTCTTCAACAATGAGATGATTCAAACCAGTTCCACTTTTCAGTGATGAAGTTAGCCATCTACACCCAGAGAGAGAACTATGGGAACAGATTGTGGAACACAACATAGCATTCTCACTCTGTTATTTGCTTTCATTTTGTTTTCCTTCTCAGTTTTTTTTTCTTTTTCTTCCTTCTTGATCAGATTTTTCTTGTGTAGCAAGATAACTATATAAATATGTATACATATATCGGATTTAAAATGTATTTTAACATATTTAACAGGTATTGGACTACCTGCCAGCTTGGGGAGGTGGTAGGGGAAAGGAGGGGAAAATTTAGAACAAAAGGTTTTGCCAAAGTCAATGTTGGAAAAATTATCCATGCATATGTTTTGTAAATAAAAAGCTTTAATTAAAAAAAATTAACTCAGAAATCAGAAGGTCAATGCTATTAGGTTATCAGTTCATGGATCTGTCCATTTAAACTGTATTGCATAGTTTTCCTGCCATATTCCTTTAGAATTATTTTTAGAAATTATTTTGCTGCATAGAAAGATGCAATAAGCCTCATGTCAACAACTGAAATGTCAGGTAAATCATTATTTTAGGCCTGCTAACCTGCAATAAGATTCTTTCAATACTAGAATAGAAAATTCTAAATAATGCTGTCATTTAAAAAAAGGTAACATAGTAAGTTGTTTTCAACTGGAAAATGTCATTTCTTGCCATTAAAGTTGGTCTGCATAATCTTATATAACTTCTTTTGGTCTGAGTTACATGGACTTATTATCTAGCCAAAGTGCATTAAGAAACAACACCAGATAATCTGAATATTCTTTTCACCCCAGTGAAATTTACCTTTCTTGAAGTTCTCTGAACCTATTTTGAAATGGAGAGAGTTTTCATTACACCGCTCTGCTCAGCAGGTTGGTTTGATGTGATTTCTGAGGAAAACTGGGAAAGCTCACCACATTCATTTCTAACTCTTCCTTTTGACTCACATAGGAGTCAAAATGATATGGTCCATCCTTTTGAGGACTTGCCATATTTTGTTGTGAGACACACTGTCAAAGGCTTTAGTGTAGTGAGTGAAATAGAAATAGAAATTTTCTTTTCTGGAATTCCCTTGCTTTCTCCAAAGTCTAGATAATGTTGGCAATTTGGTCTCTAGTTCCTCTGCCTCTTTGAAAACCAGGCTTCTCTTCTGTTATTATTTTACCTGAAGCCTACCTTGCAGAATCTTAATCCTAATCTTCCTGGTATATGAAATGACTGCAATTGTTAATTTGTACTTTCTTTGTCACTATTATAAACTAGAAGTTATATAATACTTTAATACTTTTAAAAATACTTTACACATGCTATCTCATTTGATCCTTGTATCAAGTTTGGGTAGTAGGTGTTATAATTACCTCATATTATAAATAAGAAAACTCAGACAAATAGATTTTACTATTTACCTAGGATCACATAGCTATTAAGTTTCTGAAATGGAGATTGTACTCAATGAGATCAGTGAAGAAGAAAGTTTACAAAGAGGCAAAAAGAGGACTTAAAATATAACCTTGTGACATAATCACAATTAATGACTAGAATAAATATGGTGATACAACAAAGTCAACTGAGAAAGAATGTTCAGATGGGTAGGAGTTTGACAATGAACAGTATTATAGATAAAGGATGAAATATGGTAGTTGTAGACAACACTAACTGAGAAAGAGGACCTGCATTCATATCTTGCTTCTGATACTTGCTACCCTTATGAATTTGGGTAAGTCACTTAAACTTTCTGTTTCTTACTTTTAAAATGAAGAGGGTAGACTAACTTGTTTCTGAGGTCCCTTGCAGCTCTAGATCTATGATACTATACTATACTTGAGGTGATAAAGGGGTCAAATAAAGATGAGAGATCTTGACATGGTTATAATAAATTAGAAAGTATCCAGTCTATGAGGTGAGATTAAAAATTTCTAACCAGAAGCTTGCAGAGGTGGGAGTAAGCCCTAATTATTATTTTACAGTTAACAAAACATCTTACTACTTAGCTTGGGCACAATTCCTGCCTTATAAGTGTTCAAGAAATGCTTGTTAACTGAGTGATATTGTTTCATTTGAGAGCATATAGGAGTCTCAAGAATTGCACCAGACCCATATGAAGGTAAATCAGGAAAGTCATACAGTAATTTTGACTGATCAATGCCTATGGAGTATGATGGAGTAGAAGAATATATAGATGTTCTTTCAAAACATCCTGGATCTTATATATCCAGAGTAAATTTTCTTATCTAGTCCCACAGATCTGGCTGCTTCTTGGATTTTTCCCACTTCATTTATTAACAGCATTTCAGAGAGATATACTAGTCTTAGCCTAAGACTTTTCCTTCCTTTCTTTGTAGGAGAGTTAAACATTATATGATCATCGGTCTACATATGGAAAGAGCATCAGGAGTCAGTTGATACAGCCCTTTACTTTTTACAAATGAGGCTACCAAGACACAGAGAGTATAAATAATCACCAAAGTAGTAAGGATCAAAACTGGGAACTAACCAGGTCCTCTTTTGTATTCAACATTATTTTCACTGAACCACTATATCTTGCTATTAAAGCTAATATGTAAATGTTTCTACAGAAAGAAATTTAAAGTATAAACATAAAGGAGAGCTTGGACTCTAGGTCAATTACTTTTCCCTCATCCTCCCTTCTTATACCTCAAAGTTTCCACTAGTTAGAAAAAAAACATTTAGAAGAAGAGAAAGACACCAGATTTCTTGATAGAATTCTGTGTTAATCCACAGCACCTCACAATCACCTGCATCTGTCCCACTTTTATATGAGACTGAAGAATACAAATTCCCTCTAATAACACATAAGAGGACTCAGCAACCAAAATTTTTCTAGGACAAAGGAAGTTGAAACCTACTTCTTTGCTAATACTAAACATTTTTATCAATGTTTAATAAATCATCATATAAAATATTCCAGGAAAAAATGAGTAGGGGATTTTCCTGTGACTTTCCCAAATCAAATAAATGAACTAATCTGTTATTTACTACAGTGGTGTCAAATTCAAAAAGAAACAGGAGCCACTAAAACATATATAAGAATCTCTATAGCTTATATATTAACTTGGAAAACAACTTATGTTTAAATTTCTTTTTAATTGATACAACTACACATTAATATCAGTTAGGCACTATATTTTAGGAACAACTATTTCTGGGAGCTGAGATGGCAAATTAAGCAATAAAATACTGTAACTCACCCATGTTCACATCTGGTCAACCCATAAAATAGTGCCCCAAGACAAGTCCTGAAATGGTACACCCAAAAAGGATATGGGGTGAAATTATCTGCAGGTGGGACCTGTATCACTCAGATACGTGAGGGCATGAAGTCCAAGACAGGAGGCTTACCACCAAGCGGGCATCAAGTCCCACCTCAGCAAACCAGCAGGAGATCCTGAGTCCTCGAGTGTTGGAGCTAGCAAATGCCAGCACTCTGTATTAACAGAGTTAGGGGAGTCAATAGACTCCAAAACTACCACATGCTTTGGTGTAGCCTTAGGTAGACAGGATCCTCCAGACACTGTACTACCAGGCTTCAGTGCAGTCCAGAGGAAATGATGAAATACTCCACTACACTTAGGATGTGCCAGATAGCTCAGCACCATATAGACTGCTAGATCCGTTTAGCCTTGAGTAACACCAGCCACCAACATCCCACCCTCAGTATAGTACCAAGGAGAAGGGTCATAAGTAAAATTTAAAACATCAGCCAGGACTTGTAGTCACTGGCACAAGGAGCCTGGGACAGTACTCCTTCCACCTGGGAGCAAGATTCAAGTTTTAAAATTTATTTATTTATTTAAAATTTAAATTCAAAATAAGAAAAAAAAAAAATAGAAAAAAAGAAATACAGAAAAAAAGAAAAAAAAATGTCATATGCCCACCAGAACATCAGGGAGAATTGAAAATATATAATCATTTTCAAAAAAGCATATATAATAATAGTAGACATGTTCATATTTGTCCATCTTTTCTTTGTTTATTTGATTTTCTTTTCTTCTCTACTATGTACTTTTTACTTTATTTTTCCCCCTTTCTTTGCCCCATCCTTCCCCAAGCAGACTATACTTAAGCATAGATATATTTATGGATTTGTACATATACATGTGCATATAACATATTATATAATATATATACATATACACACACATATATATACATGCACATAAATCTAAAACAATATTAATATTGCTGATATAATTTATATTTCTCTATTGAATCTCTTTGAAGTTTGTCTTTGAGATTAATATTTCCACATATAGAAAAAATAGAATCCCTTTATTGAGTCTCTTGAAATTAGTCTTTGTTATAAGCTCTTATATGTTAAATTTTCTACTGGGTCCAAGTTTGTTTGCAACAAAATGCTAAAAATCTGACTGTTCATTAAATGTCCATTTTTTTCATCCAATATTATATTAATCTGGCAAGATATTTTTGGCTGCAACCTTAATTCTTTTGACTGTTAATAAATGGTATTCCAAGATTTACCTGCTACTTTTTATTATAGCCACTGATAAACCCTGTGCATATCTAATTGTAGCTCCAGCATATTTTGATTAGTTGTTGTTGCTGTGTTACTGGTGCTTGTAAAATTTTCTCTTTGACTTGAAGGTTTTGAAACTTAGCAATGAAGTTCCTATATGTTTTCTTTGTAGGTTCTCTTTAAGGGGGTGATTGGTGGATTTTTTTCTATTTCCATTTCCTTCTCTTCTTCTGTCACTTCAGGACAATTTTGTTTAATTATTTCTTTTATTATTGTGCCACTTTTCTTTTTTATTTATTATGGCTTTAAGGGGGTCCAATTAGTTTTAAATTTTCTCTTCTTGATCTGTTCTCCAGATCTGTTGGTTTTTTGATAAGATGTTTCATATTGTCTATCATTCTTTATATTTTGTTTTATTTCTTGATCTTTATAACTTTACTGGTTTCCCTTTGCTCAATTCTAATTGTTAAAGAATTATTTTTTATTTTGAGTCTATGAATCTCCTTTCTTATTTGATGTCTTTCTTTTCATAATCTTCTGGGTTTTTCTTGAATTATTCTTTTTTTTAAGTTTTCTTCACTCTCATTTGATTTTTAAAGTTGCTTTTGAGTTCTATAAATTATTTTTGGGCAGGTAGACATTTATTATTACACTTTGGAGTAAAAGAGGATTTTTTTTAAATTTCAGTATCCTCTGAAGATGAACCCTGGCCTTCCTTATTTCCATAGTAACTTTTTTTATGATCGGTCTATTTCTCCTTTTCCTGTTCATATTTTTTTTTAAATAAGAATTTGTTAGTGTAATTACCTCTAATCCTTGGAGGGAGACTATAGTCCCAGCTTCTCTTCAGTTCTCCCCTTTGATTTGCAATCCCAAACCAAGAACTCCATCTTACTGTAAATGATCACAACCAGAAGATATGCTGCCCCCACTGCTTCTGCACTTACCAAGTATGTAGTGGTTTCTTCTCACCCAGAGCAGCATCTCAGCAGTACAGCTGGATTTGGTATTCCTTATCAGCAGAGACTTCATCAGTCTTCCTAGACTTAGACCCCTGACTCTCAAGCTGTGTGGGAGGTGAAAATTTCACTTCTGAAACCAGCTAACATCAGGGCTTCCTGCTGTTATTTTAGGGGAGCTTGCCTAGAACTGTTAACAATTCATACCGGGTAATCTTCCTTTCCACAGTCTTTCTTTGGTCTTCTCATGTTGAACCAGGAGAACCTCTATTTTTCCCTAAGGCTCTTTTGTTTTTTTACTGATCTAGGTTCACCATGATGTGCAATTTTATTTTTTTTTTGTAAGGAAAATCTGGGACACTTAAAATTTTCTGACCAATTCAAGCTCTCTTCCCAGAATGGTACTCCAGAGCTCAATTTTATAAATAAATAAAAGGCCCCAAAAATGTTTGAAAAATAATCTGACCAAATTATTGTGGTGACAGGGAAGATGAAGACACAAATTCAGAAGAGGACAGCAATGTCAAGATAATGAGGGAAAGGAAAGGGGGAACCCCATTTCACAGTGCAAAGATCCCATGAGGCGCAGTGTCCCCTGTAAATGAACTTACAGCCTGAAAACCTAGATTGATAAATAAAAGGTTTATTGTAGAAATTTGGAAATAAAGTTCAGTTAGAAATACTCCAGGGCCAGAGGTGGCTGCTGGGCAGGCAGGAACCCTTACATGGTTGGAAGAATACCATGTGTTGGTGGGGAGGGTTCCTGCAAAGAGAGGGCTCCGGTTTGGCCCTTTTATACCTAAAAGGAGATGGGTGATACCCCCAAGTTCTTGGCGGGCTTTTCAGATAGCTCAGATCCAGTGGTGGCTGGAGAAAGCTGAGCTGATGGTGAGGGCTTGGCCTGGATATTCAAAAGGGTGCTTTTGACCAGGATTTGTGAATCAAGGTCAGCCATGGGGGTTGGGCAGTCAGAGAGATTCCTTAAAGGGACCTCAACCCCCATCTAAAACACCTGTGGGCAAAACCCCCCAAAAAAGTGACAATTAGCCTCAAAGCCTAGAAAGAACTCATGGAAGAATTCAAAAAAGAGTTTAAAACTCATATAAAAGAAGTAGAAGAAAAATAGGGGGAAAATGAGAGTGATGCAAGAGAATCATGAAAAAGGAATCAAAAGCTTTAAAACTTCTTAAAAGTAGAATTGGGCAGATAGGTAAATACAAAAATCCACTGAAGAAAACAACTCCTTAAAGAATACAATTGGCCAAATAGAAGAGAAAGCACAAAAGTTAATTGAGGAAAATAATACCTTAAAAAGTTGGAATTGGCCAAGTGGAAGCTAAGGACTCTATGAGATATCAAGAATCAATCAAACAAATAAAAAGTATGGGGGAAATGGAAGAAAATGCAAAATTATTCATGGGAAAGCTGACAAATAGATCCATGAGAGACTGTAGTGTTCTTTGATTCAGTGGGATCTTGGGGGGGGGGGGGGGGGACTGTCTTCTTTTCAATTCAGTAATCACCATAAGAACAGCCAGGGGCTAAAGTCCAAATCCTTTATTATCTCTTTCAAAGTCTTGTCTCCTTTCCTGGGGCCTGGTTAGCTTTGTTATAGTCCAGATTCTTTGTTATCTCCTTTCTGGAACTGGGCAGCTTTCTGGAGAGCCTTTTAGACTGGCCTTGGTCTGAGTGGGGAAATGCAGGAGGAGAGCCTGCCACCAGTGGCCTGACTAAAAATCGAATGAATGTCTGTCCTTGGTTCTGAGAAATTGAGCTTCAGCCTGTCTTCTCTGCCCTCTGAAAGCTTCTCCTCTGTGGCTCTCAGTCCCTATTTATATATTCTACACTGAGTACAAAGCAATCATTATATCACTAGGAAACCATTATTTGTTGTAAGATTAAATCAATCATACTGAACTTAAAGTACTTAGAGTAAGTCACCATGCTAAACTAGACAACCATTTTCTTTATCAATTCCACTAGAGTCAGCATCTTGTAAGAACCCTTATTTCAAATTCATAGTTGTGGCCCATAACAAGAGACAATATCGGAATTATTTAATTCCCTGAAAACCATAATTAATAGAAGAACCTGGAGAGTATGTTTCAAGAATTTATCAAGGAAAATACCTCTAATGTCCTGGAACCAGAGGGCAAAGCAGGCATTAAAGAATCTAATCACTTCAGAAAAGAGATTACAAAATAAAAACCCCAAGAAATATTAAAGCCAAATTTCAGAACTATCAGGTCAAGGAAAAAATACAAGTGGCCAGAAAGAAAAAATTAAAAATCAGGGAATGATCAGAGTAATCAGAATTACACAGAACTTGGCTGCTGCACCATTAAAGGATCAGAAGTCATGTAACATGATATTCTGGAAAGCAAATGAGCTTGGAATGCAACCAAGAAGAACTTCACTGGAAAAACTAAACATAATACAGATTTCAAGCTTTTGAAGTTTAGAAGTTAACCAAAAATTTGATCTTAAATATCAAAACCTAAGAGAAGCATAAAAAGGGGAAAGGGAAAGGAATACATAAGGTGTTCAATAGAGCTAAACTGTTAAAAATCCAATACAGGAAGATGATACTCGTAATTCTTAAATAGTGTCTCTAATAATAATACAGCTAGAAGGAATATACATATATGCACAGAGGGTACAGGTATAAAGTGAATTTAAGGGAATGACATAAAACATTAAGGGATAAGAAAGAGAGAACACTGGATGCAAGAAGAAAGGGAAAAGTAGAATGGATTAACTATGAAGAGGAGCCAATCTTTTTCTTTGTAATTTTGGAAACTTTCCATTTCAGCCTTTACAATATAAAGAATAACAATGAAAAAATGATTTATGATTGTTCTTTCTATTTATGTGGTTTCCTTTGGTGTGTATATTATTTTCTTAATTACATTTACTTCAGTCTGCATCAATGCATAGAAATCTTTCCATGCTTCTCCATATTGATCATATTTGTTATGTCTTACAATCTTATAATGCCTTAATATCCTATACTACTTATTTACCACAATTAGTTTAATTATTTTCTAATTGATGAACATATACTTTATTTCCAAATCTTTGCTTCCACAAAAAGTATTTCTATAAATATTCTATTTTTGGTTGGGTTTTTTACACTTTTAACTAAGTTCAGAAAAATCCTTGGACGAGATAGCATTTCTTTTTCTTTTTTCAGATCACTCATTTATGCCATTTTACATTTTGCTGTCAGCTTACATAATCATTCAGCATTTAAAATCAAATAATATAAAACAACCTTTTGTGGTCTGAAGTTAGTATTTCTAGGAAATAACTGGGATTAGACTAAATGCCTTTCTACAGAGTCTTACTTAGGAAGAAATATCTATGCAAAGCATCCCAGCCATCACCAAGGCATTAAAGTGTGGAGACAGACTTTGTATGTAAATTGTCATTGTCAGTTCTGAGATATCTCAGTGGCCTCTCCACTAGATTTCTCTCTGTATGTCATTGAAGGGAAGAATGGGCCAGAGGAGAGAGGCTGCAACTTTTTGTCTAATAATGGCAAATATATGAGAATTGGTAGAAATTACTGGTTTCAATGGATTTAGCTTTTACTCATAAAGTATAGTTTAGAGTAGAATAGAGTACTCAGTCTTTACATGGAGTTAGAATTTTCAAAAGGGACATAAAGACAATCCTTAAATGAAATTATTAAGTTTTCTTTGTGTAATGAACACTGGGCTCAAAGTCAAGACTTGAGCTCAAGCCCTGGCTCTGACTCTGGGTTCCTACTTTTCCTATTTATAAATAGATAGAATTGACCTTATTTCCATCACAGGGTAAATAAGAGGATTGAAAAAGGTAATGAATGTAAAACACTTTCATGTATCATGGAAATATTAACTATTACTTTCATTGATTTACTTTTAATGTGAAACACATTCAATACAGTGTTTAAGTGCCTTCCATTAGCAAATTACTCTGCTATCCACTGGGGATCAGAGTATGTAGTAAAAAAGGACTACAGAGAAATTATCTAGTCAGATGTCATCATTTTACATATGGGTCCCAAAGTAGAAAACATCTTATTCATGTTCACATAAGTAATAATTAGCCATGCTGGACTTTTAACATGAATTAGAAGTTCTAGGTTCAAATGGTCCTTTTGTTATTACCCTTGTGACTTTAATTATTGTTGACCTCCAATAACTATAGCAATATAGTGTTTGACAAACCCAAAGACCCCAGCTTTTGGGATAAGAATTCACTATTTGACAAAAATTGCTGAGGAAACTAGAAATTAGTGTGGCAGAAACTAGACATGAGCCCACACTTAACAGAGTACACCGAGATAAGATCAAAATGGGTTCATGATTTAGGCATAAAGAATGAGAATATGAACAAATTAGAAGAACATAGGATAATTTAACTCTAGACTTGTGGAGGAGGAAGGAATTTGTGACCATTCTAGGAAGAACTAGAGACCATTATTGATCACAAAATTGAAAATTTTGATTATATCAAGTTAAAAAGCTTTTGTGCAAACAAAACTAATGCAGACAAGAGTAAAAGGGAAGCAATAAACTGGGAAAACATTTTTACAATTAAAGGTTCAAATAAAGGCCTCATTTCCAAAGTATATAGAGAATTGACTCTAATTTATAAGAAATCAAACCATTCTCCAGTTGATAAATTGTCAAAGAATATAAACAATTTTCAGATGATGAAATTGAAATTATTTCTACTCAAATGAAAGGGTGCTCCAAATTATTATGCAAATTAAGACAATTCTGAGATACTACTACATGCCTGTCAGATTGGCTAAAATGACAGGAAAAGATAATGATGAATGTTAGAGGTATGAGGGAAAACTGGGACACTAATACATTGTTGGTGAAACTGTGAACAGATCTAGCCATTCTGGAGAGCAATTTAGAACTAAGCTCAAAAGGTTAACAAACTGTGCATACCCTTTGTTTTTGCTGGGCTTATATTATCCCAAAGAGTTCTTAAAGGAGGGAAATGGACTCACATGTGCAAAAATGTTTGTGGCAGCCCTTTTCATAGTGGCAAAAAACTGGAAACTGAATGGATGCCCATTGTTGGAGAATGGCTAAATAAGTTATGCCATATAAATATTATGGAATATTATTATTCTATCAGATACAATTAGCAGGATTATTTTAGAGAGATATGGAGACAGTTACATGTACTGATGCTAAGTGAAATGAGCAGAACCAGGAGATACATGGCAACAACATTATGTGATGATCAATTCTGATGGACATAGGTCTCTCCAACAATGAGATGATTATTTCCAATAATCTTGTGATGAAGAGATCCATCTACACCCAGGAGGAGGACTGTGGGAACTGAGTTTGGACCACAACATAACATTTTCACTCTCTCTATTGTTTGCTTGCAATTTGTTTTCTTTCTCAGTTTTTCCCCTTCTTGATCTGATTTTTCTTGTGCAGAAAGATAATTGTATAAATATGTATACATGTATTGGATTTAACATATATTTTAACATATTTAACATATTTACATGCTATCTAGAGGAGAGAGTGGGAGGAAGGAGGGGAAAATTTGAATACAAGGTTTTGCAAGGATCAGTGTCGAAAAATTACCCATGCATATGTTTTCTAAATAAAAAGCTTTAATAAAAAAAAATGACTGTTTGACCACAAAGGAGCTGCTATATGTCATCTCCTGCAAGGCACATTTTACCTGGCAAAGAATCAGGAGTGTCAAAATTCAAGAGATCTCTCCTATTATACTTGCTTCTTTTATAACGTAAAAATGAAACTACACATAGTAAAGACACAATTTTAGAGTTCCCTGATAAATTAAACTCTTCTTCAATAACATTAATTAATTCTTTATATTGAAGACACATTGTTACACCCTTTGTAATTCCTTATATTTTGCTGTTGCTTTTTCTTATTGTGGAGCTTTATATTCTTTCTGAAGACTTTTCCTTTGAAACTTGATATGCTTATTGTGCTAGCCAATTGCTTTTTATATAAGTAGTGTCTCTGTGGGGATGAAGTGGTCAACTAACTTCTTTATCTCAGAAATAGTTTGCTGTCACTGAGTATAGAAGGCCAATTACAGCTGAGGACACCAAGGGGAAAACAGAATTCCCCCCCAAAAAAAAAACAAATTTGCCTGTAATAGAACCTAGGCTGTATTAGGCTAGTGGCAAAACAGTTTTGGAGTATGAAGTCTATAAATCATTCCATGCTTTATCTGTGAGAAAAGTGTAAAGTACAATGAATTTTGGCTGGATAGATACAGATTTTGAGAATCTAGCTGTCTGAAAAGATTGATAATAGCATGGACCTTCTTCACTTTACTACTCTAGGAACCGATCTAGTTTTCAGTATCTGGCATATTTAGATCCTTCTCTGACCTGCATCTCACATATTTTTGGAACATTTCTATACTTGTCTTTAATTGAAATCTATAAAATATTAGATTTGCAGACTTGCCCAAGATATATGGGAGCAGTTTTCTTGAAGTTGAACAGAATTTATTTCCTACAAATCCCAGTATGTTGCTTAAATCTGATTGGAAAAAGATTCAAATGGGAAGTACAATATTAAGTGGATTTCACAGTATGAATGATGACAATGACAAATTATCCTACCATTCAAATATGGCCTAGTTCTAGAATAGCCATAAGTTTATAGATTGAAGACTAAGTAAGCTTAAGAAAAAAAAGCACAGGTTATATTGTCTGTTTTCTTCCTTCCTTCTTTCCTGCCTTCCTTTTTCATTTGTATATTTAACAATCATGACATTCAAATTCTAATTTCTGAACATTCTGACTCCAAAGATTAAATAGAGAGAGAGATGCTGAGTTATTCTAGATTTGACTCAAAAGGTCCAAAATAAATAAAAATATCCGTAAGTACTTTTCCTTCACATGTAAAAGCAAATAATGCTTTTTTTTTTTCAAATGGTGAAAGATGAGTTCCGGCCAAGATGGCGGCGTGGAGGCAGACAGCTGCTTGAGCTCCTCGTTTTCTCTCAGAACTTACTTCATGACAAGCCTCTGACTTAATGCTTGACCCAGAAAGAAATCCACAAATTATCACCAAGAGAAGACATCCTTGAAAGTCGCCAGAAAAGGTCTGTGTTTGTTCGGGGGAGGGTCAATCAGACTGGGTGCAGACTGAGGGCAGACAGCCAGAGCAAGACAGGCAGCTCACACAGCTCAGACCGGAGGGGGAGGGGTGTGATCTCTGCCGTTTCTGTGAAAGGGCTTTTGCCCCAGTGTGGATGCTCCGTCTTGGCAGCAAGCCAGGAGCGGTGGAGAGGGTGTAAACACCGGAGGTGAAGATTAAAACCCCAGAAAGCCAGCGTCTCTCAGAACACGGCCACCCCCAACCCCCACCTGGACTGACTTGGTGCGTTCTCAGAGCCTCAGAGCGCAGACTCAGTACAGTCATTGCTGTTCTGTTAGTGGCTCTCTGCTGCCCTACCCCCAGTCTGTAGAGGAAGCCCATTAATACCATCCAGCCCTATCCCCCGCAAAACAGACCAATTATTTCTCTTGTCAGTTTGTTTTCTTTGATTCCTACTCTGACAAAATGAACAAAAAATTCAAAAGGGCTCTAACCATTGACAGCTTCTGTGTGGAGAGGGAGCAGACTTCAAATGCTGAGGAGACTAGGAACAGACTGTCCCCAGATGTATCCCCTGGGAGGGATATAAGCTGCTCCTCAATACAAAAGAACCTCATAGAGGAAATCAAAAAGGCTCTCACAAGAGAGCTGGAAGAGAAATGGGAAAAGGAAAGGGAAGCTTGGCAAGAGAGCCTGGAGAAGTCATCCCATGCATTCAAAGACAGAGTGGATAAAGAAATCAAATCATTGAGAAACAAGATTAGTGAGCTGGAAAAGGTAAACAACTCCAAGGAAAACAGGATTAGTGAGCTGGAAAAGGTAAACAACTCCAAGGAAAACAGGATTAGAGAGCTGGAAAAAGAAATCAGCTCTCTAAAAAATAAAATGGATAAAATGGAAAAAAATTCCATAGAAGATAAAAACTCAATTGGACAATTACAAAGAGATATAAAAAAAGTGAGTGAAGAAAATACATCATTGAAAATTAGACTGGAACAAGTAGAAATGAATGACTCAAGGAGAAACCAAGAGGGAGTCAAGCAAAACCAGAGAAATGAAACAATTGAAAAGACTGTCAAGTACCTTACCAGAAAGACAACAGACCTGGAAAACAGATCCAGGAGAGACAATTTGAGAATAATCGGACTCCCTGAAAAATGGGAGGAAAAAAAGAGCTTGGACACCATTTTCGAGGAAATTATCAAAGAGAACTGCCCAGACGTTTTGGAAACAGAGGGTAAAATAGACATTGAAAAAATTCATCGATCACCTACTGAAAGGGACCCTAAAATCAAAACGCCAAGAAATATAGTGGCCAAGTTCAAGAACCATCAGACAAAGGAAAAGATATTGGAAGCTGCTAGAAAAAAACAATTCAGATATAGAGGATCCACAATAAGGATAACACAGGATCTAGCAGCATCCACATTAAAAGAACGCAGGGCCTGGAACATGATATTCCGAAAGGCTAAGGAACTTGGTATGCAGCCAAGAATAACTTACCCAGCAAGAATGAGCATCGTTTTCCAGGGAAGAAGATGGACATTTAACGAAATAAATGAATTCCATCTATTTTTTATGAAAAAACCAGACCTACATAAAAGGTTTGATCTTCAAATACAGAACTCAAGAGACTTCTAAAAAAGGTAAAAAGAAATCTTGAGAACTATACTTCTGTCAAAAAAATATGTAAAGAACATATGTATAATTTGTCTTAGAAACTAGAGGTGGAAAGGAGATTATATCATAAAAAAGTATAAAGTGGTGGTACTACATCTCATGAAGAGGCAAAGGTAACCTATTATATCTGAGAGAAAGAAAGGAGGGAGATGAACATAGCGTGTATCAAAAGACATATTCGATTTATGGTGAAACTTCTTCCACTTCATTGAAAAGTGAAAGGGAAGGAGTAAGCTAAGGGGAAGGGAATACAGTAATTTCGAGAAAAAGGGGTAAAATAAGGGGAGGATCTTTAAGGTGGGGGAGGGATCCTAAAAAGGGAGGGCTGTGAAAAGCAAGTGGTGTTTACCAGTTGAATACTGGATAGGAGGGTAAAAGGGAAGGAAAGGGGAAAAGCATAAGCAGGGGTTAATAGGATGGCAAGCAATATAGAATTAGTCCTTCTAACCATAAATGTGAATGGGGCAAACTGCCTCATAAAGAGGAAGCAGTTAGCAGACTGGATTAAAAGTCAGAATCCTACTATATGTTGTTTACAGGAAACACACCTGAAACAGGATGAGACATTCAAACTAAAAGTAAAAGGGTGGAGCAGAATCTATTATGCTTCAGGCAAAACCAAAAAAGCAGGAGTAGCCATCCTCATCTCAGATCAAGCAAAAACAAAAATTGATCTAATTAAAAGAGATAAGGAAGGGCATTATATCCTGCTAAAGGGAAGCATCAATAGTGAAGCAGTATCAATATTAAACATGTATGCACCAAGTGGTGCAGCATCTAAATTCTTAAAAGAGAAATTAAGAGAGCTGCAAGAGGAAATAGATAGCAAAACTATAATAGCGGGAGATCTCAACCTTGCACTATCAGAATTAGATAAATCAAACCACAAAATAAATAAGAAAGAAGTCAAAGAGGTAAATAGAATACTAGAAAAGTTTGATATGATAGATCTTTGGCGAAAGCTAAATGGAGACAGAAAGGAATATACTTTCTTCTCAGCAGTTCATGGAACCTATACAAAAATTGATCATATACTAGGGCATAAAAACCTCAAAATCAAATGCAGTAAGGCAGAAATAGTAAATGCATCCTTTTCAGACCATAATGCAATCAAAATAACATTTAATAAAAAGTCAGGGGAAAACAGACCAAAAAATAATTGGAAACTAAATAATCTTATACTAAAGAATGATTGGGTAAAACAGCAAATCATAGACATAATTAATAACTTCACCCAAGAAAATGACAATAATGAGACATCATACCAAAATGTGTGGGATACAGCCAAAGCAGTAATTAGGGGAAGTTTTATATCTCTACAGGCCTACTTGCATAAAATAGAGAAAGAGAGGGCCAACGAATTGGGTTTACAACTAAAATTGCTAGAAAAGGAACAAATTAAAAACCCCCAGACAAACACAAAACTTGAAATTCAAAAAATAAAAGGTGAGATTAATAAAATTGAAAGTAAAAAAATTATTGAATTAATTAATAAAACTAAGAGTTGGTTTTATGAAAAAACCAACAAAATAGACAAACCCTTAGTAAACCTGACTAAAAAAAGGAAAGAGAAAAAGCAAATTGATAGTCTTGAAAATGAAAAGGGTGAACTCACCACTAATGAAGAGGAAATTAGAACAATACTTAGGAGCTACTTTGCTCAACTTTATGCCGATAAATTCGATAACTTAAATGAAATGGAAGAATAACTTCAAAAATATAGCTTGCCCAGATTAACAGAGGAAGAAGTAAGTAGTCTAAATAGTCCCATCTCAGAAAAAAAAATAGACCAAGCTATTAACCAACTTCCTAAGAAGAAAAAGTCCCCAGGACCAGGTGGATTTACAGGTGAATTCTACCAAACATTTAAAGAACAACTAACTCCAATGCTATGTAAACTATTTGAAAAAATAGGGATTGAAGGAGTCCTACCAAATTCCTTCTATGACACAGACATGGTACTGATACCTAAACCAGGTAGATCGAAAACTGAGAAAGAAAACTATAGACCAATTTCCTTAATGAATATTGATGCTAAAATCTTAAATAAGATATTAGCAAATAGACTTCAGAAAATCATCCCCAGGATAATACACTATGACCAAGTGGGATTTATACCAGGAATGCAGGGCTGGTTTAATATTAGGAAAACTATTAGTGTAATTGACCATATTAATAATCAAATTAATAAAAACCATATGATCATCTCAATAGATGCAGAAAAGGCATTTGATAAAATCCAACATCCATTCCTACTAAAAACGCTTGAGAGTATAGGAATAAATGGACTATTCCTTAAAATAATAAGGAGCATATATTTAAAACCTTCAGTAAACATCATATGTAATGGTGATAAACTAGAACCTTTCCCTGTAAGATCAGGAGTGAAACAAGGTTGCCCACTATCACTATTACTATTCAATATAGTACTAGAAACTCTAGCCTTGGCAATAAGAGCCGAGAAAGAGATCCAAGGAATTAGAGTAGGAAATGAAGAAATCAAATTGTCACTTTTCGCAGATGACATGATGGTATACTTAGAGAACCCCAAAGACTCTGCTAAAAAGCTATTAGAAATAATTCAGAATTTTAGCAAAGTCGCAGGATACAAAATAAATCCACATAAATCCTCAGGATTTTTATACATTACCAACACAATCCAACAGCAAGAGATACAAAGAGAAATTCCATTCAAAATAACAGTCGATAGTATCAAATATTTGGGAATATATCTACCAAAGGAGAGTCAGGAATTATATGAGCAAAATTACAAAACACTTGCCACAAAAATAAAGTCAGATTTAAATAATTGGAAAGACATTCAGTGTTCTTGGATAGGCCAAGCGAATATAATAAAGATGACAATACTCCCCAAACTAATCTATTTATTTAGTGCTATACCAATCAGACTCCCAAGAAACTATTTTAATGACCTAGAAAAAATAACAACAAAATTCATATGGAAGAATAAAAGGTCGAGAATTGCAAGGGAACTAATGAAAAAAAAGTCAGAGGAAGGTGGTCTAAGTGTACCTGATTTAAAGCTATATTATAAAGCAACAATCACCAAAACCATTTGGTATTGGCTAAGAAATAGACTAGTTGATCAGTGGCATAGGTTAGGTTTACAGGGCAAGATAGTGAATAAAAATAGCAATCTAATCTTTGACAAAGCCAAAGATCCCAAATTTTGGGATAAGAATTCATTATTTGACAAAAACTGCTGGGAAAACTGGAAATTAGTATGGCAGAAACTAGGCATGGACCCACATTTAACACTACATACTAAGATTAGATCAAAATGGGTCCAAGATTTAGGCATAAAGAATGAAATCATAAATAAATTGGAGGAACATGGGATGGTTTACCTCTCAGACTTGTGGAGGAGGAAGGAGTTTGTGTCCAAGGGAGAACTAGAGACCATTATTGATCACAAAATAGAACATTTTGATTACACCAAATTAAAAAGTTTCTGCACAAACAAAACTAATGCAAACAAGATTAGAAGGGAAGTAACAAATTGGGAAAAAATTTTTACAGTTAAAGGTTCTGATAAAGGCCTCATCTCCAAAATATACAGAGAATTGACTTTAATTTATAAGAAATCAAGCCATTCTCCAATTGATAAATGGTCAAAGGATATGAACAGACAATTTTCAGATGATGAAATTAAAACTATTTCCACTCATATGAAAGAGTGTTCCAAATCACTATTGATCAGAGAAATGCAAATTAAGACAACTCTGAGGTATCATTACACACCTGTCAGATTGGCTAAGATGACAGGAACAAATAACGATGAATGTTGGAGGGGCTGTGGGAAAACTGGGACACTGATGCATTGTTGGTGGAGTTGTGAAAGAATCCAACCATTCTGGAGAGCAATATGGAATTATGCCCAAAAAGTTATCAAAATGTGCATACCCTTTGACCCAGCCATACTACTACTGGGCTTATACCCCAAGGAACTACTAGAGAAGGGAAAGGGTCCTGTATGTGCCAAAATGTTTGTGGCAGCCCTTTTCATAGTGGCTAGAAGCTGGAAGATGAATGGATGTCCATCAATTGGAGAATGGTTGGGTAAACTATGGTATATGAATGTTATGGAATATTATTGTTCTATAAGAAATGACCAACAGGAGAAATACAGAGAGTCTTGGAGAGACTTACATCAACTGATGCTGAGTGAAACGAGCAGAACCAGAAGATCATTATACACTTCAACAATGATACTGTACGAGGATGTATGCTGATGGAAGTGGATTTCTTCAACATAGAGAAGAGCTAATCCGATTCCAATTGATTAATGATGGACAGAACCAGCTACATCCAGAAAAGGAACACTGGGAAATGAATGTAAACTGTTATTTTTACCTTCTGAATCCAATTCTTCCTGTGCAACAAAAAATTCGGTTCTACACACATATATTGTATCTAAATTATACTGTAATATATTTAACATATATAAGACTGCTTGCCATCTGGGGGAGGGGGTTGGGAGAGGAAGGGAAAAAATCTGAATAGAAGTAAGTGCAAGGGATAATGTTGTAAAAAATTACCCATGCATATGTACTGTCAAAAATGTTATAATTATAAAATAAAATTAAAAATTTTTAAAAAAATGGTGAAAGATTCAGTATGATTTTTAAAATAGCATCTGGAAAACATATTTCCTTTGGAATAATAAAAACTTTGCTTGGAAAAATAATGAGTTGTTATATTAATAGGAAAGCAGAAAAGATATGGAAGAAGATAAATGGAGATAGAGTCAGAGATAAATATGTGAAGAGATGACACTACAGATGACTTGACCAGAGCAAAAAGTAGGATGACTGGTCACAAAGCAAATATGGAGTCAATATATAGATGTGAAAGAAGAAAAGTATCTCAGCAACTGCTAAAAGGCATCTAATAAATGTTGATAATATTGTCATTGCCATAGTCAATAAGTATTTATTAAGCATTTACTACTTGCCAAGGACAACTAACATGTGTTAGAAATACAAATATGAAAGAGAAAGACAATTCTTGCCTCAAAGAGCTTGCAATCTAAAAAGGAAAACAGCATAGCAAAAAATAATCTGAAAAAGGAAGGGAAAGGGAAAGGAAGAAACCTGGCTAAATGTCATGGTGGAGAAGCCACATAAATGCAAAATGAATGTGGCCAGAGAACCCAAAGTCCAAAATGAATTTCGCTAAGTGCAAAAGAAGGAGGTGTTCATTGTGTCACCTCTCCTTAACTTGAAGAATTGCTCCAGTTTCTAAAGGCAGATTTTATAAGTATTTTATAAGGAGAGAGAGGGGAGAGAGGGAGAGATAGAAGGAGACAGAGAGCAAGAGGAACAGGAATACAGAAAGGGAGAGAGATGGGGTAGAGAAAAAGAGGAAGAGGAAGAGGGACATGGGGAGGAAAATGGACAGGGACAGGGAGAGAGGGAAGGAGAGAGGAAGAGAGACAGAGGGAGAGAAAGGGGGGGAAAGAGAGAGAGAGAGAGAGAGGTAGTAGAGGTAAGTGAGTCGGGGGAAGGAAGGAGAGACAAAGGGAGAGAGAAAAATTAAGCATATATTTTATATATTACATAGCAAACAAACCAACAGTATCTAAAGAAGAACAAAATAAGAAAGTTTTAAAATCTAAAAGGAAATGAACTTAAAGAGACAAGATAATAAAATTGTGTTTTTAAAACTCTAACCAAATTGCTAAATCATTAGATACACTTATTTTTAATAAAGGGGAAAAACAAGTTACCGTATCAGAAATTAAAATGGTCAATTCAAAAAGAAACAAATGTAAACATTCAAAATGGGTAATCAATTATTAGAAATTACCATAGACAATTACATGCCGGTGAGACTCAAATTAGAAGAAATGGAGGAATAGCTATAAAATATGAACAATCTGAAAAAGAAAAATCAAGTAAGTCAGAATTTATAAAAATATTTTATGAAGTAACAAATTATCAATACATTCCTATTCAAAAATTATTCTAAAAAGTATAGAAACCATTCTAACACCCTTTTTAGGAGATAAATATGGTTTTTGGAGTCAAAATATGAAAGATAAAACAGTATAAAAATATAGATTAATATCACTCAGGAACTAATGAAAAGATCTTACAATATGTTGGAGGGGATGTGGGAAAACAGGGACACTTATACATTGTTGGCGGAATTGTGAACACATCCAGCCATTCTGGAGAACAATTTGGAACTATGCTCAAAAAGTTGTCAAACTGTGCATATTTGACCCAGCAGTGTTATTACTGGGCTTATATCCCAAAGAGATCTTAAAGAAGGAAAGGGACCAGTATGTGCAAGAATGTTTATGGCAGCCCTCTTTGTAGTGGCTAGAAACTGGAAACTAAGTGGATTCCCATCAATTGGAGAATGGCTGAATAAATTGTGGTATATGAATATTATGGAATGTTATTGTTCTGTAAGAAATGACCAGCAGAATGAATACAGAGAGGCTTGGAGAAACTTACATGAACTGATGCTTTGTGAAATGAACAGGACCAGGAGATCATTGTATACTTCAACAACAATACTATATGATGATCAATTCTGATGGATGTGGCCATTTTTAACAATGAGATGAACCAAATCAGTTCCAATAGAGCAGTAATGAACTGAACCAGCTACACCAGCAAAAGAACTCTGGGAGATGACTATGAACCACTACATAGAATTCCCAATCCCTCTATTTTTGTCTGCCTGCATTTTGGATTTCCTTCACAAGCTAATTGTACACAATTTCAAAGTCTGATTCTTTTTGTACAGCAACATAACTGTCTGGACATGTATACGTATATTGTATTTAATTTATACTTTAACATATTTAAAATGAATTGGTCAACCTGCCATCTGGGGAGGGGGAAAAGGAGGGGAAAAATTAGAACAAAAGGTTTGGCAATTGTCAATGTTGTAAAATTACCCATGCATATATCTGGTAAATAAAAACTATTAAATAAAAAAAAAAAAAAAGAAAAAGAAAAAAAGAAAAGATCTTGCAATATATTGCAGGAGGGGATTCTTGAAAGATGGTGGAGTACATCAGAAAATTCAAAGCTCTCCAGATCCCCCCTTAAACAAAACAAAGTGTATCTGAAGTGTTAGGTTCTTACTAAGTGCTAATGACATAATGAGATTTTAGGTTCTTACTAAGTGCTAAGTCGGTACTTGACAATTCTCTAGTTCCGGCCTTTCCTGGGAGTTTTACTTATGAATTTCTGGGGAAAAGCTTGCATACTTAGGAGGAGCAAGTTCATTGGTTGAAGTAATTTTTCCCAGAAGCCCTTGCATTATCCCACGCCCATTCTCTGGGAGGATAAAAGAGGGCAGCTCTGGAGGAAAAGGGAGTCTCTGCTCTAGACCAGACTTGAGGTGGCTCTCTGCAAGAAGGGAAATCACTTCTCTGGAGGAGAGTTAACGGCAACTGTCTGGAGACAATGGTTCTCTACAAGAAGAAGAATCTGTCTAAGAGATTTGAGTTGACACAGCAGATCTCCTCCCAGAGAGCGATTGGCAGCTTCTGGAGACAACAGCATGTTACAAATTGGCGTCCACAAAGTGGGGCAAGGACTTTTGCTTATCTTGACAAAGACTTATTCTGAGCCCTTCAGAGGAGCTAGACCAGACCATCGCACTCAAGGAAAACATGAAACTGTAAAAACAAATAAGAGTTGGGAAATAAGAGTGGTTCTCCTGGGAGAACTGGAAAAGTTCCAAGGAAAGATAACAGGATGGAGATTTGGTACCTATGAATTATAAATAACTCTAGTTCCTTTTTTACTAATTGGTTTTTTTCTAGGAAAAAATGTGTATATTAACGTTTTATTGAACATTTCTTTTGAATCATGTTGGGGAAAAAAAAAACAGAACAAAATGGAAAAACCAGAAGGGGGAAAAAATAAAAAGGAGTATACATTGCATGTGTTCATTTACATTAGATCTCCATAGCTACTTTATTGGATGCAAATGGAGTTTTCTATCCAGAGCTTTTTGGAATTTTCTTGGATCATTGAAGAAGTGAGAAGAACAAGTCTTACATACTTGTTCATCACACAATCTTGATGTTATTGTATAATGTCTAATGTAGTGTATAATGTATTCTTGGTTCTGTTTATTTCATTCAGCATCAGTTCAAAGTGTTGAATATGAAGAATTTAGATGAACATATGACCAAATATAGAGCGAGAAAGTCCCAAAGGAAAATATACGTAAAAACATAAAAATATGCATAAAATATTCATAAATAATAAAAATTCATAAAAGTCAATAAAATATTTATAAGAAAACCCATCCTTTATATATTGCTTTAAAATTTACAAAGTATTTTACATGTATAATCTCATTTATTTCTCACAATAATCTATATCATTGAATGTCTGTCTTCTTCCCTGAAAGATAATGCCCATTGGATAGTTTATTCTTGGCTGTAATCAAAGTTCCTTTGTCTTTAAGAATATCAGATTCCAGGCCCTTCATTTCTTTAAGGTTGAAACCGCTAGGTCCTGGGTAATTCTAATTGTGGCTCCTTGGTATCTAAATTGTTTCTTTCTGGCTGTTTGCAATATTTTTTCCTTGATGTGATAGTCCCAAAATTTAAGCATGATATTCCTTGGGGTTTTAATTTTGGAGTCTCTTTCAGGAGGTGATTGGTGAATTCTTTCAATGGCTATTTTACTTTAAGATTCTAAGGTATCAAGGCACTTTTCCTTTATGATTTCCTTTTTTCCATCATATCTTTCAGGAAGTACAATCATCCTTATGTCTCTCCTAGATCTATTTTCTACATCAGTTTCCCCCCCCCCCCCCGTGGGAGGTATTTCAATTTTTCTTCTATTTTTTTTCATTTTTCTTTGACTAATTGTTGAAGTCTTATTAAATCATTCACTTTCAATTGTTCAATTCCAATTTTTAGTGTATTATTTTCTTTAGTTACCTTTTTAGCTCTTTTTTGTATTTGACCAAATGAATTGTTTGCTCATTGCATTTTTTTTCCATTTCACAAATTTTATTTTTCAATTAATTGGTATCTTTTTCATATCTATTTTAAGGTATTATATGCTTTTTTCCATCTTTATCAAATCTATTTTGTAGGGAGTTATATGCTTTTCCCATCCCTTCTTGCAAACATCTCATTTCCTTTCCCCATTTTTTTCTAACTTTCTTTTAAGATCCTTTATCCTTCCAAAAAAGACTTGTGAAATCAGAACCAGCTCATATCTCCCTTTGGGGCTTCATCTGTAATTAATTTGACTCTAGGAAATTCAGAATTTGAGGTATGTTCTTCTTTCACTCCATAAAAGCTATCTATGATGGGTTTTTGCTCATTTTAAAGGCTTTTGGTCTGTTCTTAAAGAAAAGGAATGACAGTGATTTTAGTTTGCCATGGGACAGTTCTGCTAATTGACTTCCAGTGCTGAGTAATCTTGGCTAGGCTGGGCATTCTTCTGGGGCTCAGTGGTTTACAATTTGCCTTTTGTAGCAAATCTGCCAAACTACCTGCTTACACCCAAGATATGCTCAAAAAAGATTTCCACATTTCTGGAAGCTACAACACACTAACTTCCCATCCCAGCTCCTTGCTCCAGTCTCCTTATGCTGCAGTCTGAGCTCTGCAGACTGTCCCCCTGCTTGTTTGAAATAGACCTGTTATGAAGTTCTTCCAAGGTATCTTCTTCTGGAAATATGTTGTACTCCAAATATTTGTGGTTGTTTTGACTCCAAAACTAGTTTAAAGGCTAAATCTGTCCTTGGTTTGAGAGAAGGTCAAAGGAAGTCGTAGAAAGTCATGTCTACTCTCTGCCATCTTGGTTCTGTTCTGAAGTATCAAGTTTTTTGTTTTTTTGTTTTTTTGTTTGTTTGTTTGTTTGTTTTTTCAATAGCAATGATTCAAAGTGTTTTACTTCATTGAAGCACTATTGCATCCTCTGAAAGTTGATGCTGAGTCTAGCTGGATAGTTTATTCTTTGTAGTAACCCTAGGTCCTTTGTCATCCAGAAAATAGTATTTCAGACCCTCCAGTCCTTTATTGTAGAATTGTCAGATACTGGATAATTTTGACTGTTGCTCCTTGATATTTGAAATATTTTGTCTGGCAACTTGAAGTATTTTTTTCTTGAGATTTTAGTTTTAGTGTTTCACAATAATGTTCCTTGAGGTTTTCTTTGGGAGATCTCTTTCCAGAAGTTATCCATGGATTTTTTCAATAAGTATTTCCATCTATGTTTCTAGAATATAGGGACAGTTTTCCTTCATGATCTATTATAGAATTCTTTACAGGCTCTTTTTTTTGGCTTGTGGCCTTCAGGTAGGCCAATAGTTTTTAAATTGTCTCTTCTATATCAATTTTCCATATTGGGTATTTTTACAAATGAAGTATTTAACATTTTCTTCCACTTTTTCATTCTTTTCATTCTTTTTAGTTTGTGTCACTGACTCTTGCTGCCTCACAGTCATTAACTTCCATTTGTCCTGTTCTAGTTTTTATGTGTGATTTTCTTCAGTTTTCTTTTGTATCTCTTTTCTTTTCCATTTGGTTTATTCTACTATTTAAGGTGTCATTTTCTTTAGACAACTATTCCAAAACTATCAACTCATGAATACCTCTCATATTTCTTTTCTCTTTTTTCCCCTTCTACCTCTCTTAATTGTGTTTTGAGGTCTTTTATGGACATTTCCAAGAAGCATCTTTGGGCTTGAGATCAATTCATATCACTCTTTGAGATTTCTGTTGTGGATATGCTGTCCTTGTCTAAGTTTATATTTTGGTCTGCCCTGTCACTATTGTATGTTTCTATGGTCAAGGTTTTTTTTTTCATTTTCTTGCTCTTTGTGGGATCTCTTGCCAGAGGTAATCTATGGATCCTTTCAATTAGTATTTCCTGTTATGGGCCAGAACTTGAAACAAGGTACTAAGTGGAATTAAGGAGACAATGGTTAAATCTAGTTTAGCATTGATTTAATCCTACAATAAATAATGGTTTCCTAGTAATATAAAGATTGGTTTATACTCTGTGTGGAGCATATAGCTAGAAGCCTCAGCCAGGGAGATTCAGCGACTTTTGGAGAGAAGGCAAAGTACTGGTGGCAGGAGTTTAAGCTCTAAGAATGAAGGGGAGAAATTAAATTTGATCTTCATGGTAGCTGGCCTGGACTCTTGCACTTCTCCCACTAAGACCAAGCTTAAACTGAAAGGCTCTCCAGAAAGCTGCCCAGCCCCAGGAAGGAGATAATAAAGAATCTGGACTATAAGAAAGCTAACCGGCCCCCCAACCAAAAGCCAAACTTGAAAAATTAAATGGAGAAATCAATAATATTGAAAGTAAAAAAAAAATAAAACTATTGAATTAATAAATAAAATCAAGAGTTGGTTTTATGAAAAAGCCAATAAAATAGATAAACTTTTGATAAATCTGATCAGAAAAAGGAAAGAAGAAAATCAAATTGTTAGTCTTACAAATGAAAAGGGGGATCTTTCCACCAATGAAGAGGAAATTAGAGAAATAATAAGGAATTACTTTGCCCAACTTTATGCCAATAAATTTTATAACTTAAGTGAAATGGATGACTTCCTCCAAAAATATAGGCTTCCTAGATTAACAGAGGAGGAGATAAATCGCTTAAATAGTCCCATTTCAGAAAAAGAAATAGAACAAGCTATTAATCAACTCCCCAGGAAAAAATCCCCAGGACCAGATGGATTTACATGTGAATTCTACCAAACATTTAAATAACAATTAGCTCCAATGTTATATAAACTATTTGAAAAAAATAGGGGATGAAGGGGTCCTACCAAACTCCTTTTATGATACAGACATGGTACTGCTACCTAAACCAGGTAGATCGAAAACTGAGAAAGAAAACTATAGACCAATTTCCTTAATGAATATTGATGCTAAAATCTTAAATAAGATATTAGCAAATAGACTTCAGAAAATCATCCCCAGGATAATACACTATGACCAAGTGGGATTTATACCAGGAATGCAGGGCTGGTTTAATATTAGGAAAACTATTAGTATAATTGACCATATTAATAATCAAATTAATAAAAACCATATGATCATCTCAATAGATGCAGAAAAGGCATTTGATAAAATCCAACATCCATTCCTACTAAAAACGCTTGAGAGTATAGGAATAAATGGACTATTCCTTAAAATAATCAGGAGTATATATTTACGACCATCAGTAAGTATAATATGCAATGGAGATAAACTGGAACCTTTCCCTGTAAGATCAGGAGTGAAACAAGGTTGCCCACTATCACCATTACTATTCAATATAGTACTGGAAATGCTAGCCTTGGCAATAAGAGCAAGAAAGAGATTCAAGGAATTAGAGTAGGAAATGAGGAAATCAAACTATCACTCTTTGCAGATGACATGATGGTATACTTAGAGAACCCCAAAGACTCTGCTAAAAAGCTATTAGAAATAATTCAGAATTTTAGCAAAGTTGCAGGATACAAAATAAATCCACATAAATCCTCAGCATTTTTATACATCACCAACAAAATGCAACAGCAAGAGATACAAAGAGAAATTCCATTCCAAACAAATGTTGAGAGTGTAAAATATTTGGGAATCCATCTACCAAAGAAAAGTCAGGAATTATATGAGCAAAATTACAAGGCACTTGCCACAAAAATAAAGTCAGATTTAAATAATTGGAAAGGCATTCAGTGCTCTTGGATAGGCCGAGCGAATATAATAAAGATGACAATACTCCCCAAACTAATCTATTTATGTAGTGCTATACCAATCAGACTCCCAAGAAACTATTTTAGCAACCTAGAAAAAATAACAACAAAGTTCATATGGAAGAACAAAAGGTCGAGAATTGCAAGGGAACTAATGAAAAAAAAAGTCAGATGAAGGTGGTTTAGGTGTACCTGATCTAAAGCTATATTATATAGCAGAAGTCACCAAAACCATTTGGTATTGGCTAAGAAATAGACCAGTCCATCAGTGGAACAGATTAGGTACAAAGGACAAAAAAGGGTACATCTATAGCAATCTAATCTTTGAGAAACCCAAAGATACCAACATTAAGGATAAAAATTCATTATTTGAAAAAAACTGTTGGGAAAACTGGAAATTAGTATGGCAGAAATTAGATATGAAGCCACACTTAACACCATATACCAAGATAAGATCAAAATGGGTCCATGATTTAGACATAAAGAATGAGATCATAAATAGATTAAAGGAACAGAGAATAGTCTACCTCTCAGACCTGTGGAGGAGGAAGGAATTTGTGACCAGAGGAGAACTAGCGATCATTATTGATCACAAAATAGAAGATTTTGATTACATCAAACTAAAAAGTTTCTGTACAAAGAATACTAATGCAAACAAGATTAGAAGGGAAGTAACAAATTGGGAAAATATTTTTACAGTTAAAGGTTCTGATAAAGGTCTCATTTCCAAAATATATAGAGAACTGACTCTAATTTATAAGAAATCAAACCATTCTGCAACTGATAAATGGTCAAAGGATATGAACAGACAATTCTCAGATGATAAAATTGAAACTATATCCACTCATATGAAAGAGTGTTCCAAATCACTACTGATCAGAGAAATGCAAATTAAGAGAACTCTGAGATACCACTACACACCTGTCAGATTAGCTAAGATGACAGGAAGAAATAATAATGAATGTTGGAGGGGATGTGGGAAAACTGAGACACTAATATATTGTTGGTGGAGTTGTGAAAGAATCTGGCCATTCTGGAGAGCAATCTGGAACTATGCCCAAAAAGTTATCAAACTGTGCATACCCTTTGATCCAGCAGCGCTGCTACTGGGCTTATATTCCAAAGAAATACTAAAGAGGGGAAAGGGACCTGTATGTGCCAAAATGTTTGTGGCAGCTCTTTTCATAGTGGCTAGAAACTGGAAGATGAATGGATGCCCATCAATTGGAGAATGGTTGGGTAAATTACGGTATATGAAGGTTATGGAATATTACTGCTCTGTAAGAAATGACCAGCAGGACGAATACAGAGAGGTTTGGAAAGACTTACATCAACTGATGCTGAGTGAAATGAATAGAACCAGAAGATCGCTGTACACTTCAATGTTGTATGAAGATGTATTCTGATGGAAGTGGATATCTTCAACATAAAGAAGATCCAACTCACTTCCAGTTGATCAATGATGGACAGAAACAACTACACCCAGAGAAGGAACACTGGGAAGTGAATGTAAATTGTTAGTACTACTGTTTATCTACCCAAATTACTTATACCTTTGGAATCTAATACTTAATGTGCAACAAGAAAATGGTATTTACACACATATATTGTATCTAGGTTATATTGTAACCTATATTGTAAATGTATAGGATTGCCTGTCATCAAGGGGAGGGAGTAGAGGGAGGGAGGGGATAATTTGGAAAAATGAATACAAGAGATAATGTTTAAAAAAAATACTCATGCATATATACTGTCAAAAAATATCTTGATTTGGTTCAAAAAAAAAAACCAGACTTACTTTTGCTCTTCTAATCCCCATTGCTTAGTGAAATGCCTATAAGTGCTTGATACATGTTTATTGACTGATTGACTTCTTAATGTGTCAATGGTTGAACTAAGAATGTGCTCTATCTTGGCTCCATTTGTACACTGAATAAATGTGTGCTAGGAGAAACTTGCTACTTCAAGTAGTACTTACTATCCAGCTGAGGTTTGGGTGTCATTATGGCCCATTGTGAGAAAAATCTCTCTAACTGGTGCTATACTTAAAAGACATTTATCCAATATCTTATTATAACTACAATAAAAAAATAAATTCAAAAACTGAACTGAAAAAAAGAAAGAAAGAAAGAAAGCTAACAGGGATCCAGGAAAGGAGACAAGACTTGGAAAGAAACAATAAAGGATGTGGACTTTAACACCTGGCTCCACTTGTGGTGATTACTGAACTGAAACAAAGGAAACTGAAACAAAGAACTTTACAATTTCTCCCTTTGTTTCTAGAATATTGGAGCATTTTTTTTCCTTTATGGCCTCTCTGCTCCTTTTTTTTTGTCCTTCAGGTAGGTCAGGAATTTTTGAATTGTCTCTTATGCATCTATTTTCCAGATCAGGTGTTTTGCCAATTAGGTATTTCACATTTTCTTCCATTTTTTCATTCATGACTGATTCTTGCTGTCTCACAAATTCATTAGCTTCCATTTATTCTGTTTTCATTTTTATTGTGTGTTTTTCTTCAGTTATCTTTGGTATCTCCTTTTCCATTTGGTTTATTCTACTGTTTAAGGAGATGTTTTTTTCAGAGAGTTTTTTCTTTCCTTTTACAAATTGTTGACCCTCTCATGCATAAATGTCACTTCTTTTCTCATTTTGTCTTCTACCTGTCTTATTTGCCATATAAACTCTTTTATGAGTACTTCCAAAAAGCCTCTTTGGGCTTGAGACCAATTCATATCACTCTTTGAAATTTCTTCTATGGATATTCTGTCCTTGTCTGAGTTTGTGTTTTGGTCTGCTCTGTCACCATATTAGTTTTCTGTGGTTAAGGTTCTTTTCTGTTTTTTGCTCAATTTCCTTTTCTTTTCTTTTGGTATTTCCTCTTTTTCATTTTTATGGTTGAGCTGTGCTCCTGGAATAAAAGTGAAGCTTTCCCAAGCTTCCTGTGCAGCTCTGAGACTTGCCTTTGAGCAGAGATCCCTTGTCTTGATAAGGAATAGCTTTGTCTCCTCTGTTCAGGAAACAGCCTGATTTGCCAGAATTTGCTTTCTGATCCAGGACTAGAAGCTGCAACATTGATTCCCTCCTCTATTCAGCCAGGACTAGGGCTCCTAGTTTCTGGTTTGCTGTGATTAAGACCCTCTCAGTAGCTTTCCCAGACTCTATCTGACCTGGACTGAACACCCTATGAGACTAACCTTTCTGGAAATTTTTTTTCAGTCTATCTTGAGTTGGAGAGTGGTTTTATTCCATCAGGCTCTGTTCAGAGGCTTGGTTCTACATGGGGGTTTTAATTTTTTTTCCTATTTGTTTTAGTTATGTACCCAATTCATTGATCTGATCTTTCTATCTCTTATTAATGTATGTATTCTCTAAAAATAATTTCTCCTAACATTTTGGTTGCATTCCACAAATTGTTTACATTGTAAGATTGTTGTCATCTTTAATGAAATTATCTATTGTTTCTCTGATTTGTTTTTCAAGTAACTTGTTCTTTAGAATTAAATTAATTTTCAATTATTTTAAAATATATGCTTGTGTAGTCATTTATTGAACATAATTTTATTCCATTTTGATCCCCAAATAGACATTTAATATTTCTACTTTCTTTATTTGTTTGTGAAGCTGTTATGACTTAATACATTGTTTAGGGAGCCCTGGGAAAAGAGCTGGGGCAGAGAGGCAGAGAACTATGGGGTGGAGCACCAGCGAATTTTTGTGAGCCTCTTAGGCTACTCTATCCTGGTTGCCCTGACTTGGGTTAGCAGATTTTCTATAAAACACCTAAAAGTAAATACAAAAGGCAAATTGTAAGCAACTGAGCTCTGGAAGAACTTGACATCTGGCCGCCATTATCCAGCACTAGAAGTCAGTCAGCAGAACTGCCTCAGGACAAACTAAAGTGAGTGTTGCCCCTTTGCCTTAAGCACAAACTGTTAAGGGACAGGTCAATTCTCCAAGAGCCTACACAGCTGTGGACCATAACATAAGAAGGAATTGCAAAGCAGCCTTTGCTCACACAGGTATTGCAAACTGGGAAAGAGATAAATTGGAGGCAGAGGGAAGAGGAGAGAGGTAAGATACAATGGCCTCTCAGTCAGAGAGGTCAGAGAACATCAATTGCCTCTGAGTCTCTTTGTATCATCCTCTGACAAGAGGAGATCCATTCTGCAGGTCTGGGTTGTATCTCCAGCATCTACTGTCAGGTGACTCCCATGTATTCCAACAGTTCCTGTGTATTTCAACAGCAAACCTCAACTCAGAAGCCCCATAGGGAGATATTATCTGGTCCCCATTTCACAAGACTTTCTTGGAAGATTTCAAAAAGGATACTAAAAGAAAGAAGAAAATGGGGAAAGGAAATGAGAGAATTTTGTGAGAGAATATGGAAAAGGATAATTATCTGTATAAATTATCTGAAGTTATCTGAAGAAAATTCCTTAAAAAATAGATATGATGAAAAGTGGAAAGCATATGACTCCCTACAAAATAGATTTGGTGAAATGGAAAAAGCATATAATTCCTTGCAAAATAGATATGAAAAAGAAATCAACTCATTGAAAAAGAGAATTTGTGAAATAGAAAAAAAAATAATTGAACAACACAACTTTTAAAAGTTCAATTCATTGAATACAAAAGGAGATAAAAACCTAAGTAAAGAAAATAATACACTAAAAATTGGAATTGAACAAATCAAAGTGAGTGTTTCAATAAGACTTCAA